>NC_051155.1:170721528-171084694 GCF_013339745.2 Dermacentor silvarum
CCTTTATGCGCCGTGCACTCGCCGCTCAGTTTCCGTTGAAGCGATAGACCGCAGGTACCTTCGCCCGCTGCTGCGGCGTATATATGCGCTTGCTGCCAGCGTTTTGACAGTCGTTGTCTGCAGTCATTCAGTGTGATCTATTCATGTTTGTTTGTGCGCGCTCACACCACGCTTGTTCAATCGGTTAGTAATAGTCGGGCCACATTTTCCAACGCACGCTACACATGCAATGCTGCCCGGGTCGGCAGTGCAGCGCTACAGGTGTGTCCCTTCGCACGCGCTGCCCACGGGAAGCGCTTCTCATCAACACCACCGTTTCACACGCGCCTTCTCGTGGTCATCGAGTCTCTCTTCATGTCGGTCTACTTACGCCGCAGCACACCTGCTTACTTAATCAGCTCATGTTTACTACAATTCATATTGCTACCAAAGCCGCTCACCTTACTTCGTATGACATTGCTGTGTTGCTATCGCATTCATCGCTTCGCCCTTAGGGCGAAACTGACATTTTTTCTTGCCATCCAGATTCCACAAGATTTAAACATGTTTACTGTTCTCTATGGTCGCCGTTACCACGCACGGGTCATACCTTAGCAACTTCAAAAAGTTTATGGCGATAACTGTTACAGAGACATGGCATTTGCGTCGATGTTTTCGCCATCATAGTATGGGTCTCCCTTGTAATGATAGTCATCACCGTGACAATGATAAAAAGAGCAATACATTTTAAAAAATAAAGCAAGACACTGCAACCGCTTTCGAACCACGGACCTTTCAAGTGAGAATTAAAGCCCCCGCTAACATTACCGCCGCAACAGACTTCGTGATGTGCGAGCACAGCGAACCACTTGACGTAAGCGCGCTGCGCGTGGAATGAATGAGTGAGGTCGGTCACCGCACGACGAGGGCCATTGTGTGTCGGCGCTGCTACATTTCAACTTATTAATCCCTTGGACCAACGTGAGACTTCGAAGATGATGACACCTGTATTTCGCAGGGCCATTTGTCTGCTATTTCGTGCGCATCTGGCCAGTGGCAACTTCGAAGAAAGGATCACTATGAATCGGTGTAAATCCCCTCAAACGTGCATCGTCGAACAGAGCCTTGTAGAGCCGGGCAAATATTTCGGTCTACAGCGCGGACCTTGGGGGGAGGTATTCTGTAAGTGTCCACCTAGTAGACATGTCCATTTCGTCTGCTGCTAAATTTCCTATTGGCTGGGATGGGAGCACGCGTCAGAAGTATGACAGGTGTCCCCAGCCAATAAGTACTTCACCAGCAGACGCATTGGACATGTCCACTGCTTGTACACTTGCATAATACCATGCACCCCTACAGGGCGGTGCGGAAGAGCACGGGACGTGCAGTGTGCAAGCTGCCCTTTGCGCCAGGCCCCTTGAAAGCGCTGAGCCTGCAGTTAGTTTTATGATTGGCCGTGAATAGGTTAGAATGTGTTAAGGTCCCTAGATAAAATAAGTAAACAAGTTTGCTTTATCTATAGGGACCTTAGAAGATGTCATCTGACTGCACCGCTTGGGAAGAACAACTGCGGCGATAAAATAATGTGAAGAGGAGAGAAGAACGATCGCACTCGGGAACCGCTTGCTTGAAGCGTTTCTTTCCACTATTCGAATGCATGTAAAGCGTGGAAATGCTTTTATGAGAGAACGGCGTAACCGATTTGTATGAAATTTATTGCACTTAAGAGGAAAGGTTAAACCCTAGTGACTCAAGATTTCGGATCCTAAACGTTTTTACAAAAATTTCAGAAAGTTCACAAGTTGAAAAAAAAAATACTCAAGCACGAAGTTTACAAATTCGAAACTCTGCACCAAAAACACTTACCGCAGTTCTGTAAACAGCATCCGTTAGAGCATCTAAAGCGGACAAATTTGATATATGAATTTACAGCTTACATGAAATGTTTGCAACGAGGGTTTTGCAAAAGTCTTACTCAGAAATTAGTGATATATTTTAGAGCGGTGTACTGTACATCAATTTTGGCCGCTTTAGATGTAATATTAAATGTAGTTTATACAGAGCACTAATATATTTTTTTCATTTATGAGTTACAGTGTTGCAAACTTTACAGCCGAGTTTTTTTTATTTTTTTATTTTGCGATTCTCACAGAATAAATAAAGATATATTGACGGGCCAGATAACAAGTCTGCTTATACAGTCACTAGACTTAACTCTTCTTTTATACGCAACAAACATCATCAAAGTCGGTGGCAGTGGTCGCCGAGAAAAACAATTCCTCCATTCTTATCTATTTAGTCAAGAGCATCTCGACCAAAATATTCCTCTTAAATGTGGAAAGTTGAAGAGTGGTACGGGGGTTGTCAAACAAATGTGGCCCGTAGCGTTGGCGAAAGGGACAACGTCCGCGCCCTGCGATAACGTGCTAGTCCAAGTGGCCGTGGGAGGTAATACTGCCTTGGAGAACAGAGTAAAGACGTCGTAGATGCGGAAAATTATCCAGTTGCAGCGTACTCGGTGCCGAAAGCTAGTTATGGAACGATAAAAAAAGAAAAAAAAAGGAATAATGTATTTATAAAATGTGGTATACATGCAAATATGTCTCTGTGGTATTTTATATCGGTATATCACGCACACGGAAGCAATAAACGTATTATTATTGTTGTTATTGTTGTTATTATTGTTGTTTGTTTGTTTGCAGACTATCGAGGGAACTCAATTTTCCTACACCGTCCCGAAAGTTGCGCACAAAAATCTGTCTTCCTCAACTCGAATACGCGTCGGTCGTCTGGAATGGCATTTCTAGGTACAACACGGACATTATAGATCGGTTCCAGAAATTCCAGAAAGAAGTTTCTAAGCATATATCATCACCGCTTTGCTAACACGGACACTGGACCTTGTTATAGCACTGTTGCATTATTGTCATTGCCCTTACTTCCCTGCCGACGTGATGGCGCTGACCTTGTGTTTCTTTTCAAACTCCTTCACGGTATCCTCACTTGCCCCGTACCCTCGAGTTTTGTCATGTTTCGTATTCCGCGCAAGATCACTATAGAGAACATAGGCATTTCCATGTTCCTGCCTGTGATCTCCAACATTCAACAGTCCACAAAAAACTGAGTAACGCTTACTTTCGTGATCTCGATATTTTCCCAACTCGCTGTGATTGTTCTTTTCCGAGCTTTGCGTTGTTGTGTCGTAGTTTCACACAGTGTCCAACTGCCCTTCTCCTCCTTTTTCTTTTGTATTCACCTTGCGCCTTGCTGCATTTGCACTGTTCTTCTCAAACTTGTTCTTTTTATTGATTGTTTATTTTATACTTTCATTCCCCTGCAGTTCTTTTTTTTCTCTTTTTTTTTAGTCTATGCGTGCGTCAGCACTCAGACCTTATTGTTGTTCCTGGGCACGGTAAATATACGATTGATTGATTGATTGATTGATTGATTATTGACTCCGTCTTACCAATTCCGTGCAGTGCAGCACAACGTGTTTGGGTCGCGTTAGCTAACCAGAAAATAGAATCGGAAGAAAGGTTCCTGCGCCGTCCGCCATTATCGCCCTCCGCGCGAGACCGACTGAATGGAAGGGAGGCTTCATTTTTTTTCTTGCGTTTTCTCGTTTCTTTGTTTGTTGCGTGCCCAAAGTGAAGTTAGCCTTGGACTTGTCTCACGTACAAAAAACAAAGATGGAAGAGTCAGTAGCGCACAATGGGCGATCACTCCTCGCTTCTCAGTGCGCATCCAGGTCTTGTTACTGATTCGCTTACACAATCCATAGCCTTGGTAGCACTGCACCGAACTGGCACGTAATTACAAGCGAAACGGCGAAACGGGAAAAGTTTGACGACGCAAGCGCTCGGCTTTGGGAAACGTTATTTTTCTCGTTCGCGCTTTTTGTAAGCGCATATATGCTTATTGTCGCGCGTCCTGCGAGTGTCGGCGTTGGGTTAACAACTTGGCGATGCCTGTGTCTTAGGCGCGTGATCAACTGCCACGAGCAGCGGTACACTGATGCTTTACTAATACCTATATACTACAGTCAGATGATGTGTGTGATTCTGTGGTCTCCCCTTTGCCGCAACAGTGGCGTAACCATTTCGCCGCCACCTACGCCCCGATTTGGCGCATTTAGCGAGATATGCGATATACACGTACTGCATTAAACCACACTGATGAATGCGTCGATACCCTATACTACACTCTTCCACGTGATATATGTTTTACGCAGGGTAGAACGTGTTGCTGCAGTTCTAGTGTAAACATGTCCTATTGTATTTATAGAAATTAATTTACTCATATTACTTCATTAACTTACTAACTGGGACTGTATACGTTAGCTATGAAGGTCGATTACGTTATAATGTCACTTAAAAGTTCAGTACCCTGGTCCTCCACCCTTATTTTCTTTCTTTTACGAGAAATGACGAGTCTCGCAAAACTTGAAATGTATTTACATTGGTGCTGTGGCTGCAACTCCATGGCTGAACGTTCTCACACCTTCCTAATTATGCGAGAGTCATGGTCGCTGCTTGATAACTTAGGGTTCGAACGCGCGTTAATGGTTTATGTCTCAGCAACCTTTTATCTTGCTGATATATGGGATACAAAGTGGCAGCTATATATATATATATATATATATATATATATATATATATATATATATATCAGATGTATCCTCAATACTTGGTTGACTTGAAAGCACGCGAGACGTGCGCAGAGTAAGGGTTATTTATTCCTCGATGCGTGTATACTTTCCGTGTGTCATTATTCGACAATTCTGTAGCGCGTGCGCACGGGACGGAAGAAAACGTAAGACGTCCGGATAGGACAAGGCTCTATACTTGCAACTACCTTCGACATGTTTAAGAGCGCTCCGACAGCGCTGCGAAGGTCATGCAAGTACAACTAAGTTTTACTTGCATGACTCTAGAATGGCTCTAAAACATAAACTGGGCTTGGCACGTGTTATGTGGGTGTCAGAGCTCGATAATCCACGTATAATTAGAGTTCAAATGCTATCCTTTACGACTGTCTAGAGCTGCCGAAGCGCTCTAAAATGACCAGTCGAAGGCGAGCAAACAGGCGTCGCACAAGATTTGATCGAGAGCAAAACAATGCTAATAAGTTCCATGTATAGATTTAACCAACGCTATGCGGCAAACATAAACAACGTGTGTTCATGTGCACAGCGCAGCTATCGCGCCATATCGTGATTGATGTAGCCAACTATATAAAGTTGTACGAGATCGTCACTACTAATCTGGTAAATGGAAAAGCGACGCGATTGGCGAGAATGCGCTTTGGTTCCCAATGCGCGTATGTAGTAAGCATTTGCCCTTAAGGGAAGATGAGGGTAAAAAAAAAAAAACGCGATTTTTTTCCCGAAAAAGTCGATTTTGTGTTATGTTGTGTTTTGTATTCTTCAAAAGCCCCCTCTTTTATGTATTAAAGAATCGAAGCTGAGAATCAACTAGAAGTTAGTAAAAAATGCAAAACGCACTCGCAGTGGCCCGTGAAAGTGCGAATTTACCCCAATTTCGCGCGCACGGCATTTCGCTCCGCGTCGTTGTCGGCTCTTGAATTTTCGCGGGAAAGTAGGCCTAACCCTCTTATTTCTGTATCCCTTGCTGAAAATACGGATAACAAAATCGTTTCGCTGCCGAAGTCTAGCGTCGCGACTTTTCTTTTTAAGCTTTCAAACGTGTTTTTCTCAGTTCTTCATTTTGTAGTATTTTTAGAGTTTGTGCACGAAAATTTCTGCACTTTATGTAGTCTGATCATAATGAAATTTGGCATGCTTATGCTTTAACATGTCTTGAATAAAAAAAAAACAATTTTCAGAGCATTCCACAAATATATTCAGTAAGATCATTTCAAAAGTTTCTTCGTTGAGAATGGTGAAACTAAAACTCAGCGATAGAATTCCTTTCTAGACTGAAGCTCAAATGGAACACTATATTATTTTGCTTTATTGAATTCTACTATTCATTGGGAGCAATGTGAGCTTTTTTTGTGCTTTC
Organism: Dermacentor silvarum; assembly: GCF_013339745.2. Taxonomy (NCBI): domain Eukaryota; kingdom Metazoa; phylum Arthropoda; class Arachnida; order Ixodida; family Ixodidae; genus Dermacentor; species Dermacentor silvarum. The sequence continues at coordinate 170,727,531 of NC_051155.1, forward strand.
TTGTGCTCATTGTTATCGCCTAAGCTTGCACAAAAATGCATTGTTCTTACAGATGCATGGTGGGCAAAAAATTAACCAAATGAGCTATCAAAAAAACTAAAAGCAGATGTGAAAAGAGGAGCTCAAATTCTGTAAATGATGAAAGTTTCATTGAGCTGTCGCAAATATTTAACGAAAAGTTTTTCCGAGTAGCATTTCCCCTTAAGACGAGCTTGTAATGTTGGCTTCTCCACATAAAGGATAATGTTGCGGCGCTGCACCTATAAGTTTTGTAGGAGACCTAACAATAAACTATCACGAAAATTTATTTGGTTTATTACAGTGAAGCAGTTGAGGAAAGTTCCGAAGCGATTGCGATGCGACGGCGACGGTAAAGACCAAGCGCGACGTTCGGGGGCGTGGTCGCAATCAAATGAGAAGAATCGCAGAACAGCCAGCAAAGCGCAGCCTGCATCAGAGCGCTGAATCTGCTTTGAAACGTAATGACGCCAATAGTTATAAAATAAACGTTACTTTGCGTATACCTCACGCGAATAGACAACGACTTCTTTGCGCGTGGTTTTATATTGGCAAGAAATTCGCTATTTTTTGTTTTTCTCGTCGCGTCTAACCGGCTCGATCCAGCTTGGAGGTCACCAAACATTTCGTGGGTGTCATGTCTGGGAGTTCTTGGTTATGAGTACGTTCGTGCCGTAACAGGAGAGTTCCACGACGGATCTCGTGCGGTAGCGTGTTCTGTATCAAATGTAAATCAAGGAAACCTGCGTCGCAGCCTCGTAGTGGCCATGTGAACAGAGTATCGGCAATATGGAGTTTTAATATAGCAGAAAACAGCAAACGCAAGAATTTAGCGTTAGCGTTAGCGTTGCGTGCTGCAAACTGTGCATGCGCAGAACGTAAACGTAGCCAGAACTCTTGCGTACGTACGCTATTTCCGGAATATAGCGTTCAACGCTAACGCACGCAAGGGATTCCGCACGTAGGGCAAGAATTAAGGCGGCGCCTATTGAAGCGAGAGCCGTCCATTTCGGATGTATCGAGTCGTCGGCCTGCACTGTTCGGCTCATTCGTTCCCCACTAATGCTCGTGTTTGCTTTAGATTTGTGTGATGATGTTTCGACAGCGGCGTACAGGTTACAAATGGGCGTTGTGTTCGATATGCGTTCTCGATTAGCGGCGGAGTAGGCTTGTACGAGAGGGTTTGCTCATGTTTGCTGTATCCACCTTGAGATGGCGCCCAAGTGTATTTGCGTTAGCGTTAGCGTTTTGCTCCGTTCCGCTATTCTAAAACACTACATTGTACCGCGCAGTGCAGCCTTTCTTTGCGTAGCGTTGCGTCGCACGCTAAGGCTAACGTAAGCGCTTTTCCGCTATACTAAAACTCCCTATAATAACACGCAGCTGGCGTCGGTATAGAGCTAGCACATCATGCAGGAACATATACGCCTTGTTTTCTTGGTATGTGAAGGCGTGAGCGCAGAGTGGCGTATATCAATTTATTAGGCACTGTAGGTCGGATTTAGGCGTGTTAGTATCTGTAGAATTGTCAGTGGAACGGTAAATGGCACAAAAGCCGGATGAAAGGCGGCCACATTCGGTGCTATAGATACTTAATCTTGATTGCAGAAACAAAGGGCTCAAATAACCGCGCCCTGCGGTACGCCTGATGTGATTGGCCGTAAGATCGAGCGATGGTTGTTATTCACACGGAAGAATCGTTCACAGTTAATTAGCCACGTACGAATCTAGCTAATGACAAAGGGGTTTGTATTTCAGTTGACCTGACAGATTGGCAGGAGTGCCACGGAAGCGTCAGTGCGCGGCCCGCATAGTATATCGTGTATACTTTCGGCAAAGACTGCGCATATACGTGTGCGCGAGGTTTCTTTTTTTTTTTTATCGCGCTATATTCGCCGCAACGTAAACGCACCAAGCAGTCCGAATTCGCTACTTGTCCAGCCGTAACGTCGACCAACCGGTCGTCGGTTGGAGGCACGTCGTCGGCCAGGACAACGTCGGCGTCGCAGCCGCCGGCTCCGGCTGTGCGCGCGCGCGGTGCGAACGATGCTCAGGAGACGGAGGGAGGAACGCGACCGCCCTCCAGCCCGGCTCCCAGCAGCCAGGCCTCGTCTGAGTGCGGCGACCTCAACCTGGTGCCCCCGCCCAGGCCCGGACGGCGGTTGTTTCCCCGACTGCTCAGCCGCCTGCAGGGGTCGAGGCGCCTGGCGATAGTGCTGTCGGCCGCGCTGGCCGCCACCCTGCTTGCTGTGCCCATGGTCGCGATTCTCGTCTCCGGAAGGGTGCGTCCCTTTCGTGTTTTCTTTATTTTTATTGCGATAGCAATTATATGGACACTTCAACCGGATTTCTGCCGTCGGCGTCGCCGTCGCCGTGAGGTTCCGTATAGATAAAATCTTCGCCGCGCGCCGTATGCCCCAGAGGCAGCGTGCGGGGACGCGCGCTATCACGGAGAGCGAACGCACTCAATCTCCCACGCGCAAGCAAGGAAGCGGAAAGCCAGCGCCGGAGGGAGCAGGGGGGGAGGGGCTCTTCTCTGCCAACAACCGCGCTCGTCGCTCGTCCGCACAGTCTCTTATCTCTCCCACGCGCAAGCAAGGAAGCGGGAAGCCAGCGCCGGAAGGAGCGGGGGGGGGGGGGGGGGGCGCACTTCTACGCTGCCAACAACCGCACTCGTCGTTCGTTCGACCGCACCGTCTCTTATCTTCACACGGCTCTGACCTTTATGCGCCGTGCACTCGCCGCTCAGTTTCCGTTGAAGCGATAGACCGCAGGTACCTTCGCCCGCTGCTGCGGCGTATATATATGCGCTTGCTGCCAGCGTTTTGACAGTCGTTGTCTGCAGTCATTCAGTGTGATCTATTCATGTTTGTTTGTGCGCGCTCACACCACGCTTGTTCAATCGGTTAGTAATAGTCGGGCCACATTTTCCAACGCACGCTACACATGCAATGCTGCCCGGGTCGGCAGTGCAGCGCTACAGGTGTGTCCCTTCGCACGCGCTGCCCACGGGAAGCGCTTCTCATCAACACCACCGTTTCACACGCGCCTTCTCGTGGTCATCGAGTCTCTCTTCATGTCGGTCTACTTACGCCGCAGCACACCTGCTTACTTAATCAGCTCATGTTTACTACAATTAATATTGCTACCAAAGCCGCTCACCTTACTTCGTATGACATTGCTGTGTTGCTATCGCATTCATCGCTTCGCCCTTAGGGCGAAACTGTGACATTTTTTTTTGCTGGCTAAGCAGTCTTACCCTACGTCGCGAGTGGCTGCAACGTTTACCTAAACGGAAGGCCCACTTTGAAGGCTTCGGCTGCTAAATTGCGTGTACAGGCGTGCGCGTATTATAGGAGATGACAACCAGCTGCGGGCATTCGTCAGGAATTTCTTGTATGCAGGGCCGTAACCAGGGGGAGGGTTAGAGGATTCTGACACCCCCCGAAATAATCACTGCGGCGATACACTGTTTACCCATAGTTTATCAAATTCCACGGTTCTACTAGTACGTATGTGCCAGAACCACGATATGATTATGAGGCACGCCATAGTGGGAGACTCCGGATTAATTTCCCAGCAAATTTAATTACCAGCTTGAAAACAGAGTTATCACCGAAGTCGAAAAGTATAAATATCTTGGCGTTACTCTTACCAATAAACTCACATGGTCAACACATATCTCGGATATCTGCTCAGCGGCATTAAAAAAACTGTGGTTTGTAAAGAGAAAGCTTAAATATGCGCCTATAAGAACTAAAATATTAGCCTACAATGCAATAGTGAGATCCAAATTAGAATATGCTGCAGAAGTCTGGGACCCGCATACTAAAAAGGACATCATGGAACTGGAGCGAGTACAGAGAAAAGCTGTGAGATTTATATACGGAAAATATGCCAGAACTGATTCCCCGTCCTCATTAATGTTACAAAACAGAATACAGACACTACAAACACGCAGAAAAATTAATCGCCTTATACTACTACACAATACTCTTTCTGGAAAAAATAATATGGCGTTACCCGCTTCTGTATGTCGGCCTACTACGAGAAGAATACGACACAGTCACGAATATTTGCTCGCACCAATTTTCACTAGAACAAACGCCCACAAGTACGGTTTTTTCCCCCGAACGGTGAGCGAGTGGAATTCACTTCCCATTGGTGTATTTGAGTCAGATGATTTCATGGCTGCATTGGAAAAGCATTTTTGTGAATTTTAGTGATTCGTAGTGTGATCCCCGCTTCTTTTTATGCATAATGTTCATTTTATGCTACGTTATTTACACCTGTCTGTATTTTCTTTTTGCTTGCTGTAATGCAACATTATTTACGCCGGTGTGTATTTTCTTTTTGCTTGATGTAATGCCCCTCCTGCTTGGGCCAAAGTATTGGCCTGCAGTATTAATAAATAAAAAATAAAAAAATTTCGACCACCTGGGGCTCTTTAACGTGCACCCAATGTACGGTACACGGGTGTTTTTGCATTTCGCCCCAATCGAAATGCGGCCGGGATTCGATGCCGCGCCCTCGGGCCTATAGCAGCGCAACACCGAAGCCATTATACGGCACCACGGTGGGTACCCAAAATTAGTATTTGGGTGTACTTAAACCGCGGCGCAATAAGAAATCACCCGAAGCAATGAGGTAAACTATAACTTTCGAGCTTCGCTTAATGCAAGATATATAATAACGGGGTCGACTTGTTAAGCAACAAGGTGTTTGAAGCATGCTGAAACGCGAACGACGCGATGCCGGCTGGGCCCATAACAGTGACACGTTCGTTCCGTTGACTTCGCGCCTGCGCTACTGGCGTTGACGTTCCTGCCAGCACATGGCGAACGCGGTCTTTAAAACACAGACGGTTGCGTGGCGGTCGTCGTCGGGCTCCGGCCCCGCGCTGTACCTGTGCAACGACTCCGTGTGCCACGCCGAGGCGCACTACTTCGACGACAAGCTCGACTCGGCGGTGTCTCCGTGCGACGACTACTACGCGCACGTGTGCTCGTCCCACTGGCAGCGGCTGCTCGGGGGCGACGATCTGCGCTCCGCGCCGTACGCCAGCCAGAGCCCCGGCTACGCGTACCAGGCGCTGCGCGAGTTGGCCGCCGCCTATGTGGCGCAGGACGCCGACCGGGTGCACCAGAACAGGCACCACTTCGGCCACCAGATCCTGCTGTTCGTCGCATCCTGCGCTCAGGTATATAATAGTGCACGTGATCGACAGTGGTGATGAAACGATTCTCACCCCTCACCCCCTGAAAAAGAAGAAAAAAAAGAAAGATCCATTTTTAATAGAAAATCTTCATTTGCATTCATTTTGAGCTTTGGTGTTTAGCACACTCAACATAAAAGTGCTGTAGCTTACCAGTCTGTAAGTGAGGGCACCCGCTACAAGTGTTGCAAGGCGTGGTTTTCAAAGATTCGCCTCTGCGCTTGTTCTTTTACAGCTAACAGCTGGACAAATGAGCTTGCACAGCGCAAACGCTTGTTGGGCTCCGCGCCGTAACCCGTATTCGTATAGTTCTTAAGATTGAACCACACGGAGGCTTTGTGAATTCGCTTTCAGCGGCATGCAAAAGTTTCGAAGAATTTCCCCCCGTTGCTGAAGGCTTTGTGTCTGCAACCACGTGTAGTAAACGTATAGATATACACCGTGACAGAGACGTATAGTGCCTGCGCTCACGCAGGAGTCCTCGCGGACATCGCGCGAGACGGACTCTCTCACAAGCGTGCTGCGGTACCTGGACCTCGAGGGCTGGCCTTTCGACGTGACGCCGAGGGGCCGCAAGAATGTGGCGCACATCGCGGGCAAAGTGGCCGGCTCGTTGGCCATCTTCCCATTCGTCACCGTGGGCCTCGAGCGGCTGCCTTCTCTCCGCGATGACCAGCAGCGCCAACCACCCAGAGAGAGGCTTCTTGTCGTTCTCGGACAGGTGCTGTCGCAATGCTCATTCCTCCTGTATGTTTCCTATCCGCCTAAGCATGGCGCCGACACAACTGCGCGCGCGTAGATGGACCTGCGCGAACGTGCATCGTATGGCTGCGGATTCGCACACGTTTTGCTGTGTTAACTGATTCGTTCAAATATTTACCAGGTGTTAGCCTCGGACGGGGCTGATCCGTCAATGTACCTCAGCTCATCTGCCTCACCGTCCGTTCGTAACTGACAATATTTAAAGAAATACTACTTTCCTTGGGTCAATATGCCCATCTCCACATGGCGTATAATGCGTACCCAAAGAAAGTAGTATTTCTTTAAATATTGTAGAGCGCGTAGACTTGGCTTGGAGAAACCTGATTTGATAAGGCGAGATCCTGTATGGTCCAAAGGAGACGTCAGTGCAGAGTTCTCGTCATTATATATTATATTGAGATTTACACGTCGAACCAAATGACACCCTAGCCAGGTTGTTGGGGGCAATCTGAAATCTCGTGACGCAAAAGTTCTAATCGCAAGAGCCGAAACGGAGTTCTGTGTCCGTGTACTCTCGGTTCGCAGGCGCAACTTCTGCTGTCAGCCCACGAACACATGGATGAGAGCCGCGCCATGGACTGGTACAGGGAGGTCGTGGGCCGCGCGCTCAAGTTCTTCTACAAAGGTCGCGAGGAAACCAAGATTATCGACGCCATCGTGGAGCTCGAGGCAGGCCTCGCTCGCTCCATCGAGAGCCAGCCATCGCGCAAGCCACCGCTGTTCTTCAGGGTAACTGACGTTTTTCACTGCTTTAAGTGGGAACCAAAAAATACGCTATAAACGTATTTCCGACGTATTTTTAGCATGCCATCACTGCGTATGGTTCTCGTCACGTGGTTCTGGTCGTGTGCAATGGAGCTGAACTGCTTTCTTTGTTATAATTAAGTCACAATCACATGAAACATCGTAGCCCGGCGTGAAATAGAAACGGTGACTCATTGCCGACAATACGTCGGAATTACGACTCGCGTGGTTATTGCCGACATAGTCGCGTCTATTTTATACGTTGCGCGATGAGCCCGCTGAAATTCCGTTCGAAACTGGTTGCCCATTCGGTTACCCATTATTGGACACCGGAGACCGCTGAAGCGATCATCGAATCTAATGGGCTCTCTTCCCTAAGATGAGGCCTTAGCTCGGCGCCAGCTCCGATGCAGAAACTCAGATATGTTTTTATGGGACAGTTTACGCCGTTATTTTTCTGCCTCGCTTCCTGTGGGTTGGGCTTATTTTAGCGCTACCATTTCTCTTATTTACTGATGCTTCTCTATGTAAAAGCCCGGATTTCGCTTCGTTATCTTGCCTCTTGATATAGAATATGTGCACTACATAATACCGATGTCACGAGGTCATTTTCGATCGCGATCAAGCCCGATCCGGATCGACATTCTCTACCGCGATTGGGCCCCTCCCGCAGTTTTCGTAAAGGAGCCAATGGCGACCGCGAAATTCGATCCCGATCGGGCTCGATCGCGATCGAAATTGCGCCGTGTGACACCCGCATACGTTGTGATATTAGGCCCTGTTAAGGTGGCACGTTGAGCCGCAGCTGCAGCTTCCTGGCCAGACGGGAGATCTGAGCATGTTTATGGCTGTGTGCTCTACACTCGTAGAATAAAAAGTGCTATCACCTCCTTTATTCACCGTCAGTTCTAAAGGAAGCTCGTAATAGCTGACGGACAGCGTTTGCTCAGTGAGAGCACTTCGTTGGGAAATAAGGTGTATAAGTACGCTCGAAAGAAAATATGCGTGGGACAATCAAGTTATGCGTGGGACAAGCAGTCAATACCGCAAAAGGAGTTGTCACGGCACTCAATTTGTGTATAAAATTTACGCGTTCAGCTCATCATTTCATCCTGTTTGCAATAAAGCGTGTCACTGTTTTCCTTTACTTTTTTTTTCACTATCTGTAATGCGAGACCACATTGTTGCAGTTCTCGTTTGTCATACTCACATAATCAACAAGTGGAACGACGCATATTTCATGTTACCATGGCCCCAGAGCTTTTTTCGCATCACGGCACTGCGATAAGACACCTTTTTTTAACAGCGAAGTTCTAGCTAACCGCAAAAAGTGGCGCCTGCTGTCGCAAAACCTCGCCGAGCTATGAGGTCACTGCGTTGCCTAGCAACCACCTCGCGGAGCGGCGTGTGCCTCGCCTCCTCTCCATGCCGTACACAGGTTGCCTTGACATGGGACGTTAAGGAGAGGGAAGGAGAGCATGCTCGCGGCGCGCGCAATGCTCGGCAGAGTTAAAGAGAAAATGAAAGCAAGATAGAGAGAGAAACAAGTTGTAGCAGCACCAACGAGGCAACGCGCAGAGCTGCTTCTATGCCTAGCCGCGCATGCGCCGAAGCAGTAGCGATGACGTCACCTCGCGTTGCCGAGTAACCGCCGGCGCAGGTGCGCGCTCGCTTCGCCCGACACAGACACGGCTCCTGCCTGCCTGCCTGCCTGCGTTTTTGGCATGCCAGGAACGCTGTCGCTAGTAGGCGCCGACGCGTCCAGCGTTATATAGTCACGCGAAATGTCGCGAAAGGGAAGGTACCTCCGAAAATGATCGCTCGAGAATGCCTTTCCTACAAGCGTAGTTAAGTTAAACCAAGTTAAGACCTAGCAGTAACCAAGTTAATACCTAGCAGTAGCAGCCAGTAAAAGACTTGAGGATTGACACTTTCGCTGTGCCTAAGTTTTGCACGACCGAGTGTAAACTTGCCCGATTTTTTTACATATTTCAGTTGTCCGTAACTTTAGTGCCCTAGCATACTTACTAATTAACCGTGTTTAAAATGATCTTTCCAGCGACTTGCGAGACACAAGCAGGACACGCCGCATAACGCCTTATGATTTGCAAGTGCGCTTCTGTGCATTGCATATTTGCCAAACTAATGGCGACCGGTCATGGTACAAACGAAGACAAAGTGCTAGCTGCGCATGTGCCGAGGCTCGTCTCTCGCGCATGTATTCATCACGAGAACCACAGGCACATTTTTCATATCATAAGTGCTTTATTATATCATATATGTGCTTATGCGTGCTGATCGCAAAAATGACTACACCGTCATCAGCTTGGTGAACTGCCTCGCGGAGAAGCTAGAAAGGGCCATTCCCGTAGCCGGATCGGTTCTTGAGGATGTCATATCAGTGATGCATATGGTAAAAGCAATACGGGCAACCAGCGCTGAAACTTCGCGTGCCAGCAGCAGCGCCGTAACACACCGCCTTGCGAGCGGTGGAAAGAATATTCAGCTGCACATGCTGCGATTTCGCGTCGTCAATTTCACCACTCTTCTTGAGGTACATGTGTCCAGATTTTGGCCTGACTGGGAACCGGCGTGCTAGAACGCATGAGCGCATCCGCTTTTCTAGCGCGCATCGGTATGGCCGTATGGCCAGAGCTTGGCTGGATGCATAGAACTAAAGCAACAAACGTTGATACAGCCGCACGTCTGTTATCATCCAAAATGTGGTATCATTTTCGTGGCCTCCCTATCGGATGGTGTCAGCATATTTCAGCTGCACACCCAAACGGCCGTAGCGCCTCCTGGCCAGCGCTTTTCGGGATTCTCCAGTGCACGGTCTGAGTGGTGATCCGCGTAGTTATCGCCAGGATCGACAAATCGTGACCGGTATATGATAAAAGTTAAAGTAAGGGTCTGTGCGAAAAGTAATCTTTGAGACTGAATCGAATACACATCGAATAGTACCAGAACCGAGTCGAGTCGAATATCAAATAATTTCCTAATAGTTTTCGAATAATGAACATGCCGTTTACATAAATGATACAAAACGATGATGTCACACACCCCGTGAACGATGTGCCAACGTCGGGCCAAATTCCAAAGCCGACTTATCAGCTTCCGAAAATAACCCCACGAAAGCAAGGACAATTAATAAGGGGACCTCTGGTGCGCCAGCGAACGCCGGTTGTGGTCCAAAGACAGTCAGAGCCCAGAGTTGTCAAAACACAACAAAATATATATTCTTCAAACAAGGCAGTTACATACACACGTGCACACTTCGGCTAGACACATCACAATTCACATTGGTATTAACAAAACACCGGAAAATAATTAACGACAAGCACTAAGAGTCCAACACGTAAAGTACAGAATGAATAGGAACAGAGTGTCCAATCGTGTTCACCCGTGCTGGTCTTGAGCTGGACGATCTCGGCGTAGCTCGAGGCAAATCTCGAAGAATGAACTTCTGGAAATGCAGACGCTCAATGAACTCGACGGTAAGTTTGCCGGGGAATCCCCTTCTTCCGCAGACGGTCAGTCTTCACGTCACCCCTCTTCACCGGCGCGGTCTGATTCCCCTGCTGATTCCCACACGGCGCTTTTATTGCCTTCGCCGGTGCTTCTCGAACTTTCCGTCGGAGTCGTGATCCCGCAGCATGAACAAAGCCTGGGAATCCTCTAGTCATTCCTCGCGTTTTCGACCGCGGCCGTCGGAGCGTCGTCGAGGAGGGTGGTGACTCATCCGTAGGCGCAAGCCGGGTTGCTATCCTCCCTCTCTCTCTGCTCGCCGGGTGAGAGGGTGTTTCGACGCGCGCTCTCTCTCGCTCGTTACCGTAGCGTTCCCGCATCTTGTTTTAGATGCAAAGCAGCTTATGGCGGGGGCTTTGTCCGTCCCTCCTTCCGTCCCGCGGCGTCCCACACCCCCACAGCGCATGCGCGTCCCCTCCCCCTCTCTCTCCTCTAGGAATCCTCTACTCTACGGAGCGGTGCGCACGACAGGTGGTGCGACAGCAGCATACTTCGCTGGGGGCGCCACGGTAGTTCCGCGGTATGAAAATGACGGAGCGCGCGCGCCCAGTTCTCTCTCTTGTGCAGCGCCGCGATGAGCGCTCGGGCCGCTGCCGCGAAACGGGAGTGGCGACGTGGCGATCCCGAGCTTAGGACTCGCGAAGCCGAAAGGAAACGTGAACGGCGGCAAGCGGACCCTGAACTCCGGGCTCGGGAAGCCGAATCGAAACGTCAACGTCGAGCGGTGCATCCCGAGGCGGCGCGGCAACGCGAAGCCGAATCACAACGCAAACGTCGAGCGGCGGATCAAGCTAACGACCTCCCCGCTGCTTCGCATCCACACATGGTTCCCTTTAGCGGGAGACGGAGTAATTTTTTGTTTATAGGCTCCGTTGATCGCGTCGGCTGTCTGTGGTGTATGCGCTCTCTCCCTCTTCCGTGGGGCCGTCTTGTTTCATTGCTGGCTTCAGTGATGCTAGGTGCGCGCTTCAATTATGCGCTCTTTTGGGACAGATTATCATATCCTAGTATTCATAACGCTAGCAATTTTCTGTCATTAAATTGCATGCACGATATGAAGCGTTGTTTATTAAAATACCGAATGGAGCTTTAGGAGCGAATAAGCAGTTTGTTCGCATACAAATGGCTCATCAGAATGTGCGAATGATCCTAGTATAAAGTCTGGAACCCGATAAACGCCGTAGCCTGCTCTCGACGTACGTGTTTTATGCTTATATACTATGCCCACGGGGATTACAGTTATCGTACTTTTGTAGTTGTAGTTTAATTTTACCCTTTATTGCGCACAGTTGACTTTTTTATGTATTCGAAAATTATTCGAAAAATATTCGTACTTACAAAATGTGGCTATTTTTTTTAGGCTTATGCAATGCAAATGCAATGCAAAGTTTATTTCTCTTTCACGCAGTACAAAGCAGTACAGGGAAGAGAAGACACTGGGCAAAAAGCTGCTAAAGGCAGCTTGAGGGAGCACCCAGTGCCCCAGGTACACATGAACAGCAATGGGTGGGCATATACAAGATTTACATGCAACATTTCACAACGGAAAATCGATATATAGCGCGTTCATACACTACAAAAAAAGAGAGGAAGAAAAAGAAAGAAAAGAGAAAAACTGAAATACATAATGTCAGGCTAAACTATCTTGCAATATAATAATTCATGCCTATTTACAATGTAAGAGGACTTGTTTCAAAATCCAAAAACATGGATGATAGCTGATTTCGAGATGTATCTTCTAAACATACATTATTTTCAGCAAGTATGTTCAGATAATAAGACACATTGTATGATAAGGACTGTTTGTGATATAAGGTGCGGCAAAACGGTTCTAAGATTGAATCGATAGAATCGAATTGAACACTATTCATTCGAATTTCGCGGTAACACGATGTACATATGCGCGTTCATGTACGTATATATCATGTACCAAGCAAGAACAAAACACTCTAATCCTGTCTAATCAGGCAGTTACGCCCGGAACTATATTCCGCTTCGCAAGGATATTGCCTGTGTACGCCACGTAGTACTTTAGGCAGCGTAGGAAACGACTTGTGAAGTAGAGTATATAGTCAGCATATATAGCCCATCGCGCGTTGTGCACGTGCGTACTATATAATTACCGAGCACCCCAGGCCCCCTCTCGAGCGCGTGTGTGTGTGCCTTGCTCAGGTGTCCTTAGGCAGCGTGCCGGGCGGCTCCCGCTGGGACTGGGTGCTGTTCATGAACGGTGTGCTGAAGGGTAGCGCGGCAGCCGCGGCCGCCCAGCCCGTGGCCGTGCGCTCCATGCTGTACCTGCAGCGGCTGGCCAGGCTCACGCAGGTCACTCCGACCGCAGTGCTGCTCAACTATGTCGGCTACCGCCTCATGGTCGCCATGGCGCCCTTCCTGCCGGGACCCACTGGTGAACACCTGGTACGCGGGGACACTCGGTCCCAACCAAGTGAACTGCATGAACTGGTTGGGCCACGTTACAACCGCTATTTTAGCGATGATCAACGCACCTCTTTGGGGCTTCGTTGAGCTCTTAGGACTGACGGAATTCTGATATATATATATATATATATATATATATATATATATATATATATATGAAAATCGGTATTGCGATAAGACACCTTTTTTTAACAGTGAAGTTCTAGCTAACCGTAAAAAGTGGCACCTGCTGTCGCAAAACCTCGCCGAGCTATGAGGTCACTGCGTTGCCTAGCAACCACCTCGCGGAGTGGCTGGACTGGCATATATAATGCTGGACATAGTCCAGCATTATATATATTAATGCTGGAGTAACTTGCTTGCCCTTGTTTAAATACATATTGGCTGTTCTCCATCTGCACGATGAAGTACAGTCGGCCGCAAAAGTTGTGCGTGGCACGAGTTCCACGACAAATGTGGATGTCTGCTTTGTTAAGGTATATGTGGATCTAATTTCATGAATCACTGCGTAGATCAGAATAACTATACTATATATAGAAGCACTGAATTCGAAGCTATATGTTAAATTATGGGGTTTTACGCGCGAAACCACCATCTGATTATGAGGCACGCCGTAGTGGAGGACTCCGGATTATTTTGGACCACATGGGGTTCTTTAACGTGCACTTAAATCAAAGTACACAGGTGTTTTTTTAACACGAAAGTGTTTTATGCCGGGGTCCACCAAGACTTCACTGACGTATTTCCGTCACGGAAATACGTCATAGAACATAATACAAAGAAAGAAACCAGAAGAAAAAGTTCCACAAACATGCAAAATTTGGAAATCGAACCCACGACCTCTCGGTCCGCGACGATAGATCGCCGAGCGTTTAACCCATTGCGCCACAAACGCATTTGCAGAGAGCTACACAGACGCGCCTTATATATCTAACACTCCTCCGTGTACCCGCGCTCTTGCTCGGGGCGGTGCCGCCGCCTACGAGCAGAAAAGAGAAGTACTGCATTATGACACTAACGCGCACCGACAGTGAACGCTTCGGTGGTCTCAGCACTACGTCGCCTCGATGCCAGCATTCGAAGGGACGCTGGCATCAAGAAGCACTACCAACGCCAAGGTGGCGTTCACCGTAGTCAGCACAGCGGAGCGTGGCCTCCGCAATTAGCTCTGAAAATGTTTCTGAAGTTGATCGCGGAGGCTGCAATTACGACGCGCTGTACGCGCTGATTTGACTCGGTGACGATTCAGTTACGTGCTTTGTCTTGCGCGTTGTATTAGTGTGTCAGTTACGTGCTTCGTCTTTCGCGTTGTGCTAGCGTGTGCAGCGTAGTGCAGCTTCCATATGCACGACGGTTGCTCATGGTCATCGACGTTGGTAGTCGTGATGGAGGAGACGTGCCACCAAGCGTCAGCGTGGGTGCATCAACGCCTAAGGGCGCTTTAGCCACAAAACACCAATAGACATTATATATCAATGTGCAATAAACATTACACTACTTCTGTGAAGACACGTTTCACTTTCGTGTTCTATACCGATTCCTATATAAGAGGGATCAACCACATTTTTTGTATTTCGCCCCCATCGAAATGTGGCCGCCTTGGCCGGGGAAGCTATATGTGGGCAAACTTCGCGAGTTTCAGGTTTTTCGCAAATCCAGTGTCACGTACACTTTTTGTGGACGACTGTATGTTCGCCTTGCTTTCTCCAGTGAAGCGTGTTTACTCTGAGCCCACAAGCATGCAGAATAAACGCACTGTCGATGAGTGGTCATTAAAACTGTGCTAAATATGGGACATGGAAGCTACTCCTGCATAATGTGTTTGCCAGCAATCCATAATTTTCAGAGTAGCACCGAGCTGACTGGAACGCGTAAGTACCGCGTCTGATGTGGTGTGCACTCTTTGTTCATTCCACCGTTTAGACAGCACATTCCATCTGCGACAGGATCAAATCAATCCTTCATACCTCTCTCTCTGGGTCCAAATCAAAACCCAATAGCCCACTTTAACAATTTTGTCGATATTTGTGTCTTAGATCATTTATCAGGCCAGAGGTTGTCGCGGCTTTCCTGCAGATGAGAATTTGAGGACACGAAGTACCGCACACTGGCGACTGCTTCTTACACCTCCGGTACAGTCCCACTGGTAGCTTATTCGCTGTCGTCGTCTCCCTGTCCAGGTTTCCCTGTCGGTGGAGGGCCGCCGCATCCCCGGCATGGAGCGGCTGCAGTCGTGCGTGCAGTTGGTAGAAAAGGTGTTCGGCGGCGCACTCACCGTCATGCTGCGCCACGCCACGCCCTTCCTCAGCAAATCGGACACGGCGCGCAAGATGCTCGGCCTCGCCAACAGCGCCGCCGACGCCATGACACACTTCATCAAGCAGGTACGCCATCTTACTGATCGCCTCCGTATTGCTAGTACCAGAGTCCGCCAATGCTAGTGCTCAAGGATGTCACTGCGGGCTCGGGCCTCGCGCACTTGCTTTCCATGTTTATGTTGCTCAGACATAACATTCGGTGGTTGTGCTTTGTTTGGTATACTGTTTAAAAGGGTTCTGCAACTGGACGTTTTCTCGGGAATAAATCGGAAATGAGCATCGTTGCAAGGTTAAATGTCGCGGCCATTGCATCCAGAAAAAAAAAAAAGTATGCTTTTTCCGTTCAGCCGTGCGTCGCCGCAGACTACGCGTATTTCCGATTTTTGTCTCAATGTGTTTATTGGCTCGCTATACTGCCTCCTTCACTTCACGCTGGTAATTCATGACCTATTATGTCACGAAGAGTCTTCAGCATTGCGAGCCAAAACTTGCTAACATTGTGAACATGATACGAACATGGCAAATAAGTTCTGCGGAATCCCGCAAGCTAGAGTAAGTATCAGGAAAGGGAAAAATTGTCATCTACCCGAATGTGATATGAACACATGTAATATATAAACGATGAGAAAGGGTCATCATTATTCGCAACGTGTTCGACTTTCGATTTGATTCGCTTCCTGTACTATCGGCTTCATATTGGATTAGGTTTCGACATTTTCCCTCCAGTTTATCACCTCGATTCAACGGTTAAAGGCAGTGGATTTAGTGATTTAGTCACACTTAGATAGTTTTTTCACGCTTCGAGCCAATGATTGCAATCTCCTCTTCCCCCTTATAGTAAAACACCAACTAACCACTCGCACCATCCCCGATTGTCAGAGTGCCCGCCACGTCTTTCTCGGCAGTGCGTATAGTTGCGCCCTTCGCATATCGCAGGCTCCATGGCTGTCGGCGGAGGACGTGAACGCGACGCTGTCGCGGCTGTCGCAGACGTCGCTGTCACTGGGCGTGCCCCGCGATCAGCCGGGCGAGTCCGAGCTGGGGCACCTGTTCGTGGACGTGCCCATGCTGAACGAGCGCAGCCTGCTCGAGAGCTACTTCCACATGAAGACCGCCGTGCAGCGTCGCTACTGGTCCGCGCTGCAGCGGGTGCGCCGCAACAGCTCCGCGGATGCCCGCGGTGGGGCCTGGAATAACGACGGCGTCAGCTTGCACGGCATCAGCAGCTTCGACCTCGCGTATAGGTACCCTGCCCTATATATATTTTGCCATCATATGTCCACCTCGGTGCTTTCAAAGGGAGGCCTATGGTAGAAAATTATTGATAGTCGCGTTACCTATTTTATCGTTTCTTCCTGCTATTCTGCTAATAAAATTACCCTTTGCACACTTTGTGTCCTTTAATATTGCTCATTCTTTTTTATTTCTTAGTTGACATTTACATTAAGGAGCCTGTGTGAAGGTAGATCCAAGAAAGTATTCTGGTATAACTATACATGCTGCATGCGTGCGTCATATTTAAATGTTCTGGCCATCAGCTCCCACGTGTGTTGGAGTGCTCTATACGCTTATTACGTGATGACGGTACCTTTCCCCATCTGGGATCGGTCGTTTTCCACTGTGAAATGCCATCGGCCTAATTAATTGGTTTCCGCAGATCTGCATGTTTTCACTCTTAAAAGTTGACAGCCACTTAAATATCCTTAAATGCGAAAGCACGAGTACTTGTCTAAGTTATCACATTAAATTAAAACTCCACCTTAATCCAGCGTATACTTGCTATAATTTGTACCAATTTTAATCCACCTTAACCTACCTTAATCCACTTTAATCCTTCGTAATCCACTTTAATCCAATTTTGGGAGTGGGCCAGGTCGGTTTTTGGGTGTGGGTCACGGCGTCCGCGGCCGACGCCGTGGCTGCTCACCGTGGGATTTCACAGTGCGAGCCACAGCAGGTCCAGCGCCGAGAACGTGACGTCATCACTTGGTCACGTGGGTTTTCTTGCCATCGGATGATAACGCCGGATTTTTCGCTTCATGGGGGATATAAGGCTTTCGCCTTAAAACACGGGATCCCCGAAGAAGTGCTAAAATAGAACTTAATAGAAAAATAACAACCTTAAATAAAAGTACTTAACGCGTTGTCGTTATCTCTGTCGCGGTACAATAGCTACATACATGTGGCGACATCTGCACGCGGTGCACTTGTGCAGGCACGATCCGGAGCGCAACAGCGTGCTGCTGCCGTACGGCGTGCTGGGCTTCCTGGCGCGCGTGCAGGACGTGCTTCCGATGCACGTGCCCCGATTCCTGCCCTACGCCCTGCGGGGACTGTTCGCCGCCGTCGCCGACATGCAGGTATACGTCCAGTACACTCGCTGTCGCGATCGATGTTGGGAAAGATGGCCGTGCGTGACATATATCATATGTTGCTCAGCTGCAGATTGCTCGGACGCTACAGCGTCAGCTTTCCTAATTTCTGTAAGAAGCACAACTGACCGCGCGTGTATTCACGCATGCGTGCAGACCGTGCACGACGATCGGCCGTCGTGGAGCCGCACCACGTCGCTGCGGTTCGCGCACCTGTCGTGGTGCTTCCTGCGGCAGTACGGTGAGGTGCTTTCGGCCGAGGCCGGCTCGCCCGCCGCCGGCGTCATTGACGACTTCCTGTCCGAGATGGTGGAGGACAACGCGGTGCTCGAGCCCCTGTACCGCGTCTACGTCCGCTCGTTCCCGCTGCGCGAGGGCAGGCCGGCGCTGTTCCGCCTGCCCACGCTGCGCGCCCTGTCCACCGACGAGCTGTTTTTCGTCAACTTCGCCCTCGGGCAATGCGACCAGCCGGTGACCCCGGCGCGCAACGGCACCGCCGGCCGCCAGATACTTTTCCGAGGGCGGCTGCCGGCCAAGTTCAAGGTGAGCGGTCTATTATATGCACGGGCAGGATCAGTAATTTATCTTTGGACATAACATGCAAGTTAGTGAAGTTATCGATTCATACGAGCCGTGCGAGGACTTTCGTGCCGGGTGTACTTACGTTGTTCTATATAACTATACGTTGTTTTTAAGTCACCGCGGCCACGCGGCTGCCTCTGGCACTGTTATGGCCTGCTGTTGGACTTTGTTTCTATAGAGAAAGTCTTGATAAGACCTACCGAACCCTTTGCCTAACCATCTTACATTGGAGTGTTGGCGGCTTAAGTTTTCGACAAGTCTCACGAGGTCGCGGGATCAAATCCCGGCCGCGGCGGCCACATTTCGTTGCGGGCGAAATGCGAAAACATCCGTGTCCCGTGCGTTGGGGGCACGTTAAGGATCCCCTGGTAGTAAACATTAATCCGGAGTCCCCCACTACGGTGTGCCTCATAATCCAATCATGGCTTTGGCACGTCGTAAAACTCCAGAATTCCTTCATTTATTCACAATTAAATCTGTGGTTATAGCGTATACTGCGCGAACTTAGCGGACGCAGCGCGGGCCTCTGTAGGTGAAGCGAAACCCATGGTTGTTTTTTCTTTTTCTTTTTTACGTTAATTCGGCCACATGTGAAAGCCACGAGCCGTCGGCGACCTATTAACTGTTCGGTTAGTACGCATATTTTTTTTAAACACCCGTCATTGTCGGCGGGACAACGTAGTCATCCCCGATGGGCCTGTTTTATCGTGCACATACGGTGGTCTATGCGGCGAGCATCTCGCTGCCTCTGCGCTTCTGGCAGCACGGGCAGAGGGGAATATAATGTGTATCTAGCGCGTAAATGTGGTAAATGTGCGAAGATCGGCCGACGCAAGAGGCCGCGTTTCTACCAGAAAGCTCGTCTAGCAGAAAGCGTTCGCCGCCAACGTTTCCTGTTAAACATTACGGTTACATAAGCTGCAGCTGCCGCGAAGCGTGAGAAGCAGGGATCTTTGAATGCTATTGCGTTGCCACTCAAAGGCGAAGCTTAAGCGTCCTCAAAATTTTATTGCGACAGCAATTATATGGACACTCCAAAGCGGATTTCTGCCGTCGTCGTCACCGTGAGGTTCCGTATGACATCAACGGCGATAAAATCGTCGCGTCCATCGCGCCGATAAAAGGGCGCGATGGACGCGCGCTTTCACGGGGAGCGAACGCACGGCGGAGAACAAACGCGCGTTCCGTGCTCCCTGAAGGGCTGCAGAATTAAGCGTCTCTTTCCTCCTTTCCATATATAGAGAGCAAACGCAACTTTTTCCGTCGCGCGAAAGTCTGTGGGGGGACGGGAGGGAGGGAGGGGAGGCGATGTTTAGCTGCGGCACCAAATACGTATTTATATTAAAATGCCGCGCGCGTTCGGTGCGAACGCGGGCAAAACGCCGACGGCGTCGACAACAGTTCTGCGCGTTGCTGGTGCTCCTGCATGTCCAAGTTTATACAGCTGATAAAACTACTATCTTTACTCCGTGTATCTCTCTATTAATTTGCTATCGCAATTGGTGCTTCGTCTTTCGGGTGAAATTGCGACAAATTTTTTATTGCGATTGCAATTATATGGACACTCAAAAGCAGATTTCTGCCGTCGGCGTCGCCGTCGCCGTCGCCGTGAGGTTCCGTATGACGTCATTTGGAGAAGAAATCGTCGCCGCGCGCCGAACGCTGTATGTGCGAGTGAAAGGGTGCGAGGGGCGCGTCTTTCACGGGGAGTGAACGCACGGCGGAGAACAAACGCGCGTTCTGCGCCGTGCTCGCTTAAGGGCTGCAGAAGGAGGCGTCTCTGTTCTCCTTCACAATCACCATGTATGTAGAGCAAACGCGCCTTCTTCCGACGAGCGAGAGGCCGTGGGGGAGGGGGAGGGAAGGGAGGCGACGTTTAGCTGCGGCACGCAGTGCCTATTTATATCAGAGGCTCCGGCAACAGTCACCAACGCCGCACGCATTTTGAGCGAACGCGGGCAAAACGCCGATGGCGTCGACAACAGTTCTGCGTGTTGCCGATGCTGCTGCATGTCCAAGTTTATACAGCTGATAAAGCTAATATCATTACTCCGTATAGCTCTCTACAAGTTTGCTATCGCAATTGATGCTTCGCCTTTCAGGTGAAACTGCGACAATTTTTTTTTACTTCCGAATAGTGTGAGAAGTCGCTTATACAGCTTCGCACTCTTTGTTGTATTATTTTTTTAATATCATTTGCTCAGTTGGCAAACATTTGCAAATTTTTATTGCGATAGCAATTATATGGACACTCAAAAGCAGATTTCTGCCGTCGGCGTCGCCGTCGCCGTCGGCGTCGCCGTCGCCGTCGCCGTGAGGTTCCGTATGACGTCATTTGGAGATAAAATCGTCGCCGCGCGCCGAACGCTGTATGTGCGAGTGAAAGGGCGCGAGGGGCGCGTCTCGCAAATTTTTTTTATAAAAGCGGAGTTTTTCTTTACGAACCTCGCTGGGTTTTGTGACCGTGACTGCGGCCTAGCTATTCCCCTTGCCGAATAGGCCAACCACAGCGGGGCACGCGCATGCCGCTAGGTTACTTGCAGCACCATCAGATGGCGCTCGCCTTCGCGCATCCGCGGCTGCATGGTAATGAGGAAGTAAACGGTCCTTGCAGACTGAATATTGCGCTACGTACACATGTGCATGCTGCCTCTGAAACCATGACGCCTTCAATGCGTCCGTCGTACTCGCAAGTAGTCAGCAACTCCACCTAAAAAAAAAGCTCGGTTTAATTTGTGTGTGCCCGCGCGCGCGCGCGCGTGTGTGTGTGTGTGTGTGTGTGTGTGTGTGCGTGTGTGTGTGTGTGTGTGCGTGTGCGTGTGTGCGTGCGTGCGTGTGTGTGTGTGTGTGTGTGTGTGTGTGTGTGTGTGCGTGCGTGCGTGCGTGTACTCGTGTTTCGACTCTCTATGCATTCGCAGAAGGATTCGCTGTATATAAATTCCAACTCGTTGGATCTGCTGTAAATCATATATAGATATGAACATTATGCATATAACACTGTTATATATATATATATATATATGAACATTCTGCACATAACATTGATTCCTATAATATTCCTGCACGTATACTGTACGTTCTCATGGAGGCAATGAATGGGTGCTTCAACGTGGTGGTCTTTCGTTTCAGAACGAGAGAGACACAACGTTATTCCACAACTATTCTGAAAATTCTCATTTGAACAGGAAGCATTTCTCGGGGAACATGCTCGGCGATGTGAGCATGTTCCACAAAAGGTGCACCAGACTTTATTTAAAGCTCAAAAATAAAGAATTAGAAGTTGGGTTAACACAGAATTATCAATACAATATCGACAGGCATTTTCATACCTTCATTGTCCTCGCTCGCATTTGCAGCATCATCGCATGTTTTCTTTCTCTTTTTTTATTTGTTTTGCGTTTTAGATGCGTAAGCAGAGAGGTACCCCGGTTCATCTTCTGTGCTGCTCGCTGCCCGGTGCACAGTTTGTTAACCCGTCGACCCTGGCCTCTTGCGTGATAACTTCGCCGCCTTCTCGGATGTTACGGGCGCTCTCGATTCGCTTCCATATTTGTAAACGCCTAGCCATATAAGCCGCGTTTACATGAATATGACAGGATGCGACAGTAGCGCATCGCATTTTCTAGCGCATCATGAGTAATGCGATGCGCCAGCGTTTACATGTAGTGCATCACCCTTGGTGCTATATGGTGGCGGGACGCGGTGTCGCACATCGAAGGCAAAGCAGCGCTTCGAGGCGCTTCCGACGCCACGGCCCGCCGCAACTCGGCGACCGCAGCAAATCCGTCGCAAATTCCAGGTCCCATAATTCCTATAATGCGATGCGATCGCGTTTACATGCACTGCCAAAGTATACTCACTCGTCTTGGCCCATTAATGTGACGCGCTTTCCTAGCGCATCAGCTCTAGAAAATCGATGTGGTACGACGCGATGCGCCAGTTGTCGTATTCATGTAAATGTGGCTATATTGTTCTTTGGGGAGAGCGTATCGAAGTATGCGAAGCCTTTTGAGTACTGCCTATAGCATGCAGAAATGTCAACTTCTTCTTAGCGGTGATTAAAAATTTCGATGATGATGAATTTTATGATACCGTGCGGCGGCGCGCTCGGTATCATATATGTTAATCACAGAACAGCTAGAGTTCCGAATGATCGCTTTGAAGCGTATAATTATCACCGATTATGAAAGAAAAGTTCCCTTGTGTGTACATCATTCGAATAGACATCTTTTTTTTTTTCACCAGTTATCCGTAATTTTTGTTTCACGTCGAGTTAACCGGTCAGCCATCGGAGTCTGTACGACTGCGACGGGTGGGGAAAGCGGTCGGCATGGTCTCGTTTAGGTCTCGTGGTGCTTCAACACAGCCTAGACTAGACGAGCGGCTCTAGTATAGGGCCGGCGTCAAATGTACATAATCATTAACTCCTTCCCTTTTCCTCCTCGTCATCATAAACCCCTGTAGTGTGTTACTTGTTGCCTATACTTTCCACTCCCCTTCCCTCTTTCCCCGTGCAGAGTAGCAGACTAGAGCGTGCCAAGCTTCAGGTCTACCTATATGCCTTTCCTGTAAATAAATTCTGTCTGTCTTGATGGTTGCTCGGATTGGAATACATATGCAAAAGATATGCTTTTGAAGCTGCACAAGCGATATTTGGGCTTCTAACCTCAAGAAGCTGCTTACCCGAGCGAATCGTTAATCGATGTCAAACGTCAATCATACGCTTAGCGTCATCAGAACTGTTGGCTGATCTTAATATAGCGGAAAGTGGCGCGCGATCAATTGTGTTTACCTGCCACGTAAACGTTCGCAGGTGAACGTGCCGCTGAGCAACTCGGAGCACTTTGCTCGCGTCTACGGCTGCAAGAAGGGTTCGCCCATGAACCCGGTCCGGAGCTGCTCCGTCTGGACCGCCACCGGATGACCACCCGCCATCGGCTGGTCCACGCGTGCGGTGCGCACCTGTTCCGCGCACTGCAAAATGACGCCGAATGGCGATTGCAATAATAAACCTGCGCTCCTTTCGTGTACCCACGCGGAGCGAGCTCCTGTTTCTCTCCCAGTTTCTTATTTTATTGCGATAGCAATGATATGGACACTTCAAGCGGATTTCTGCCGTCGGCGTCACCGTCGCCGTGAGGTTCCGTATAAAGCCCAAGGGCGATAAAATAATCGCCGCGCGCCGTATGTGCGAGTGAAAGCGCGCGGGGGACGCGCGCTATCACGGAGAGCGGACGCACGGCGGAGAGTAAACGCGACTTCCGTCGCGCGAAAGGCCGTGGGGGTATGGGAGGGAGGGGACGACGCTGTGCTGCGGCACCAAATGCGTATCTTGCAACCGGGCGCAAGGGCAACTGGCGACGCAATCTCCCACGCGAAATGAGGAAAACGGGAAGGCAGCACGCGAGGGAGGGGGGGGGTTTACTCTGCCGACATGTGCGTTGTTGTATTTGCACCGGTACGGGCTGCCGGTGTTGTCAAGCGCATCGTATCTTGCAAGCGATCTCCACACGGCTCTGACCTTTGTATGCGCCGTGCATTCGCCGCTCAGTTTCCGTTGAAGCGATAGATCGCACGAACATTCGCTCGCTGCGGCGGCTGCGCTTGCTGCCAGCGTTTTGACAGTGGTTGTCTGCGGTCATCGAGTGTGATCTCTTCATGTTTGCTTGTGAGCGCTGACACCACGCTTGTTAATTCAGTTATTAAGCGAATGTGTCCAAGTTTATGCAGCCGATAAAACTAGTATCCCTACTCCGAATAGCTCTCTACTAATTTGCTATCGTAATTGATGCTTCGCCTTTCGGACGAAACTGCGACATTTTTAGTCACTAGACCGCAGTGTTACTTGCGAAGGTGAATCCATGATTGACATACATACTTGTTACATGGAGGAAAATTTGCAGTATCTGCACGAATGTAGCGTGAACTCTCTTTAAAAAGTCGCAGGCCTGCGCGGCACACGCAGCACAGTCACAGCGTAAGCTGGTGGAGCGGCTCAAGAGTAGCTCCAAATAAGGCACCACGCACAACAGGGTCTTTGCGGCAGTCTGTTCGTCTCGTTTTGACGAGAACGATCTGAACTGTCCGCCCGGCGTCGACGGCGAGCTGCGGCTTGAAATGCTCTCTCCACAGCAGTCTGCTGAGCCCGATCAAGCCATACAACTACAACTTACATGTCAGGCGCGCCGAGTTTGCAGGCACCTTAACTAGATGGCGCCGCCATACTGGCGGAGGCTCGGCAGCTCGGGAGCGCGTTGATGGCGCGCCTCGTCTGAATCGCATATCGTCGTCTGCGCTTGCGGACGCTGCGTTTGCTCCGCCAGATGGCGCCCACCATACTGGCGGAGGCTCGAGTCGTCTCACCCTGCGCGCTTGCCTTATAGGGCATTTCCGCAGGGCGATAGCAAGCGCTTGCGTGGCTCAGTGGTAGAGTATCTGGCTCTCACGCAGCTGGCGCGGGTTCGCTCCCGGCGGGAAATGCGTACTTTTTTCGTATCCCCAGGTGTAACACATCCCCAGGTGTAACACAATTAAGGTCCTGGGCATGGTCATTGGGGCTTACAGCAATGTCAACGCGGAGGCACTAAAACGCATCACAAAGAGCACCCACAATTTCACCAGGGTCATATCACGGGTCGCTAGCAAAAGGGACGGACTGAAAGAGGACAACCTCATGAAAGCATTTCACGCTTTCCTCATCAGCCACGTAACTTACGCCGCTCCCTTCCTCAACTGGAAGAAGACGGAGCTGAACAAAATCGACACACTAATCAGAACAGGATTGAAAAAGGTCCTAAGCCTCCCTAGAAACACTAGTACGGAACGACTCCTTCAATTGGGGCTACACAACACGGCAACAGAACTCTTTGAAGCACAGCGAAACGCCCAAATTAGTCGGCTCTCACTCACAAAGGCGGGCATCGAGATATTACTAGAAGCAGACATACAGCCCCTCTTCATGCCACCAGAGAAGTCGCAACTATGCATAAATGCCAAGAGGTCAATAACCGTTGATGCAATCCCAAGAAACATACACCCGACCCACAACGAAGGGCGGAGAAAAGCGAGAGCGAAGGCAATCCTTGGCAACATTAATCGTAACGAAACGCAAGTCCTCTTCGTTGAAGCGGCCAGATATTGGAATCGAGGCGCATACGCGGTCTCTGTGGTGGACGCCCATGGATCACTCGTCAACGCAGCCACGGTGGTTACCAACTTCACTCACGAATACAACAACTTCGAACACATGCTCTGGCTGTGCCCTGCCAACGCGGGCACGGACTTTCCTGACCAGTCCTCCTGGGACTCAGCGCTCAGAAGTACAGAGCTCATCGCTCAGCTCAAGGCTGTCCAGAGGGCCCGGGCCGTCGACGAAGGACTATGTCTACCGGCCCCGACCTGGGTGGAGCCACCGGATAGATTGGCGGGGCCTCCGGCCCCGCTTTAATTCTTTCTCCTCAGGACCTAAATAAAGTTCGTACTCACTCACTTTCGTATTTCCGGCGATAGCGGTTACGCGGCCGCTGGCGGCGGCATCATCGCGACCCGAAACGGCTATTGGAATGAGCCCATAACAGCTTACGCTGTAAAAAGAGAACAGGCTGATAAAGCACCTACACATAAACCTTCAACGAGGCTCGAATAAAACGCGGGGCTGCTCCCCCGCACACCCACACCCCACAATTCCGCCTTTCAAGATGCAACGATGCTAAGCCCGAGGGCGCAGGATATAATCCCGGCCGCATTTCGCCCGCATATCGATATGGGGTAGTGGTGGTGAAACTTTATTTTCAAAAAGGTCCTGAAGGACACCAGAGTGTTCGTCAAGGTGTAGAGGGCACCTCCCACGTCGGGACGGGAAGCCCTAGGCTCTCCGCCGCTTCGCGGGCCTTCTGGACAAACCAGAGTTGGTCTTGGAGCTCGCTGCTCCTAAGAGCGCCGTCTCACTTGTTCTTGTCCTCCAGATAGGAGGCCTGCTACGCACATCCCCACATTAACATGTGTCCCAAGTTCAGATATCCACGACACTGTGCACAATTGAAAGTTCCGTCGTAGTCTGGGTCGATTCGGCTCATACGCCAAGGATTGAGGTACGAGTTAGTCTGTAGCAAGCGGAGAGTCACTTACTGCGCCCTGTTAAGTTCCTTGTTTGGAACGTAGAATTCTCTGCGTCCTAAATAAAAGTGCTTGATGAGCTCATTATATGTCTGAAGTTGGTCCTTAAAGGCCTTAGGAGGCGACGAGGGGATCTGCAGGAGAGCGCGGCTGGCAAGTCCTCGCGTGGCCCTATGAGCGGATTCGTTAAGGTTCCGCTGTACTCCCACAAAATCGCCATATGGGCTGGGAACCAGACTATAGAGTGGAGACTCCAGTAACTTAGAAACCTTCGCATCCACTACTCCCGTAGCAAAGGCGCGAGTAGCTGCCCTAGAATTGCTATAGATTACCAAGCGCTCTGGATCTAGCAGAGCGAGTGCAATGGCCATTTGTTCGGCCACCTCCGGATTCTTGGTATAAACAGAGTGTGTGTTGAAGGCATGGGCGTCTATTACGGCTACCGAAAAAGCTTCGCGACTGGCCACCTGGGCGGCGTCTACGAAGGCAACTTCTGTGGAATCCGTAGCAGCCTCGGCAAGAAGAGCCTTCGCATGGGCGAGCCTTCTCCCTTGGTTAAAGACCGGGTGGCCGTTCCTGGGAAAAGGACGAACCACAATCGCGTCCCTGATTTCTTTGCTAAGATGTCTGACGTTATCGTTATCCTTTTCACGTTCAGTAAACATGTGCATAGTGACCAGGATGTCCCTGGCAGCTCTGGTGCCTGACAACGGGACGACCTGAGCTGTGCGCTGAGCCTCAGCGATTTCAGCTATAGAGTATTGTGAACTCCTAGTTTCGAAAAAAGCTCGGTGGATGCGTTCAACGGTAGCCCCAGGGCTACCTTGAAGACTCGACGGATTGTGGTATCGAGTCGTTTCTCTTCTGTTTTTTTTTTTCAATCGGACATAGCCACAATAAGTAATATGACATAGGACGAAAGCGTGTATGAGCCTAATGGCACATTCCTCGCTCATACCTTTATTTCTATTGACAATGCGTCGAAACATTCGTAGAGCATTCTCCACTTTGCCAGTTATCTTTTGTATCATCAATCCATTGTATCCGTTACCCTCAGTAGCCAGTCCTAGGACTCTGATCGACCCTACTTCAGGCATGCGGTTACCATTCATGTCAAAGAGCACGATATGACGTCGACTATCTTGCTCCCAGCCCTTGGGTTTTCGTCCTGGCTTGGAAGGACGGTAAAGGCGCAATTCCAATTTCCTCGACGAGCATTTGAGGCCCGCCGGAGAGAGACAGAGTTCTGTGGTCCTAATAGCCTCCTGCATTCGAGCCTCCAACTCTCCGTCGCTGCCTCCAGAGCGCCATAGCTGTTCTTGTTCCTCAGTGAAATGGCGCAACCCACTCTGGTGGATCGGCCATGAATCGGACAATGATAAAAGTGTTAGCATTTTTTAAAGAAAAATAAGGTGAAACGAAATAAGTCACTTGTAATTTGGAACAAAATGTCACTGTTACAGATATGAAGGCTAAAATATCTAAATATTGCAGTAAAAGTTATATGTAAGCATAAGAAGTAAAAAGAAACATTTTAGCATGGAATTATTTTTCTCTAGCAGAAAGTTGCAGAGACGGATGATTGGTCGGTGCCTGGTGTTATGGCTCGACCCACTACGGGGGATAGGCCGTGGGTCGCGCGAAAGTATAGGAATAAACAACAACAACAACAACAACGACAACAACAACAAGATAATGAGAAATCTTGTAAATAAGTTGAATATATTAAAGTGATAATCGTATTCATCAATGAATTATGTTAAAGAGCGCGAATCATCTGTAGCATTTTCTTATGCCTTTTTATATTTCCTTTTCATCGTCCTCTTCTTTTCTTTAAGCTGCTGCTTTTTGTTGAGATGTGAAACCGACGCAGTATTGTTGGAGACCCAAACCTCGCGTCTGTTTGTGCGCGGGACCAGAAGAGTTTCTAGAATGCTGAAGATAAATAAAGGAGAAGAAAAAACACCAAATACTTCGCGACCTAAGCGTGCACCTTGCATTTAATGAGTCCGCTGCATAAGCTATACATTTGTGTGGGTTATCTGAACTTTTTGTGAGCACGTTCTATTTTGTACGTGAAAAAATTCCTTTAACTTGAGTAACGCTAATGATCTCGGTCATGCATAGTAAGATAAAAAATCATTTTAGCCTTATGAAAGGGCCTGGCGCTTTCGCCGTGTTCATGTTCTGGCCTGCGCAGTGGAGTCGCTCGAAATTGTTCTCTCGAAAACGCCTTCGAACGCGGATCCTGACTGTCTCGTTCCAGCTCCGCGGGGCTCGCACATCGTGACATATAGCGGGGTTTCGGAGCCCTGAACTGAACACGTATAAAAGCGCGCGCGACATTTCAGAGTTTCAAACTTTTTCGTTTTGCGGGTGTTTGTGTTTGAACCCCCAAGTGAGAGACGTAGTGGCGTGAGTGCCTCGTTTGAGCGTGCCGCGCTTGGCGGCACGCCAGCCTTTGCCATGGGGACCGGCACCCGAGCATCCGCAGCAGGGCTGTCTCCTTCTCCTTATGCGTTTCTCGCGATTTCATTTTGCCGAAAAGAATGAGATGAAGAGAACACCTAACTCTGAGTTACTGTGTCCGTTTGCACTATTTATTTATTTAAAGAGAAAAGATTGCATTGTACGAGAAAGTCGTAATAAACAGGTAGAAAGCGAGGATACGCGTGCAGTGCTCTTTTTTTAGTTCGAGCTATTACGGCATTCCTAAGGGGCGCATCAAGCAAGCTTTACCGCAAATGGCGCCGCCATATAGGATGTGCCGCGTTACCAGCTGTGATACTAGATTGTGCGCTTAGTTACAGCATTCATTCGAGGACCGCGTATCTTAACCTTTCCTTTTCTAAAGCCACGATTCCTCGTACTAGTTCTTTATTTAAACAGGGATGACCTCGAGGCCTAGGAAAAGATAAGGGGAAGTGTTGCGCTCTTATTATACGTCATGTTTCCGACAACTGTGCGTAATGCAGAGAAGCTTGCCTCTGGACTATTGAGCGTCCCTTATTATTGACGATTTTCACACGACGTCAGCAGATGAATTTGTTTACCTCGATTATTTAGTGCGTCGACTAACTTATCTGCGAAAGCGCGTTATTAGTAGAGCGAAATGTCCTCTCGCAACACCCATATAAGAGCGTGATAACGTTATAGGATGTTGCAGTGTAACTTTCGACTACGGAACCTCCTTGTGTATATATATCACCCACCTGTGATTCCGACAGTAATTATTAAATTTTGATCCTGCTGAATTCCGAATTATCATTCATTTCAACAGAGTATCTGTTTATTATTTATTTCGCCGAATTCCGCGGCGGGGTACCCTGCATACAAGAGGCACATCAAAGTAATACTCGGAAACATCTTCGCACATTGGACGCCAGAGTTCTTGAGCTCGTTTGAGAACACGATGTTGGCGAACGAATTAAGTTATCCGCCAGATGCAAACAAATACCCTGTGTTGTTTTAAATCGTTTTTAACCAGTTTTGATAGCAAACTTGTCATTCTTATGCAAAAAGAAAAAGGAAGTTATGAATTCGGCAGCTAGTTTCTGTTATGTGCGCAATGGTGCACCTAAGAGGCACTAAAGACCAACTCAATTGTAGTCTGGTAAAGTATTCCTTAAAAGCTCTATTTTCATTCATCTGGCGGGAGAAGGTTGTTTATACCAAGTTAGTAATCAACCTGAAGGTTAGACTTATTGCGATAGCAATTATATGGACACTCCAAGCTGATTTCTGCCGTCGCCGTCGCCGTGAGGTTCCGCATAAAGTCCAAGGGCGATAAAATCGTCGCCGCGCGCCGTATGCTATATGTGCGAGTGAAAGCGCGTGAGGGACGCGCGCTTTAACGGAGAGCGAACGCACGGCGGTGAGCAAGCGCTACGTCTTCCGTCGCGCGAAAGGCCATCGGGGGATGGGAGGGAGTTATAGGGCGGGGGGCGACGTTGTGCTGCGGCACCAACTGCGTATATTGTGATCGGGGCCAAGGGGAACTGGCGGCCCAATCTCGCACGCGAAAAGAGGAAAGCGGGAAGGCAGCGCGGGGGGAGGGGGAAGGCGGCTTCTGCTCTGCCAGCAACTGCGTACTTGTACTTAGCGCGGCTCCGGGCTGTCGCGCTCACCGTATCTTGAAAACTATCTGCGCACGGCTCCTACCTTTGTATGCGCCCTGCTTTCGCTGCTCAGTTTCCGTTGAAGCGATAGACCGCACGAACCTTCGTTCGCTGGTGCTGGCGCGCTTGCTCACGCCAGCGTTTTGACAGTGGTTGTCTGCGGTCATCAAGCGTCATCTATTCATGTTTGCTTCTGCGCGCTGAAACCAGGCTTGCTCATTCAGTTAGTAAGCATCTTCTTCTTTCTGGGGTTTTACGTGCCAAAACCAGTTATGATTATGAGGCACACCGTAGTGAAGGGCTCCGGAATAATTTTGACCACCTGGGGTTCTGTAACGTACACTACAACAAGCACACGGGCTTTTTTGCATTTCGCCTCCATCGTAATGCGGCCGCCGCGGCCGGGATTCGATCCCGCGATCTCGTGCTCAGCAGCGCAACGCGTTAGCTGACTGAGCCACCGTGACGGTTAGTTAGTAAGCAAATGTGTCCAAGTTTATGCAGCCGATAAAACTACTATCCTTACTCCGTATAGCTCTCTACTAATTTGCTATTGCAATTGATGCTTCGCCTTTAGGGCGAAACTGCGACTTATTTTTTATTTTAAGTTCGCACCAGAACCTCAATAATGGCGCGTCAGTGTGGCATCATGGGTTTCAATGTATCTTCTCGTATTTGAGCTTTTTTTGACGCATTAGAAGTTGTGAAAACTTGTCAAGTTGAGTCTATGAATTCTTTAGAATGCAATGTACTACGTCTTTACCAATAGACGTTTATATATACCCGAACAAACGTGGTCGAAATTTGATCATGATCGACGTCTCGGCGAACTGGCGTGGGAATATCAAGGTGGCTTCGCCACCCATGTTCAGCTATTACACCTTTTATGCCCTCCTCCCCTTTCTTACCGATCCTCCTCTCTGCTTCGTGGTATCGCTGAAGCGTAATTTATAAACACAGCCTATCTTGATATTCATCTTTTTGGTGCCCCTTTAAATGCATCTTAGCAATGAGCCTTGACATACACGGGAACCAGCTCGTGTTCACAGCTCTGTTTGTGTGCCAGGACCGAAATTAATATTGTGGAGATATGATCGGGCATATGCGACGACGAATTCTGCTTTCGTTTTTTCCCCCCCCTTTTTATTTTTGTTATTTATTGCTTAAACGAAAACGGTGTCATGTTCGTCTGTTTCTGACTTCAGAGTTTCCATTTAATATCTCTCAGCCAGAACGCTGATTGGCTGCTGTCGGCAGAGTTGCCAACCTCCGCAGCTAATTTTCCCCTAACTCGGATAGAAAAATTCCTTCGATTTCCTTAGATTTGGGCAAAATGCGGTTATTTAGTATGTTCTCTGTAAGATAAACTAAGTATGTGCTATGCAAATCCACTGAAGATTATAATTTTAGGACTAATTTACGTATTCGTTTGAAAGGATTCGTTGAAGTCACTGTGCTTAAGTTGAAATGATGTCACACGGCAAGTTGCAATGCTTCCAAAGCATTTATTCGCACACAGCCTCAACAATGTCCAACGTTATAGGAGCAAAATTGTTCCTATCGAGGCGTTTTGGTTACCATAAGACACGCGGTAATAATAATAATAATAATAATAATAATAATAATAATAATAATAATAATAATAATAATAATAATAATAATAATAATAATAATAATATCGAAGTATTATCATTTTTCGAGCATGCTCGTCGAAACTGAGGAAAGCTGAAAAAGTGCTACGTTCTACTGCTATGCAGGAGTAAGAGAACGCACATTAGCCAGAAGTAGAGAAGCTGCATGTGCGCGATAGCGTGACCGTGGAGCTTCTTTCCTGCGGACAAAAGAAGCACAGGGAGCACGTGTGTTCTATATAGGAAAGGATATATAAGTTAGTGTCATTTACCTGCCTCAACAGCTCCGCTCATTAGCATCGGCTAACTTGTACCTTGAAATACATTTCCTAAAGGATGACTTCGGTTCTGCGCTCATCATACCAACAGTTCCTTTGGCCAGCTTCAGATAAATGTTTCATTAAAGGTATGCAGAAATTGACAGCAGAGCTAGGTATGGACCGCAACAGTTCAGTAAGAGTGATCAGTTAACTGCCACAGGGCAACCACACCTTGTCGTTTACTTGACAGTATGCGTTCACTGAGCTGCTGTACGATTATTGAGCTATACTTAGCATGCCAATGTGAAGGTAATTTTCGGGACTAAAATCGAAACACGCTGTCACCTCTGTAGTTCCATCGCGACAGTGGTTTCTTTCCTCCGTGTGTCTTGTGTTGTTGGAAATCTTGTCAAAATCTTCCTAGATTTTGACAAGATTTCCCGTTTTCCCTAAAGACGAAGTAAGTTTCCATATATAGATCTAGGGAAATTTCCCTAGGGTTGGCAGCATGCGAATCAGCGTTCGTGTGGCATCGCTTCCTGGCAGCCCGCCTGCGTCTCCTTCGCACCACGAGACACGCCTCTTGGTGAAATTCAGTGAATGAAGCGCAAACTTTTGACACTTCTTGGAGCGCAGCTCTTAGGCGCCCATTGCTGCGGCGAGCGTCGGCGTAACCGAGCGAACGAGCACAGCGAAAGATGAAAGCGAACGCGGAGCGCAGCGTGCGAAGCGTCGTGCCGCGCAAGACTGGCGACGACCGCTACGAGATTGTGCCAGAGCACTGCGCCGTCTACGCATCCGCGGCAGCGGCAGCGGCGGCGGAGCGGGGTAGGTAGGTAGGTAGCAAACTTTATTGACGTCCTGAAGTAGTCACCCCTCGTTTTCATGGAGGGAGGACCGCGGGCCGCTCCCACGTCGGGACGGGAAGGCCAAGCCTCACCGCCGCATCGTGGGCCTTCTGGACTGCCTTGAGTTCATCGAACCAGTCATTACTCTTTATCAGTAAATAAAATGTGTCTTGCGGAATCCCTTGAACCGTGTGGTCCTGTAAAGAGGGGCACTCCCAGAGCATATGGTTAAAATCGCTGTATCCGCCGCAGTCGGGACACGAAGGGGAGACCTCCGTGAAACGACTATAGATCGAGAGGCTGGGATACGAGTGCGTTTGTAATAACCTAAGCGTAACCGATTGAGGCCGTGATAGATTTCGGTGCGGCAACGGAAATGCCCTGCGAGCAAGTTGATAATGCTTTGTGACTTCGTTAAAGGTGGAGAGTATGTTCCTAAAGCGGTGGGGTTCCGTCTCCGCCACGATCGGACCAGAGCCGTCGCGGGCCCCGCCCGGTGCACCGGCCCCAGATAGCCCGGCGCGGCAAGCAAGACCTCGCGCCTGAGCATGGGCCAATTCGTTGGCGTTGACAAGCCCCCCTACTTTCGACCCTACATGGGCCAGGAACCAGGTGATGGTGTGATGAACAAGTACGTTTCCTTCGAGTATTTTGGCGACTTCCTTACAGACGGCCCCAGATGCGAATGCTCTTGCTGCCGATCTCGAGTCTGTGTAGACTTCCGTTTTGCTTGGATCTAACAGCGCTAATGCTAGGGCTAGCTGTTCTGCCTTACCGGGCGACGAGGTAATGATTGATGCGGCCGAAAGTACCCGGCCCTTGGTGTCAACGGAGACGGCCGCAAAACGGGAGGTGCTGCTAGCGGAACGCTCGTATTGAGTGGCATCGACGAAACATGCGTCCGACGCGTGTGCGTGTGCGTGTGCCAGGAGTGCAGAGGCCCTAGCCAACCTTCTGCCTGTATTGTGTTGTGGGTGTACGTTCCTAGGCGGTGGAGAAACCTTAATGTAAGATCTCGTGTGATTTGGCAGCTGCGTGTTGCGTTCCATCCCAAAAATGGGATTGATGTTGACGCCTTCAAGGATTTTTTGCCCCGCAATGGTGGACGAAAGTCTAGCAAGCTGCGCCGTCTGCTGCGCTTCAATGACTTCCTATAGGGTGTTGTGAACACCTAGACTCATGAGGCTCTCGGTGTTAGTACGCATCAGGAGGCCAAGGACCCTCTTTATACTCTTGCGAATGAGCGTGTTTAGTTTGGTTCTCTCGTGAACTTGCCATTTGGGCATAGGTGCAACGTAGTTTACATGACTCATTAGGAACGGGTGGTAAATCCTGAGAAGGTTGTCTTCTTTAAGCCCTCCTCTATCGTTGGATACCTTGAAGATTAGTCTAATTACTCCCTCCGCGTGCGAGGTGAGTCTGTTGATTGTGCGACCGTTGTGCCCGTTGGCCTCGATAATCATGCCTAAAACCCGGATAGAGTCAACTCTTGGGATCGTTTGCCCAGTTGCCGTGTGTAGTCTGATATTGATCTCGTCTAAGGGCTTCCAATTTTTCGGTTTTGGACCCCTTTTAGTTGGGCGGTACAGGAGAAGTTCAGATTTTGACCTCGAGAGTTTGAGTCCCATTTTCTGTATGTGACTAACAACGCAGTCGACTGACTCCTGTAGAGATCGTTCGACTTGTCCGTCCGAACCTCCAGTGCACCAGACGGTGATGTCGTCAGCGTAAATGGCGCTTCGTATACCGCCTAGATGTTCTAGCTCGGTCGCGAGCTCGCACATGGCAATATTGAAAAGAAGCGGTGAAACAACCGACCCCTGTGGCGTGCCAACGGTACCAAGCTCGTAAAGCTCTGATTTGAGATCGCTGAGTTTGATGGTGGCCTTCCTATCTTTAAGGAAGGAGCTAACAAAGCTGTGAAACTTCTCTCCGAGGTTGAGGCATGAGATGGAGTCCAGAATGTGATGGTGGGTTACGTTGTCAAAGGCTTTTTCGAGGTCAAGCCCCAGAATGGCCCTGATGTCTCTATATAAAACGGTGTGCCTAATGAGCAGCATGACGTCCTGCGTAGACAGGTGTGGTCTAAAGCCGAACATGTTATTGGGGACCCCTCGTCCTCGATGTGTTTAGAGATTCTGTCATTGATCACGTGCTCAACTACATTCGCTAGACAGGATGTGAGGGATATGGGCCGTAAGTTTTCTATCCCTGGGCTGCGGCCTGGTTTCGGGATGAGAATTACTGAGGCTATCTTCCATTTATCAGGGAAGACCCCAGACTCCCAAATGCGGTTCACCTCCTCAGTGATAGTCTTTATCGAATTATCATCGAGATTGCGAAGCATTTTGTTCGTTATTCCGTCGGGTCCTGGAGTTGACCTTCCGTTCAGGTTGAACAACGCATTTCGTACTTCTGCTTCTTGAAAGGGTTTGTCCAGCTCGGCTGCCGGTATTCCCTCATAGTTTGGATAATCTCTGGCAGGAGTAGCAGGCTCTCCAACCAAGGGCAAATACCTCCTGGCCAACGAGTCCGCAATCTCCGTTTTGGAACCTTTATTTCTTTCTGCGTGGAGAATCTTGTCCACCGCACGACTCTGATTTGACTTGGACTTGTCCCCATGAAGTAAATGCCTGAGGAGGTTCCATTTCCCTCCAATTCTCATCTGTCCGTCCACCATGTTGCAAACCTCGTCCCAATCGGAGCGGGAAAAAAAATAGAAGAACCAGAAAGATTACGGTTGCATAAGCTTCAGAGTTGCCGGGAAGCGGCAACTGTGTGGCCGGTCTATATATATATAGTATAGCGCCGCGCGTCGTGGCTCTGCCAGTCGGTGCTGCGATCGGTGCCATGCCTCAATATATCGCGAAATGAAAATACGCATAGAGCTGAGCTCAAATTTCGCATTAGGGAGTATTGTAATTGTCGGTGATATTTTTTTTTGACATTGGGTATCGAGCATATCGAACCGATCCGGAATGGCGGTCGCTTTCAGCATTTTTAGTGCAAACATACGCCGCAAAGTTCGCATCTACTGGAATTATTCTTGTTCAATTAATCTTGTTTAATCTTGTTAATTAATTAAATACCGCGCTATAGTTATTTATGAAATTATACAGTGATCTTTGCATGCACTGCTGATGGCTCTGAGGAAAATTGTACATTATGAACCCACCTGGCGTGGTGATCTGTTCCAGCGCTTTAGCGCTAACATATGTCACACAGTTTGCATATCTGCAGTCGATGCGAAGTAATCATTTTTTAATGAGTGTTTTATTAAGTATAGAGTGACATTTCCATCCAAGGCGCGCTATCGTGATATACATTGTGCGTGTTTTTTTTCTTTACTTCGAACACTTTTATTTAAAGCCCACAAAAGTTACAAAAGTTATCTGCAAACTCAGATAACACTTGCTGCGCTTGCTGCGATCTTAAAAGCGATCTCCAAACGGCTCTGACATTTTTATGCGCTGTGCATTCGCCGCTCAGTTTCCGTTGAAGCGATAGACCGCACAAACCTTCGCTCGCTGCGGCGGCTGCGCTTGCTGCCAGCGTTTTGACAGTCGTTGTCTGCGGTCATTGAGTGTGATCTAACCATGTTTGCTTGTGCGCACTGACACCACTCTTGTTAATTCAGTTAGTAAGTGAATGTGTCCAAGTTTATGCAGCTGATAAAACTACTATACCTACTCCGAATAGCTCTCTACTAATTTGCTATCGCAGTTCATGCTTCGCCTTTCGGGCGAAACTGCGACATTTCTTTTACTACGAACTACTGAAGCCGTAATTTTCACAGAGGCTTCTAAACAGGAAGCAGCCCTGCAGACTGTCTGCCTCATCAATTCCCGAGTATGATCAAATTACAATATGCGTCGTGTGATGACTACAATACCATGATCTCAAGCTACTTCCAAACATTTATTCAAACAAGTCGGACGACAGGTCACCGCAAGTGAGTGAAACTTGCATCATATGACACTATAAAAGTTCTAGCGCAAAGCTTTGTTCCTGCATTTTTAAATCTAAAATAATATATAGCATGTCCACAACGCTGAAAGCGTGATTGAGTGACAGGCGACTTGCAAAATAGTACCCGCCTTCTTTCGTGCTTACGCGTAGACGTACCACTCACTAAAATATCTGGCTGGAAAACAACGGTTATCTTCACCTGGGGTGCAACAGGTACGGGCTGCAAACACATTGCAGAAGAATTCTCATTCCTATGCACGTAAATTCCCTATTTGCAACAATTTTCACTGCATTATTCTAAAAGAATTCCCGTAAATTTCCCTTCACACAGCACCAATTCCTATAGAAACATGCATAAAGAACCCATGCAAAAAGGAGAAATGAGAGAGTCAAATAGCTCAGGAAGAGGGTCGGAAAAGAAACAAACGTGACATACGTGGACGCGGCGGGATATAACTGTCGCAGCGACGCGGCCACAGTATATAGTGGACAACGAAATGAATTTAATGACGAGCGCCTCAATAAGAACAACCTCGGCCACCAGGGCTGAGGCTATGGCCATAGCTCTGGTCCTGGAATGCAGGGAGTGAAGAGGAGAGCCGTTGTTAATTTTAACAGACTCACAGGAGGCGTGCCGGCTTTTATGACCGGACGCCTGCCACAGCAGCACTAAAGCCACTGGGACAGAGACTAACCCAAAATCATAGGCTGGTCTGGTGCCCGGGACGTGCCGGGCTCGAGGGCAATGAGAGGGCCGATGCGCTAGCTCGAAGATTTATCAACCGAGTGGCGCATCCAGGACCCTAAGACGAATCACAGATAATAACACCTAGAGAAACTATCGCTCACCAGCGCTACAGACGTCTTAAATACGGAGCTCCCCACAATTATCTTAGTGTAGAGGAGGCAATAGACCTCCGGGGAATACAAACGAACCTATTCCCAAACCCTTCAAAATTAGCTCGTCTGGGAGGTCTGTCGGCGGCGGCTGTTGTGAATCGTGCCCACGCGCGTCACCCACATGCTGGTTCTTGCGATCTCCAGATTAGCGAGGCAGTCGCGCCACACTTCGCTTCGTTTGCAGCGTGCCGCACGCGACAGATTGTCCGCTCCAGCCAGTATATAGCGAAATGAAAACAAGTATAGAGCTGCGCTCAAATTTCGCATAGGGAGTATATCGTAATCGTCGGCGATTTTTTTTAGCAATTCTGAGTAGGTCACTTTATGCGCACGGTACACGCAGTCGAAACCCGGGTATGGTGGGTTCCCGGCCAATGCAGAGTACCAGGGTACGAAGCGGCTCACGCCGCTGCGAGCGCGATACTAACCTTAAACCGCCGCAGCGACGTAGCAACTTTTGTGCCCCTGTAAAATGACAGAAATGAAGATACATCCTTCCTAGAACAACGGCAGAGGCGACGACAGCTCCGTGAACGCCTACAACAACATACGCCGAAAGAAGATCCACTGCCTGCAGGCTTGTCGCGTGCGTGTCAAGTACTCGTGCACAAGGCCCGCACCGGTACTGCACTGACGCCGGATCCTTGACGCCGGATCCTCTTTCCTTGTGTGCACGCTGGCGTGCACACAAGGAAAGAAAACGTCTTCCGGGCAACACTACGGAGGAGCTACCACGTATACAGACAAGTTGCCCAGCATGCAAAACGGCAGCTGCGCCAACCATCAGGCACTTGCTGTGGGAGTGCCCAAAGTATGCCGCCCTCCGACGAAAGCAGCGGGGGCAAGTGGCCAGCTTCCGAGGAGTGGATCCGTCCCTTGGTGGAGGCTGACAGTGTCCTGCGAGCGCTGTTCGCCTTTGCTGCGGAATCGGGAATTCTCCGCATGGTTAAGCATTCCTCGGTGGCTGGCCCTGTTCTCATTCCCAATTTCCCAACTCCATTACCCTTAACAGGCCGATGAGCCATCCCTATCTCAATAAAGCTTTACCATACCATCTAATATTGACGCAACAAATTGCAGTTCACGTTTTGTACCAAAACAGCACACCAGCTTTTCAACAACAAAGGCTATATTAGAACTTAAAGCTGACGGACTCCAAGTTTGGCTCGTGCACTGAAAAGAGTGTGCGGTGGTTTGTCAAAGTGATGGCTTGGTTAAAGGCACAATTTTAATATTCACTTCATCAATCTTAAAATTGCCCAATATCGCAAAGATTCCTTTTTCCCTTTTGTGGAGTGCAAGGAGTTTGTCTTTGCGTGGTGTACAACCTTCATATATATATATATATATATATATATATATATATATATATATATAGAGAGAGAGAGAGAGAGAGAGGTGAACACCGTGGAGGTGAAGGAGGGGAGGAATTCATCTACAATACATATGGGCGTAGTTCTGTTACTAACCTTTTATCTCGGAGCGGCTTGCCTTCTATAAGTGCTAGAAATCGTGTATGTCGTTTAAAATTCTTTTACCAAATAATAAATGGTCATTACAACATCGACACGTCTCACATTATCGCCTATACAACAGGTTATGCTACAAGACAGCGACACTCACTATCTGTAACTCCATTTACAACACGTGTAAACTGCTTCAAGTATTCATTTTTTCCTAGAACAATAGTAGACTGGAATAAGCTGGCCGATAAAACTGTAACACAGGACTCATTATCACTTTTCGAGACATATCTTTAATAAAAATCATTTTGCAGTTGCTGAAATTGTTAGTGATAGCACTGTTTCACTGTTTGATTAGAAAATCGCTGAAGTAACGTTTCTTTTTTCCGTCTTTTTTTTTTTTCCTTTTATCTGTTCGCTTGTGTGAAGCGCTTGTTTTTGCGCTTGTTCTTGCGCTTGTTTTTGCGCTTATGTGAAGCGCTTGTGTGAAGAAACTTTTGAGTGCAGTTCCCAATTTTTGTACTTATTTTCTTTTGTATGTAAAATTTCGTGTACCACGCTGCTGAGATCTTGCTTAAGATCGCAGTATTTATAAATAAAAAAAAAAATAGGGAGGAGTGGTAGTTGTCGGCATAGAACCCCCCCTCCCCCCCACGAAATAAATTTCTGGCTACGCCACAGGCCCTGACTCACATTATATATAGGCGATTCCTAATGGTTGACTATTATCCAAATTTAGTGCAGCAGCCGTGAAACAATGCGGCAAATAGTGTCTCTTACATACCACGCAACTTTAAACAGCAGACTGACGTGGAGAGAGATGTGTGAGAGCGGCGGCCAGGCGATTGCGGCGAGCAGAATAATAAGTCCAAAAAGATGAGGCTCTCTGTTATTGCGATAGCAATTATAATAACGTTCGAGGCACATTTGCGCAATCGCCGTGCTGTCCTGCTATTGACGACGCATGCGCGACCTGCGCGTGGAGAATTATGAGGCCTCCAGAGAAGCGCAGTGCGTTTTGTCCCAGAGAGCGACGAAAGCACAAGTGGATGCACTTTCACGCTCCGTTCAGGCGGTTCTATCCGGAGCCAGGGCAGCGTTCTGACTTCCACTATAGCGTTCGTGTTGAGCAGCTGTGTGCACACGTACCACATTGTGGCGAACGTCGAGTCAAATATTTATAATCCTTCCCTTGGACACTCATCAATGCCGACGGTTTTCCTTTAATTTCATTTCGTGCACCATCGAGGTGTGGAATACCTACAACGCCGCTGGAACGCTTCGGACAAAAGTGACGATTTTAATGGGTAAGCATTTTTTTGTCGAGTACGCCAGCTTCGTCACGCGAAAAGTGTAATCTTCACAAAAATGCGTAATTTGCGGAGTTAAGACATTTATTCGTTATAATAGGGTAAATGTAGATGATTGGTAGCTTTATAAGCGATCGGGAACAATATAAACTAAGAAAAAAACTTATTAAGACGAGAACACCCATAGAGATACATATAGGGTTCCATAGAACATGCATGTGGAAGCTTACAGCAGGGGTGGGTCAACTGAAATTTGTGAGTGGGCCAACTTGAAATAAGGGAATATGGGTCAACTTGAAATTTGGACGTGGGCAAACTTACATTTGGGGGTGGGTAGACTGAAATTTGGGGATGATCCAACGTATACTTACGGGTGGGTCAACTTGAAGTCGTAAACAATTCTCCGAATTTCTGTAGCTTCCGAGCGAGGCCTATTGCAGCTTTTATTTCTATTGCGGAGCGTCTGTGCGGGCATTTAGCAGTGACTAGACCAGACGCTCGTAAAGTGCAATCAAAATAATTAATATATACAGCGATATGCATTGATGCTCCAAATAATATGTTTCTGTATTCTGTAAAACACTACATGTAAAACTGTAGCTGGAACAGCAATACATTTCACGACA
Organism: Dermacentor silvarum; assembly: GCF_013339745.2. Taxonomy (NCBI): domain Eukaryota; kingdom Metazoa; phylum Arthropoda; class Arachnida; order Ixodida; family Ixodidae; genus Dermacentor; species Dermacentor silvarum. The sequence goes on from NC_051155.1 coordinate 170,768,746, forward strand.
TGTGTTCAGTCTGCAGGTTGGTTCTAAGTACGACGCTTATAGCAAAATGGTATGCTATAAACACCGCCTTGACTTCCATTGTGCGGACTGCGGTTGGAACATTCTACCTAACGAATATAATTTAAAGGTTATTAGTAAAACTTTATTCATTATTTATACTAGTGCCGCAACGCATTCGATTTTCTCAACCGTATTTGGTTATTATAAAAACGAGTTAGCATAAAAGAGTCACCTCAGAATGAATTTTAACTGCTGTCAATGACTCTGGGTGTCATTGTGGACCTTGCGATATGTGTATCTTGCATCTTAAGATACACGATACTCCGTATGATGTAACGAAAATGCAGATATGCATACATGTCTTGCCGAATGTACCATGATGCAGATACAAGATACCCAAAGAGTATCTTAAGATAGTATCTAAGATACATATACTATCTTCGAGGCTGTCCACCCCTGCACCCGGTGTGTGGTCCCCCACCCCCTCCCCTTTCCCAGCGATGCCACTGATTGGCAGTATTCTCCCCCAACTTGTCCTCAATAACGCGGACGACTGTAGGAGAGGTCTAATCGCAGAAAGAAAGAACGAAAGAAAGAAAGAAAGAAAGAAAGAAAGAAAGAAAGAAAGAAAGAAAGAAAGAAAGAAAGAAAGAAAGAAAGAAAGAAAGAAAGAAAGAAAGAAACAACGAATAAGAGAAACGATCCTAGAGATAAAATTTTAAGTTTTTGTTTCCTGTTCACACGATCGTAAGGCGAATGTGACTGAATATTTGATGACTTAAGCAGGTTTCAGGCTGTATGCTTGCAGTTTCCAAAAGCTGTTGGAAACAACTCTTGTTGTAAACAACAGATGTTTCCAGTTCGGTCCAAACTCGAGTTCGACGATAATATTCGATTGTGTGAGTGCTGAAATACTAATTGTGGTCTGACTAGTACTGACATTATTTTGCTCTGAAAAACGCGTATGTGATGGAGAAATATTTGTTTAGAAGAAATTCGATAATTGTTTTCGTGCGTGTATTTTGATTACATGTTTTAGTGCGTCCCTTGACGCAATACCCCTGCACTGTTTCTCATTCAGCGAAAAAAAAAAAGAAACGCGTTCATTTACAAAAGCGTCGTGGACGACTTAAGAAACCCACGCAAATGTACGATGAACCCGAAGGCTGACGGATGGAGATTTCGTTCCGCGCGCGTTCTACCGCAGTCAAACTGCCGCGTATATTCGAGGCCCAATGAAAAACGAATAAATTATTATTGTTTTTGTCCCATTGGTCAAGTTTGACCACGTGACATTGAGGCAACTTGGGTGCCGCCATATTGGTTTGTAGCGCCGCCGCCGCGCCGCTGCGAGAGTGTGTGTCTATCGTTAGATTTCATTTCGCGGTGCGGTATCCTCTGCGTTCGTCGGTGGTGCTGAAAAGAAACACTTGCTGCTGCTGTGTTTTTTGGCTGAAAATTTGCGGTCACCCCTTTTTGTGCTGCTTAGTTGTTTGCACTGGAATCGGCTCTCTTCCATCAGTTGTTTGCGGAGGAATCACGAAGGTGTCTCGCTGGATACCGACGCTAGTCCGCGGCTGCTGCTTTGACAACGGCCATGCCAGTCCGTAAACAAGGTGGTAAGATCATTTCAGTAGTAGGTTTAATTTACTCTTCGATGAATCGTGCCCACAGTGTCTGAGAGCAAAGCGCCGTCCGACTGACTTCGCCGAAGAGCTTTGCGGGTTTTCGCTTCCCTCTCCCGCCTAGAGTGCCCGATTTGTCACTCCCCAGGAGAAAAGCAAAAAAGAAAAAAGGGAAACACGCTTCCGTGCCGCAGGATTTGTTGTGCTCTGCTCGCTGGAGGAGGCTGCGTGGTTTGTGCTGTGTTTCGACCGGTGTCTCCACGATGCACATCGACGGTGAGGCTCCCTTGTGTGCGCGATACCACTGCAGAGCCAGCGGATAACAGCCGACGGCCAGCGAACATGGGTCAGTAGCGGCGGAATGCGCGGCGCTCGCACGCTGCCGCCGAATCCGCGGCTCGAGCAGTGGTTGCGCGCCCGGAGGCTGCGGCTTATCGCTGACTGACGCTGCTGCGACTCCCGCTCACTCTGTCGCATCATTTGTGTGCTCCGCCGCGCAGGTTGTAGCGATAGCAGCGGCTCAGATGTAAGATAGGTGCGCTCGAAGCGCGACTAATCGGTCGCGCACGGCCTTTGACGTACGGCGGTGGGCGCGCCGCCGCCGCCGTTCTAACCTGCAGTAGTGCAGCGGTATGTGCTCGTTTGTAGTGTCCGAAAACGCTGGAAAATGTTGAGGCGACATTTAGGTTTGCTTTCGTGTGAGCACCGCTGCGAACTGTTACCTGCTTGGCGGCCGTGTAAAGCGAGACGCGGGCTGCCGATCGAATGACAGTACTGACGCATGCGGATCGGAGCAGGTGTCAGGGCCTTTTCGGACGCTGCAATGGGCTGCACTACGTGATTGAAGAGATAGATAGCAATAGATTTGCTGAAGAAAGAAACAAAACATCAATTTTCCTTCGCCCGATTGATGCTTAAAGCTGGAAATTGACATTAACGAGGTGCGTTCATTGGGGGTTGCCCCGCACGTTGCGTCACGAGCCAAGTGATGACACACAGAAGGGTGGGAGTTCTGACAGCTGCGTATAAATAGTGCACGTTTGTGTACGACTCGTCAGAAGTGATGGACAGGACAGCTGTGCGCGCTCTCGGCTATTCGTGTTTTATTCTCATTTTGTTGTTTACGTTTGACGACTTATGTTTATGTTCATTCCCTGGTGCAGATAGAATGGTTTTCAGTTTCATATTCTCGATTTTTTGTTACCTCTCTCTCCTCCGATGGAGGCTCGCGTTTTGTTTATTCTAGTTGTAACTCGGCCTGTGGGGTGGCAGAAAAGAGAAGTAAAAAACACAATAGTAGCTTTCGTGTATGCCCTTGAAGGGAGAAAAAAAAAAATTGATGACTTGTAACTGCCGTGCCAGGAGACTTCAGTGTCAATGGTTACTATTTTCTCGAGCAAAGTTATTTATTTTACGCCGCACACTTAGTGTAACAAGAAAGTTTGATGCTTACAAAAATCTGCAAACACTTAAGATTTCCTGTGCTCATGAATGAGTAATTAATTTTGGATGTACCAGATGCAAGGTAGTTAACGTGCTCAAAGAGAGTAGAGTCAGCAAGCCTGCATGTATGTCGACAAACTCCATGGATTAAATATTGCCTTGAGATGCCATAAGTACATTATGCAACATTTTATTATTTTATCTGCCTAAGTATTGCAAATAATTAGGAATACTGCTTGTGAAAGCTTGGAACGTGCAGTAAAAACAGAATGCAAAAATATTTACTTTCCTTCCTTACATTTTTATGTTTGTGGCCAGAAATGATAAAAGATTTCTTGCTTCCTTTTCTCTGTAGCACATGTGTCTGCAGAAATTTGGTGACATGTTCATTTGCCAGTTAATACACTATATATAGTTTTAAAATAAAGAATCCTAGCTTATGCTGTAATTCATCTATTTATTTATTTATTATTTATTTATTTGTATTACACTCAAGGCCAGGGGGCATTGCAGAGGGGAGTGGTATGAACAGATACAAAAGGTTACAAGAATGCAGTATGTTACAATAAAAAGAAGAAATAATCATTGCTGATATTATACAATGTTAGCTAAGGTACAAATGAAGTGAACATAAAGTCTGGTTAGGAAAACTAGACAGTGAGTACAAAATAGCTGCTACTTATACAATATTAGCTAGTGCTAGTTAAAAGGCATTGTTATCAGTAATAGTAACGATGTCTGCAGGAAGGTGGTTCCATTCCCGAGATGTTTGCGGAAGAAATGACTGAAAAAGACTTTTGGTGCGACACAATACAATTCCTACTTTTAGATAATGATCAGTGCGATGAGAAACACATTGGTGGCGTAATTAAATCATTTCGTAGCACAGGGTGATAGTATAGTTTATAAAACAGAGCTAGACGGGATATTTTTCGGCGAGAAGCTAGTGGTGGTAAGTTGAGGTTACTTTTCATATTGCGTATGCTTGTAGTTCTATTATTGATAGAAAGAATGAAACGAAACGAATTATTTTTAACAAGTTCAAGAGAATTAATTAGGTTAACTTGACATGAATGCCAAACAGCCGATGCATATTCTAATTTTGGGCGTATTAGTGTTACTTCATGTGATATGGTATAGATATGCCCAGCCAAAATTTTCAATGTAGAGCTTTGATATAACTGGGTTATCTCCTTGGTCTCAGTTGCGACCACTTACCTGGCAGCTGTAGGCTGGTACCGCTTGGCATCAACACTTTCAAATTTACTAGTGAACTACTTAAAGTAATCAGTCATTTTCACTTGGGAATAAGCGGGCTATGTTAAACCCATGCATAGCCGTAGGGCTTATTAGCTATGCTCATCAGTCAGTTTAAATGTTCAAATCTTTGTTAAGCATGCGCATATGTTTCCTATATTCAGCTTGATTTATCTTGACCTTTTAAAATTATTTTATTCTGCCCTTTGTTATCAGTTTTGTATGTTTTTAATTTGTTCATGTAAATTTATTTTTGTCCACAATAAATGCATCCCTCCTGACAACTGTGCTCATTACTCTGACCCTTTATGTAGAGCTGTACAGCAGTTTTTGTGGAATACATTATGTGCGCTATGCCATCTTTCTTCCTAATGTGAATTTTACACTAATGGTGCATGCATTTGAGAACAAAGGCAGCATAACTGTGATAGACACATCTATGTAGATGTGTGCCACCATTAATAATGAGTTTTAGAAATAGCGCACCCAAGCTGCTTGGCATACACAAGAACCCAAATTTCTCTTAGGAGTCTTTGCACTCTTTTTTCTTTCTCTCATATGTACTGCCGATAGCATCTCTCAAGCTTGGGTCCCCTATTTCTATAACTCCTTGGTGACTACAGGTGTGTGAATGTTAGCAAATTTCTTAGAGGCAATTGTATACATTCTTTTATTCTGTTTGTTGTGCCATTGTTGAGGTGAGAGTGATTGTTTGAAATTTCAGATATGTTTTAATCAGTTTTCACATAGCGAGAGCTTTACATGTTAGGGGTGGCGTTTACACTGTTGCTCACTTGACAACTGTGTACAGTCAGCTATGCTGCAATGATGTTTTCCAACCGAGATCTCTCACCCACAGGCTACATTTTTATGTGAAGTGGGGACCTCTTAGAGGGAACGTGCGAGCGGGTAGGCACAGGAAAGTGTTACTTAGCTAGATTGTATTGCACTCCCCTAATGTTTTTTTGTGCACTATAATCAGTCAATTGCCCTTACATCTGCTAAATTGTCTCGCACCTCCACAATAAGAAAATAATTATTCTTAGTTCTCAGTAAAGGAAATGGGAATTGATTTATAAGGACCAGATGACAATCCCCTATTGTTCTTGAAAAGATCATAGAACTTAGTCTGTGAACAAAAGTTTTGGTTGGAAAGCAGATTTGCAGGGCTGCCAACTTTACAGTATTGGATGCATATTGTATACATATATTGGATGCGCAACTTTCATGGGGGTACTCTGCACCTGTTGCATAATTTCATTGGTGCCTCTCAGAACAAACCGTCACTGGGGGCATTTGATTCATACAAGCTAGTAGCTTATGTTGCCACTATGACCAACAACTCAGTTTTTATGGTCAGCACCTGTAACTTCAAACATGGTTAAAATTCGGCTCCTTGGCAGTAGGAGGGAGTGATACCACTAAGCTTCACGAAGATGGAACTTCCAGATTCATTGCAGTAGTGCGAATGCGCATGGTAATGAATGAAGCTTGCGGCACCGAGTACAGTGTTCTGTTACAATTACATCTCTCTGCATTGGACCTTCTATTTTAGTGGATATTAAAATTCAGCTTAGTCGCAAGTCGCAGTCATTTCATGCCTGAGTACAAAGAGATGCTAGGCTTTGATTGCCAGAAGAATAGCATGCAACTATGGTTTATATGTGAGCATGGCACTTAATACTAGTCTATTAAACTTAAACATCACATTCTATTACAACCTTACCTTGAGCAATACTCGCGGTCATAGTCAATCTGTTACAAGCAGCAGGCTGATTGTCACTTCCGATGATTGTGATGTTTGTTTAGAGAGAAGTATGAAACTTTTGTGAGTTTACTGCAGTGGTACCTTGTTAAATGTTAGCAGTACAAGTGGCAAAGCAATGTTTCACTTGTTGAGACATTATGAGAGGCTTCTCTCTCAACATAAACACTATTTTTTTCTGGGGACCTAAATGCCAATTTGAGCGGAATTCTAGTGGTAACGGCGCTTTTTTTGAAAGTTTCAGTATCACAGTGTCAGTTTATACTGCCTATATTATGTGACCCCTGCCATGGTGAAAGCGAGAACAGGCTATTCAAGCCAGTTGTGGCATACAGCATGGTTCAGACTAAGTAGAAACATTTCGCACCACTGCATCGGCAGCATTTCATCTGTCCAATTATGCCACAGCAGAAGCATGCTGTACATGGCCGTATGAGAAGGAGGGTCTACTTTCTACAGAACAGCGTTAGCGATCATAATCGCAGGAAGCACATGAGACCTTTGCATATGAAATAAGTCTTTCACTTACAGCACCAAGCTACTAGTTACAGCAAGTTTTGCCACTGAATTATGAATTAAACCATTAATGAGCATATGGCTACTAGCACAGCCAGAATTTTATTTAGGGGAAGATTTTTGAAGCATCCCCCACTACGTAGATCTGATACATACGAATGCTACATGGCAGATTGAATGTTTTGGAAGGGGTTTTGCCTATGCCACCGGCATATGTCATGCTTCAAACAGATGTCAGATTGTAACATATACCACAGTTCCCTGCCAGTCATCTAAAAAAAAAAAGAAAGCATGCTGACTGGTAAAAACTATTGTTGGTAGTGTTACAGGCCAGAAAGGCAAATGACGATTTTGAGAAATTTGGTGGAGGGATTTATTAAGACGGTGCTTGTCTCCTTCCCTATTTCTGGCCTGCTATCAGTTATATGACTTGGGAATTTTTGTAAGAAGTGTTATAGCAAACATTTTTCGAGTTTCTTATATGTGTCAGCGATTTTAACACACTCATATTATTTGCAGAGGCCCACAGGGCACTGGAGCTTTTGGAAGAGTACCACAGCAGGCTGAACAAGCCGCAGGACAAGCAGCTCCGCAATGCCATTGAGCGTGTGATCCGCATCTTCAAGAGTCGGCTCTTCCAGGCTTTGCTAGGTAGGCAACCTTCTCTAAATATTGGAATTTCCTGTTCTCCATGATTCCAATTGCCTGCATGCGTTTCTTGTGAAATAAGTGTTTGTTCTTTTACTATCTATTCTTGACTGTCCTGACTATTCCTTCTTGTTCATGTGATACGTACCAATTTCAAACTGTGGTATTATCAGAAAACTCACTTGAAATTTTTGCGCTATTAGTGTTTCATGTCTCCTTTTCCTGGCGCCTTCTTTTGATTTCGTGTCAAAGCCTTTCTGCAGCTTGCTATGCCTCCTACATATTTTGGGAAATGACTGTCAAGAATTTCAAGAGTATTCAGTGGAGTGAAAGCTCTGCTTATATGCGTCATGGCAGAGCTTTCCTACACCTGGCGACAACTTTCTGTGGCAGCACCGCCAAGGCTACGTGCTTCGGCTCCGTAGCCTTGGCCGTGCTGCCACAGAAAGTTGTCGCCAGGTATAGTTTCTGACTCACTTAGGCAGCACAATTACTTCAGCATTTTTTTTTGAGAGGCAAGTAGACGTAGAACGTATGATTGGGACTTGTATGGGAGCCAAAGTGTCTCTAGTGGCTCCTGTACAAGTCCCAGCTATGCCTGGGCACTGAGCTTCTTTGTTCACATTTCTGTAGTTGCTGTGCCTACAACTGCACTGAGTCTCTCCTGTGTATTAGGAACAGTGATGGGCAGTGTCGAAGATACATGTATCTTATTAGATACTCTTTGGGTATCTTGTATCTGTATCATGATACTTCTGGCAAGACGTGTATCAGTACCTGTATTTCTGATACATGAAAGAATGTATCAATTATCTTAAGATACAAGATACTGCTATTGCAACATCACCGTGGAAAACTATAAATGTTGGCTTCTCAAGCTGATACTGCTGCCACTAAGCCACTTGAGTAAAACTAAAAGCAGCGACATTCTTTTATCTTTCCACCAGAACCCTCCAGCGAGTGCAGGCGATGAGGTCTGTGCATCCCTATCGGTGGAGCAGAGTCACGTGGTGGCACTCAGTACAATTAGATGGCGACCCGCTAGCTGGTCAGCAAGCAGAGCAGCGACTTCCATCACTTACAAAAGCGACAAGCAAAAACCGCTGACAGCGCAGCATATAAAGAGCTTTCATGTTAAGCTGCTAAAACAACCCCAATAAATTGTTTCGGAATGAAAATATACTTTGAGCGAGAAAGATAAAAACTTTGAGATACTAACAGGCTTCATTCAAATGAAACAAGGTTGGTCGGAGTAAAGAAATTTTCAAGCAATCATTTTTCTGCATACGCATTTGCTGCTACATTACATAGATCTATAATAAGAAATTCGCAAATGTATCGAAGTATCGCAAGATACAAATAGAAAGTATCGTATCGGATACAATAATTGCATTGGTATCTTGTATCTGTATATGAAAAACTTGTTGCCCGAATATCTTCTATTGTATCATGATACAGTTGGAAAGTATCTTTGCCCAGCCCAGGTTAGCAATCACACTTCACCAAATTCAGTACCATATTGTGTACTGGTGTGTGACAAATTATTGAAGACCTTAGCCCACAAAGTCTAAGAGCAAGTTTGAAGATTAAAATGCAGAATACTGAGGTAACGCTCAATAGCCTGGCAAGAGAACAAGAATTCATGATTGGCCGTCAGCCTCTAGAATCTGTGCTAGAATATGTTTATCTAGGCATTCAGTCACGGGGGACCTGGATCATGAGAACGATATCTACAGAAAAGTAAGAAATGTGTTGGAAGCACTTGGAGAAATGGGTTGGAGAAATGGCAGGCAATTGTGACCATCTTCAGTGTCCCAACTTGATCAGTTCTAGGGCCTTTCTTCTCCTTCGTGCCATTCCATGCGGAGTAGCAAGTAGGCGAAAATACGCTGGTTAAACACTGCTTTTTCGATAAAGAGCTTCCTCTCTCTCTCAAGTTTATCAGATGGTTGGTGTCTAATCTAGTTACCTCATCAGCACAGCAGCGTGATGTGCAAACCATTTGACCACTGTAGGCGGGAAAACGGTTAGATACAAACATATATGCATTGTTACGATCGGCCAGCAGGGGGTGGCGAACTTCGAGCCACTTCTAATTTCCTGTGACGAATTGCTTCGTGAAGTTGAAAATACGTCCCACGGGAAAGACCAGCGGCGACATCATGACGAGAGATGTTTCAACGAATACGTGGTTGCTGGCCACCACTTGGTCGCCGACGTTGACGCTGGGACCGAGAAACTCTTGGGAAAGTGCGTTCTACTTCATTTCATTATGGTCGCTGCTAGCCGCCATGATCTTTCGACAGACGAACCAGCTATTTGCTGGGCCATCCTGGGAGCCAAGACGCGCTAATTGAGTCAAGCGTGATACCCCCTGTCTACAGGCATCCATTCCGTTCTCTGTGACAGTGAGCTGTGTGCGCCCGAGGCTACTTTTCCAAGTGTGTTCGGGAAACAAAGGCGCCGGAGGGTTTATGCGGACCCTCATCTTCAAGGCGGAGCCTTTGGCGACTTTGGACGCTCCGGTTGGAGGGAGGTGCGACCGCAGGTTTCCCTGGCCTAGGGATCTAGGGCGGCCGAAGGTGCATTTAGGCAGACTTTTGCGGCTCATCTGGAGTGCTCTCCCGTCTGCTCCGACATGTACATACTGCTCTCCCAGAACGATGTAGTCCGCTGAGAAGCAGTAGCACTGACATGCTACGATGTGCTGCGCCCCATACTTCGGCCAATTCGAGTATCCCCTTGTTATGTAAAAAGTTTGCCTTTCCGGTGTGTATACCCCCCCCCCCCCCTTCCCCCCGGTCCGTTTCCCCTACCTCTCGACCTCGTACTCTTCAAGAATGAAGCAACCCTCGTCAACTCAGCTCGAATGACGGCGTGGGCTCGCTACGCCTCCGTGTGATGCCCTGGTAGCTTAGGCCAGCTACCCGTTACGAGATGCACTGGTGCATAGGCTAGAGAGCGACCCTCAGTTTTACGTCGGACTCTGAGACCACGACTCCCGAATGCTACAACATAGATAGCCAAATAGATATATAGCCCTCGAAAATGCGTGAGGTATTCAGTAAAACACTAATGCATTAATATTAAGTCGAGCTAGATTGCAGCATTAAGCTTCTGTAATAACGAATTCGTCACTTGTAGCGAGAACAAAGCTTTTGTAAGTGAGAACATGACGAAAATAGAAAATCCGAGTGTTGAGGTTAATAGGAAGCAATGGAGTTAGGCAGGCCATGCAGTTCATAGAACAGATAATCTGAGGTCTAAGAAAGTGACAGAATGGATGCTATGGGAAAGGAAGTGCAGTCGAGGGCACCAGGAAATTAGGAATTCTGCAGGCATAGGATAGAGTCAGCTGGTGCAAGACAAGCAGGATTGGAGATCACTGGGAGAGGCCTTTGTCCTGCAGTGGACATAAAATAAGTTGATTATGGTGATGATGATGATGCTTTGCAACAGGTCGTACTGGAAGGCCAAAGGTGACCCATGGCAATGTGGTCACAGTGCCTGTGCTGTGTACCCGTAAAGGGTCTGTTGAAGCAAGCCTTGCTTGATGTAATGAAACTTTGTAAATCACAGCGTAGGTTTTTTAGTGGTGTTTGAAACTGCCATCACTCCTCATGAGCTCATTGAACAAGTGTGGAGTAAGCAAGAATACAAAGCAGCTTTTAGTTTTCATTCTTGAGCAGTGTGTTTCTCACTGTACATTGTCAACACTGGTACATACCACTGTGCTACAGTAAAAGAACAAATGACAGGCAGCACACTGATAATTTGTGTTTCCATTGAAAACACTTATAGTAAGCAGAAGTAGACAGTGCAGATTAGAGGGTTTTAACCACTACCAATATTTCAAACACATTTCATGCGAACACGGGCATTCTGCATGGACTGTCATCATGCTAGGAGGGCAGCAAGAGCGAGTGAGAAACTGCAGTGGCTGCATGCAAGTTCAAAAGCCTGTAACTTTGTAACCAGAATTCTTGACAGAAAATACGGTGCTGTGGCTGAAGTGCAAGCTGGACATTGCATTGCTCAATGTTTCTTTGCAAAAGATGAGCTTTAGAGTTCACACTAATGCTGCGATATTTGCACAGCAGGTGTCTCTGAGTGGGTTGCTGTTATGAGTTTCTGGAGATTTAAGAAATAAGCTGTTAAACATTGATACCAGTTTTAGATAAGTCAAGCGAACCTTCCATGACCTGTAGAAATCTGAACAATGGGAGTCGACTGTACACACTTTCAGCAATTTGGAGCTACATCCACCAAAGTGTTGTGCTGATGAGCCTCACATTTCATTGCTGCATGCTACACACTTTTACTGCAACAGCAGATGAAATATAAAAATAGGGCTTTCTGTGATGGTCCGTCCGTCCCGTTCGTTACATTGCCACTGCTGGCTGTCGACATTATTATTGTGTTCAGTTCATCAAGCCACCGCTTCATTCTCGGCTTCACCCTTCCCATAGGGCGAAAAAAAAATTGAAACTTTTCCCACATCATTTCTAGGATTCGAACTTGTGCCCCTTTGTAAGTGTACAGTTTGGTGCTGGGCGTGTTAGCCGCTGTATTATTGTGCAACTTTGGCCAAATTGGCCCTTGGCAATCTGTTCTGGGATTTGTGTGCCATGCACACTTCCAATAGAGGCATCTGCATCTATTTTGGAAGCCACAACAGGCAGTATCATATGAGACTAGCACGACATGGTGTGCATCGCAAAGGAGAAGTTCTTCGTGAGAAGATTGGGATGACTGCTTTGGGAGCCTGCTGCTGTTGGAGTAAATGAATTCTAAGCTGCAGGAATCGCTGAAGTCTCACTATTTTAATTTAATTTTCAGGAAAATGTGGGGTAAGCAAGTATGCATACCAGACAAGTGGCAAGAATTTAACCCAGAAACACCTCCTTGATTAAACAGCAGCATATTAGAAATAACATGGCACTTTTCGCAGAATGTTTTCTTAAAAGCAATAAATTAGGATTTTGATTATACATAGTAAATAGGCGGTCCAGGTGCCCCACCTCCCACTCTTTTCCTTATTCATTTTCTCTTTGACTTGCATGACCGGCCATATTCAGAACAGTGTGCTACCTTCTGTGATGCACTACTCTGCTGTACATTTACTACTTGTGTGTCAACAGTATCTAATGTCCATCTCATAAATAGTCTTTCATGATAACTTTTCAGACCTGTTTGGTGAGAGAGAGAGAGAGCAAGGAGAGGAAGGGCAGGGAGGTCAACCAGAAGAGCGGCAGGTTTGCTACCCTGCACTAGGGGTAAGGGAAAGGGGGAATAGAAAGAGAAAAATAGGGAGAGAATGAGTACCGAGTACACGTGGGACAATGTACAGGGACACTATAGGCGGTCTCTTAAACTGGTGCACTTAAAATACTGCACTAATGCACGCATCGCTTTTTGTGCCAGTGACGGGTGTAGCCACAGTCCGAGTATCTCTCAGAGAACGGTTTCGAGTCCAGCCGGTTTAAAGTTGTTCTGAGAGAGAGGCGTACGTCGTAGCGAGGACAGGTACACAATAGGTGCTCGATGGTTTCCTCGCACATACAGGAGTCTGAGTCGCACATCGGGCTCTCGGCCATTCCCATACGGTATGAGTAAGCGTTCGTGAACGCCACTCCCAGCCACAAGCGGCACAGCAAGGTTGTTTCACTGCGGGAAAGGCTAGATGGCAGTTGTAGCAGTAGCAAGGGGTCCAACTTATACAATCGGCAAGTGAAGGCACTTGAATTTCTAAAGCTTGTGACTTTTTGCGTGCAAGCAGACGAAGTTCCCTGGCAGTGCCCGTCCTCGCCAAAGGTATTGTACGCGTCTGGGTCTCTTTGTGGGCAGATTAGGCAGCCCTGTCAGCAATGCCATTGCTGATGATGCCACAGTGAGCAGGAATCCACTGGAAGACTATGCTGTGCCCTGTTTCCAGAGCATGGTGATGTACTTCCCTGATGTCGGATATTATCTGCTCATAAGTTCTGTGATGTAAGGCTGACTTGATACTGTGAAGGGCTGCCTTAGAGTCACAGAATATGACCCATTTCTGTGCCGGCTCTTCAGTGACGTAGGTCACAGCTGCATAGAGGGCTGCAAGTTCTGCCGACGTAGATGTAGTCATAAGTTATAATTTGAATTTAATTGCAACTTGCTTGGCTGGAACGACGAATGCGGCAGTTGAGCTGGTAGGTGATGTTGAACTGTCGGTATATATATGTATATAGTCATAATATGTCTGGTGCATTAATAAGAGCGTCAGTTGCTTCAGAGCCAGCGATGTATGATTGGCCTTTTTGGCGATTCCGTGAATAGTAAAATTCACTTGAGGCTGTCGCAGGCACCACAGGGGAGATGAAGGCTTCGCCGCCGGTGTAAAAGATGACGGTATACAATCTTGATGGGCGCTAATCACTTTTGAAAAGGTCGCTTGAGGTCTCTCCGCTGGCAGAGAAGCTAAGTGATGGTCGAGGATCCTTGACAGATGACGAATGTGCGCTCTGAGGGAGTCGGCAGCTACGTGTGTCTGGATCGTATGGTCTCTCGCGATGGCTATTGTTGCTGTTGTTGAGGTGCACCGAGGCAGCCCTAAACACGTGTGTAGGGCTTGACCTTGCATGTTCTCCAGAGCGCAAATGTTCGTCTTGCATCTGTTTGACAAAACTGGCAGACTGTAACGAAGGAGTCCCAGGAACAGTACTCTGTACAGCTGCAGCATGGAATGGACTGGTGCACCCCAATTTTTCCCGCAGGGAAATTTAAATACCTGAGCAGTAGCAAATAACTTCTTCTTCAGGTAGACGCAGTGAGGGGCCCACGAGAGGTAGCGGTCGATGATGACACCCAGAAAGCGGTGCATCTTAACATAAGACACAGCTTGACCGTTGATTGAAACGGGATACAGTGACATTTGTTTGTGCGTAAGGCCAACCAATGCGAACTTTTCTGTAGACACACTGAGGCCTTGTTCTCGTAAATAAGACGCTGTCATGGTTGCCGCCCGCTGAAGCCTGGCCCGCACCTGAGTCACTGCAGAGGCCCAGATGCAAATGTCGTCGGCGTATATAGAGACATGAACTGTTCGCGGTAAATACTCCACAAGTCCTACCAAGACGAGGTTGAACAATATAGGGCTCAACACTCCAACCTGTGGCGCACCATGGCAGACGTAATGTTCCGAAGTTGGGCCGTCTTCAGTCTGTAAGAAAAAGCACCTCTCGGTCAAATAGTCCCAAATCCATTGACACATCCAGCCACCAACTCCCACAGCCTCAAGTGAGTTCAGTATGGCCTCATGGGCAACGTTGTCGTATGCTTATTTGACATCGAGAAAAAGTGCAACTGGTAGGCACTTGAGGATTTTCTGTTCTTGGACCCAGGTAACGAGGTCAATAACATTGTCGATGGACAAGCGATCTCGACGAAAGCTAGCCATGGCATCGGGATAGATGTTGAATCGCTTGAGGTACCATTCCAAGCGAGCAAGAATCATTCTTTCCATCACTTTGCCGACGCAGCTCAAAGGCGCAATCGGACAATATGATGATAAATCAAGTGGAGACTTTCCAGGTTTCATAATGGGATTAAGCAGCTCAATTTCCATTGTTTAGGAACAACGCCGTTTCGCCGAGACTCATTGTAGTAGTTGAGCAGCTCACTACGTGCGTCATGTCCAAGGTGGCATAGGGCAGCGTACGTGATGCTATCTGGTCCTGGTGACGAAGAACGCCTGCAGGTCGCTAACGCAGCGTCGAGCTCTTCAGGTGAAAATGGCACGTTAATTTCTGGTACACGTGCCTCAGGCACGCCATTCAGTGCCACGTCAGTAGGGATGATCACGGATCCAGCAACCCGCTCACAGAACTTTTCAGCCACTTCAAACTGCGAGCGGTGTTGGTAGAGGGCCAGAGCAGCAAAGGGCTTCCTTTGATGCGGACATGAGCGAAGACCCCTAACCGTTCTCCATATGTGTGAGAGCGATCTTCGGGGATCAAGCGTCTGACAGAAAGATTTCCATCGCTTGTCTTCCAATTTATCCATATGACGCTGAACTTTCTTTTGTATGCGTCGTGAAGCCCTCAAGTCTAGAACGGATTTCGTGCGCCGATACCTTCTTTCCACCTGTCGGCATTCCGCACGCAGCCTCTCCAGTTCTGTGTCGAAGTGTGTTCGCCTTGCTGACCTTGTGAGCGAGCATGTGAATGCTTTCATTGCGTCCGCGATTTTGTCTTCTATATTGTGTGAAAGGCCTTCCCGACATGCGTCATCCATATGCTCCTTAAACCTTGACCACTCAACTGTACGCAAGAGTGTAGAGGAGCATTGCTCAACTCCACTAATCTTGATGTATGTTGAAATAAGGTCGCTTCCATGTGTCTCTGTCAGTAAACCATTGAACGCTCGAGGCGAAGTGCCGTGACACCAAAGTCAAGTCTAAGCAGCTACTATAGGTTGTGCCTCGCAGAAATGTAGGGCTGCCATCATTCACACAGCACATATCATGATCGGCAGCAAAGGAGGCAAGACTCGTGCCTCTGGAATCAATTTTAGTGCTTCCCCATAGCTGGTGATGCACATTAAAGTCACCTGTGATAACCCAGGGGCCATTGGTCATTAACAATATTTTCTTGAGCCTTTTGCCATCGAAGTGACCCACTGGGGATATGTAGGCTCCAATAAGTGTAAATGACACAGTCTTCTTTTTTATATGCAGGCAGACATATTGGTTGTTGTCATGTGGCTCTACCGCGTGAGCGACATACGTAAGATCTGGGCGGATGTAGACGATTACTTTGCTGCATGCTCCGCATGTGGACGAGGCGAAAGGTTTGTAACCAGACAGTCTGAGTAGAGTCGATGTATTTGGTTCGCATATGACCAGTATGGGGAAACAATTTGTAAAAATGAATTGGCGAAAGTCTGCTTTGCAGGTCATGAGACCTCTGACATCCCACTGGAAGATCGACGCACCTTTAACTTCAGTGCGGAAGGCGACTATTGGTCGAGCCATGGTGCTTAGACGATGCTAGCAAGCACTGGATTTAGTGCATCCAGTATTTGCAGAGCACTTCGAGCTGCAGCTGTTTGTAGCTTGTTGAGGATCATGCGGATTGTATTAATTAGCGACTGCAGCATTACAGTCACTTGCCTGTCCTGGTCGGACAAATCACCGGCAGTAGATGCCGAGGGTTGTCCATCAGAAATTAGCCGTGATCCTGTTGGTGTTTGCTGTCGTTTTGGTAGGGCCGACCAAGATTCGGCAAATGTCGTCTTCTCAGTGGCCTTGTCCTTTGTGGTCCTTTCCGCATTGTATGGTCTGGGCGGCAGAGGAGGAGGTGATGTCATAGGAAGTGGCAAGCGCGTAGTAGAGGCAGCAGCCTTCCTTGAAGAACGTCGGCGACGCGAACGTCGCCTCCTGATCTTAGCGGCGGCTTCTCAATGAGTTGAATGATCTGTTACCATTTCTTTCAAGATGGCCATTTCCTTTTTAATATGTGGGCAATTCTTCGATGAATCCTCATGTGACCCTTCATTACAGTGGCGCCACATTTATCTGCATCGTGGGGCTCGGCACAGTGGGGGCATGTTGCCTGGTTTTCACAGACACTGCTCACATGCCCCAGTTTCGTGCATTTGCGGCATTGAAGAGGCTTCGGTATGAAAGGCCGCACAGCATGTCTGAAGTGTCCCACCTTAACATGCGAGGGTAGATGTTTACCCTTGAATGCAATCTTCACGCAGCGTGAACTGCCTATCCGAGTAACATCAAAAATGACCTCGTCATTAGCTGGCTTGACAAGAATTGGCAAGTCGTGGTTAAAGATGGCCACGTCGACGTCGTAGATAACGACAATGATTATATCAGATCCCAGAGGGATGTAGGAGCGCACCTGAATGCCATCAAGGTCGGTTACACTGCGTAGAGTAGTCAAAGCACCCGCGTGCTGGACATCGACCGCTAGTAGGTTTTTTCGGGTGTTCACTCGAATGTCCGATATTTCATTGGGCACCAAGGCTTCCAGTAACATCGACGCAGGTTGTCTGTTGAGTAGCTTCATGTTAACGGTAGGAAGCACAGGCACAAATATGATGGTATTGGCGTCCGGCCTTTGCGTGTGTTTTACTGTTTCCGTACTTGACGATGAAGACGTCCTAGTGTTCCTTCTCTTCGCTTTGTGGCTCTGCACAAGTTGGAAGTCGTCATCCGAAGGGTTGTCACTGCTGAAAGAGTAGACTTGGGTGTCCTCGCTGTCGACCGTCCCGCTTCCTGGAGGCGGCCGTCGCTGACGCCGCCGTCACCGGCCGACGTGCAGAGTCGTCCACAGTCCATCATGACCGAGCAAGGAGCGAAGACCAGTGGATGCACTTAGATTTTCACGGAAATAAACCGGAGCTAGAAAGAACAGCAATGTGTCAAAGGACACTTCGTCTGTCCTTTGACACTGTGTCAAAGGACTTGTCTGGTGAGCTCATTCATTTGCAAGCCATAAGATCTCAACAACAACAGGCATGAGTGTTCCAATGTGCCAAAAGCATCATAGCATGGTGACACGTTGTTGCTTGCAGAACACAAGGATTTTTTATTGCCTTTATCAGATGTTTGCATGTTTTGGGAGACCACATTTGGCTCAGAGGTTCACAGCTTGATGTTAGACACTAACGAAAATGCACTGTTTTCGTGCGGTTTCTGTTCAGTCCCCACACAAGCCTGGGGACTGAACAGCAGCATAAACATTGCTGCAAAGGAAGAGGGTGAAATGGAGTACAGAACGGGCGGAGACCAGCTAGCCGACGGTAGTGGCAGCCATGATTGAAGAGCCCAAAGGTTTCTGAATGGGACTGAGTGCAGTGGATATCTGATGAACAGCAAAAAGCTGCTGCTCTCCTTGAGTTGCTTATTACCTGTTTTGCCTCACACAACATTGTGCTACCGCTGTAGCAGATAGTTGCCGTACTTAGAACGGCAAGCTATACACAAGAGGTGCAGTACCACAATTCTTCACAACTGCTCTTCACTGGAAGAATGCATTGGCTGTCATGTGAGCTTTCCACTGAGTTAGGCGAATGGCAGCTGCATGCTTTTTATTGGTGGTGGGGAGCCGCTGAAACTGAGGATGTACAACCATGACTGGTGCACCTTTTCCGAATGGCACCTTGTTTGCGAAGTTGGTCGGTAAGGCGTTGCATGCTTTAAAGAGTGTGTCCTGGCAGCTAGACTGGTTAAGCACTTCAGTGCACCTGGAAGACCTCATCCTGGCAAGAGCGGCTCATCGTGCAGCTACAGCATTTGACTGAGTGTATCAGTGAGCAGGAATCCAGCAAATAAAGTGTCATGGTACAGTCGTTTGCCGGAAGCTGCCACTGCCATCACAGAAGGAGGGGCAGTGGGAACTCATGTCCAACTCAATCCCATGCACTGAACAGCAGTATAGGCATGGCTATGACGAAAGAGACTAAAGTGGAGCGCAGGACAGGCTGGAATCAGCTAGGTGGTGTTCGGACCTAGGACTTCACAATGTGATAGAGGACGAGTGGTGCTAGCTGAGACATGTTACAAGGCAACAGCTGTGTCACAGGCAGTCACTAATGTGTTGGAGCAAATATTTAATGATGAGGTAAGGCTATTGATAATGAGACATCTGTGAATGCATCGCAGCAGACTGCCTTGTGTGGTGAGGTTACTGTGCTTAAGCCATTTGCCTCTCGATGTCTTGTAGCTATGAAGTCATGCGAATCAGCTGGCTGCAAGGCTGCGGCAACTGAGAGCGGGGGGATAGAGGAACTAGTTTTATGCGACATTTTGTGTCAAGTACAGTGAATGGACATACAAACAACTGTGGAGTCCAGTCGCTATGATTTCCTGCCACTGAGCACGAAATTACGATGTAGATTGGGTGGCAGCTGCATTCTCATTTGAAAAGAATACAAAAATACTCGTGTACTTAACTTTAGGTGAATGTTGTAGAACTCCAGTTTGTCAAATAAAATTCAGAGTGCTCCACTGCAGTGTCTCTCATAGCCCAAGTGCTGCTTTGAGTCGTTAAACCCTTTAGCAACCATCACATTCACCATCGGCTGCCATTAATTCTACGCACTCTAGTGCAGACTCCTGTTGCCACTCAAACTCCTCATGGCTATGTTGACCAGCTTCACCTTTTCTTCAACCACCTGCGCCCCACTTCTATTGCCACTGGATGTGTTCATTAGCAAAGCCCTTCTAACAGCGAACCATGACCTTATGCATAATGAAGGCATCTGGCCCTGCCTTATGCCACCTTGTGATGGCTTGGTGAAGATGACACATTGAACTGAGAATACAGCTGTGATCTTCATCATTTGATGTGAAAACAATTTGGTGATTGACAAGGTAAAGCTCTTTCACCTCTAGAACTTGCCAGCTTTATCTTCTGTACATTACATTCCTCCGGCTGCTACATCCGTGCCTCCATCCGCCTGTGTGAAGACTGTCTTTTGGGCACCTTTGATGTGGTGGCGTGGAGCAGAGGTAGAATACCCGGCGTCAAATCTGAAGGTCGTAAGTTCGAATCTTACTCAAGTCTACCACATTTTCAGGCATGGAGTGGTGCCTGACACCGGCAAGAAAAAATATATTGCCGAGAACTAGTGGGGCTATACTAGTTCAGGTGCAACCAAACTAGGACGGCCCACTCATCATCATCATCATATCATCAGCCTATATTTATGTTCACTGCAGGACGAAGGCCTCTCCCTGCTATCTCCAATTACCCCTGTCTTGCGCTAGCATATTGGACGGCCCACTAAGCTTCATCAAAGTCACTCCCTCACCAGAACAGGAATTGGCCTCCCTGGTGCAGTATTTGGCCACTACCTCCCTCATGACTCCGCCAATTACAAGACAGGGGTAATTGGAGATCGCAGGGAGAGGCCTTCGTCCTGCAGTGGACATAAAATATAGGCTGATGATGATGATGTCGGAAGTAGCGTGGTTGACGACTATCGCTGCCACTAGCCACCTCTTCTGGGAGTGCTGTTATGACTATGGGCATGGGAAAGCAGTCCTATCCTAACGCACTTCACTGCTTCAGGACAGCATTGTTGCAAAGAGTGACTTGGCATATATGCCATGAAGTTTTCTTTTTATGGTGTAAGAAAAGAAATGGTTGTTGACAATCAAACATTGAAGGTGAAGGCCAGACGGAGGCATGTTTGTTACGAAAAGTGAACAAGCACCATTAAGAAATTTCGAAACTAGTCACAGAACCAGCAATCACCAATGTTCACGTAATTATTTGTTTGGCTGCCGCAATAAGTCCAGTCAACAGATCGTAGTTTTCATCCAAAGTTTTCCGAGACATTATTATTAGGAATTCAAAAATATGGTACTGTTGACTCCTGTTAATTTGACCTGTGGCGGATAGCCAAAATCAGTTTATCTTATGTTTGAATTAAATAATGTGTTCTGTTTAGCTTTTATTTATTTGAAGCATCTTGTGATGGTCATCAGCACTTGTGCTTGGAGGCAAGGCTGTACAGACAGCCTCAGTATGTCAATACAAACTGTAAAGCCTGGTCACATCATCTTATGCAAATAACTATCCTGCCATAGTCCAAGTCCTATTGCTAATTTTAAAGTTCAGTTCAGTCTGTCACAATTGTGCATACCGTACTATGCTGTTGACAAGGTGGGAAGGTTTAGAAATACAAGACATCGCCTTTATTAAAAAGAAGCCCTTTAACAAGTCAATGTGGCCGTACTTACATGCTGTTCTTGCCTGCCAGTATATCTTATTCTCCCTTCCTGGCATTGTCCTCCTCTAATTTCTTGTACTCTAATCATTCAGTTTTTGTTTTACTTATCTGTGCACAAGGCAGGTAGCATTATTGGAGTCTTGGCATTGTAGGCATCACAACTTGAATAGAAAATATTCCCAATTGCACATTTCGCACAACATGTACTCACAATCTGCCTTTCTGTTGGTGGTTACCTTATGTTCAAGTTATTCAATGTTTGACACATTAAGCTAAAAGAATGAGCTTGTTCATGAGAAAGTATGTGCCCCCATTGGGGCTTTTATTTATGTGTGTGTTTCACTGTGACAGGTTCAGCTGCATTTTGCTGCATACTTGTATTGCCACACTGCTGTCTATGTGCCACTCATGTCGCTCTTTGTGTCGCATGGTATTGCAGAAAGGCAGCCCTCAAAGGCAAGCCAAATGCAAGCTTAACTTTGTGGGATGCATGCTTTGTCTTCTTTTTTTTTCAGTTGTCGTTGCATCATTATGATCGGTGCCTTAAGCACTGAACAATTATCCCAAAGCTGCATGTAAACTCTGTATTATTTCTTTCTTCTGACATCTTTCAGTCATTTTCGCAACAATGACTAACTGCCAACATGGAGTATAGATGTTGGACAATGACAAATAATAAGCATATCATTTTGAAGTGGTTTCATTTCAATCTCAGTAGCATTTGTTGCAGATCAACTCATTACTGAGACATTATAATAATTTTGTAAATCTTGCTAAATGTTGGTGTTGAATTTATTAAATAAGTTGGATTGGCCCCTCTGATGTATAAACTGTGGTAATGTCCTTGTGAATTTTGTTTCACTTATACCGTCTTCATTCTCGCACCTTGCAGATATCCAAGAATTCTATGAAATCACCTTGCTGGACGACACGAAGAGCATTCAGCAGAAGACAGCCGAGACCCTACAGATTGCCTGCAAGTGGGAAAACAGTCCACCCATCACAGGCACACATTCCAATAGCACAGAGGTAAGGCTACTTAGACTTGGTACTTTCTTGCCATGGCTGCTCTTGCTGTAGAGCATGCATTCATTCATGACACAGGATCTCACGTCGTGAGGTCTGTGCACAGTGGCGGTCCTACATATTGCTTTTGGAGGGGACGAAATCTATCAAGCGAAAAACATTTTGTTCGAGGAGGGAACACGGCAGCATTTTGTTTACAACTTGCAGTATTTGTGCATTTATATAAAAGCAGCGCTTATGAGCTCATTGTGAACAACGTAATACATTGTATCCCCAATAGTTTGTATTCCCTAATTACTCAATCATCTGTCTCTAGTAGTGCACATGCTGTGTTGCTTCTGCATTTAAATTAGAGTAGCGAAGCTTTGCGCCAGAACTTCGATAGTATCATATGCAAGTTTCTCTCACTTTCAGTGATCTGCTGCCTGATTGACTTAGCATCCTTTTTTGCTCAAGAGACGTTTAAATGGAACTCGAAATCATGGCTTTGTGGTTGGTCATTACTTTTTCTAGACCTCATCACGCAACACTTATCGGTGTTTGATCACACTCAGGGATTGGTAAGGCAGACCATCTGAAGCCGGTGTACTGTCTGTTAACACCTGCTCCTGGCCGATGTTATGGTTGTTCTGAAGACTTCAGAGTTGTTTCATTACAATGGGCTCTTCAGCAGCAAATTTCTTTTCTTTCCCTTCTCTGTATCCACACAAGTAATTGGACCATGCACAAAAATATTCTGCGCATGCACGCGAAAAGTATTTTCTAACCAAAATACTCCCATCTACAGACTAGTAGAACAAATTATTGTCGCCATTTAACAGCTTTACCTTTACCACCATCCAACCTCTCTACTCTGCGAGGGTTCAATGGCATAGTAAAGACTACTGAATGACAATACATTCCCTCTCGGTTGCCAGTTGTGGGGTGTGGGGGAACTATGACAAATTTTTAATTCTCGAAAAGCCAATGTGCTCACGCTTCCTTCTTGAGGGGGGTGGCGATCACACTTAAGAGTGAGAAGTACACTATGGGAACGAGAGTCAAGCACTGAAATGCGAAGTTCCTCGTGCCACAGATAGGGATGATGGGACCAACAGCTCCTTGACAAGGGCTTGATGGTGAGCAACCGTGCCTCCAATTATGCACTTAACGGAGTTCTTTCAGCACATTTTCATGATCGCTGCAGTGAGACTGATTAAACATGCTCCAGAAAACAGGAAAGGCGTGACTTGGGTGGGACCATAACGTTCTGCTGCAACAGGCAGGGCATTCTTGCTTTCTTAGAATGCCTGGCCGACTGAAGCACTTAGCCTTGTGGTCGATGCATCGTCCTTGGATGAATCCGCTAATCAGACAACCATGTGTACCAAGAAACACAAACTTGATAAGGGGATTTATTAACAGAAAGCAACAGGCGAGAAACCAACGCAGCTCTAAGGGAACAACGGTCTTGGTGCCAACAGCTCGGGATCTGAGTTCGCGTTCTACATTGATAATGCCCCTCTACTGCTTGCTTCCTGTTCTTCTTTATTACAATAACCCCGGCGGCGATGGGGAGCCACCCTGGCGACTCAAGGCGATGAAACGATGAGAGGGTCGTGATGTGGCTTGAGATGGCTGACGTGAACCGTGTCACAGCCAAGACGGCGCTTGTCCAAGGAGGGGTTAACTGGCTCAATGACATAAGTGACGGGAGACCAGCACTCGATGACGCAGTATGGCCCGTGGCACTTGGCAGCAAACTTGGGAGTGAGGCCAGGAGAGTTGAATGGTTGTCTAAGCCAGACGAGGGATCCAACGGCAAAACTCTGCACATGCTGATCGTTGTCGCAGCGATCTTTCTGGAGGGCATGGTTGTCGGACGTGAACGAGCGGGCCAGCTGACGACACTCTTCTGCATGCTTTGCGACGTCAGAAATCGGACTGAATTCGGAGGCGTCAGTGCAGTACGGTAATATTGTGTCAGGTGTAGAGCACGGTTCACGGCCATATAAAAGAAAAAAATGGTGAAAAGCTTGTCGTAGACTGTGTCGCGCTGTTATATCCGTAAGTCAGGAAGGGGAGAACGACGTCCCAATTGGAGTGGTCAGAATCGATGTACATCGAGAGCATATCTCCCGGCGTGCGGTTGAAACATTCCGTGAGGCCATTGTTCTGAGGGTGGTAGGCAGTAGATGTGCGATGAACAATACGGCACGAGCGAAGAAGCTCTTGTATGACGTTGGACAAAAACACACGGCCTCTGTCGCTAAGCAATTCCCGTGGTGCACCATGACGGAGTATGGTGCAAAATGAAGGCGCAACAGTGCAAAATGAAGGAAGCGACGTCACGAGCACAGCCGCAGGGAGTGGAGCTGTTTCTGTGTATCGCATGAGATCGTCGACCGCGACAATTATCCACCGATTGCCAGCAACAGAGCACGGAAGTGGTCCATAAAGGTAGATCTCAATGTGTTCAAAAGGGCGGGCAGGACATGGTAAAGGCTGCAGCTGACCAGGTGTATGGTGAAACGTCTTCCGTTGTTGGCATGCGGGACAGCACCGAACATATTTACGGACAAATGTGTACATCCCACGCCAATAGTAGTGTTGGCGCAGCCGCTGATACGTTTTCAGCCTGCCAGCATGGGCATGTTGCGGATCAGCATGGAAGTATGCACAAACATTGGTTTGCAAGTGCTTGCGTCCTACGCACCTGGCGTCCTGACGCCGTGCCCTCCGATACTCTGCCCTCCGATACAGCGACCTCGCTTCGGCTGAACGGACGCAGCTTCTTGCCCTTCTGCACGAGTTCCACACTTCGTTTGATTTACTGCAAGTGTCACTAGGCCAAATTAAGGCAGTGGTTCACACGATTGACACTGGGACTCACGTTCCTTTGCGACAGCGCCCCTACCGTGTGTCAGCTGCAGAGCGTTGTGTCCTTACGGAACAAGTGGACGACATGATTCAGCGCGGAGTCATCACGCCTTCTTGCAGCCCCTGGTCCTCTCCTGTTGTACTTGTCAAAAAGAAAGATGACTCTATCAGATTGTGGACTACCGGTGCCTCAACAAGATTACTCGTAAAGATGTTTATCCTCTCCCTCGAATAGACGACGCCCTCGTTTGCCTTCAAGGTTCCGAATTCTTTTCTTTCCTCGACTTACGTTTGGGATATTGGCAGGTCCCTATGGCGGAGTGTGATTGTCCAAAGATGGCGTTCATCACACCGGATGGCCTGTATGAATTTACAGTGATGCCTTTCGGGCTTTGCAATGCACCCGCAACATTCGAGCGGATGATGGACGAACATTTACGTGGTCTGAAATGGAAGATATATATGCCTTTGCTAGCTCGATGATGTCGTCGTGTTCTCCCCGGATTTTGCCTCACATCTCGCTCGGTTAAGCACAATTCTCCGCTTCCTTACAAACGCACGCCTTCAACTCAACCAGAAGAAATGTCACTTCGGGGCTCGCCGTCTCACCATCCTCGGCCACGTCGTCTCCAAAGATGGAATTCTCCCTGACCCGGAAAAACTCCGTGCTGTTGCCGAGTTTCCGAAGCCGTCTACTATCAAAGAGCTTCGAAGCTTTGTCGGCTCGGCCTCCTATTTTCGTCGCTTCGTCCGCAATTTCATCTCAATCATAGTACCGCTTACGAAGCTTCCCGCTGGCCCCAGCGACCTTTCTCAATGGACACCGGCCTGCGACGTCACCTTTGCGACACTGCGCTGCCTGCTTACTTCGCCACCCGTGCTATGCCATTACGACCTTGCTGCGCCAACCGAAATACATACAGACGCCAGTGGTATCAGTCTTGGTGCAGTCCTCGTGCAGCGCAAGCCTGGCTTCCCTGAGTATGTCGTAGCATATGCAAGCTGCGCCCTCACCAAGGCGGAATCAAATTATTCCGTCACCGAAAAAGAGTGCCTCACGATTGTATGGGCGTTAGGAAAATTTCGCCCCTATTTGTACGGCAGGCCATTCGACGTTGTAACCGACCATCACTCACTCTGCTGGTTGGCTTCCCTCAAAGATCCCTCTGGTCGCCTCGGTCGTTGGGCTCTTCGTATACAAGAATCCGACATTCGCGTTGTTTACCGATCCGGGTGCAAGCATTATGACGCGGATGCGCTCTCTCGATCACCCGTGCAATCCGACGAAGGCCCAACTTCAGTGGCCGCCTTTTCCCTGGATGCTCACACCATCACAGACATGCCTTCGGAACAGCGCAAGGACCCGTGGATCACATCTCTCTTGAAAGTTCTCTGTGCCTCTTTACCCGCTAGCCAACCCCGTGCCCTTCGTCGCCAAGCCATGCATTTCGCAATACGCGATGCACTTTTATACCGCCGCAACTACCAGGCGGACAGACGTAAATGGCTGCTAGTCATATCCAGCACCTCCACCACTTTGATAAGGGGATTTATTAACAGAAAGCGACAGGCGAAAAACCAACGCAGCTCCAAGGGAACTGTAAAGGCGAGAGCCTTTTTGAAGGAAAGAGCAGGCTTCATCCTCGGGGACGGACAAGCCTTGATACAAAGAGACAATATGTCAGCTCATCTTCAGGGTTTCATTTCTTCTTTTCCTTTTTCCTGTCCATGGACCAAATTCCGCGTGCCACGCGCACTCCTTCAAACCCCTTTCTCGTCAGCTTCTATGCGCCACACCGTGTAGCAGACGACGTTACCACTATACTCGAAACGGGCGTTTCAACAGGAACAACGGTCTCAGTGCCAACAGCTCGTGATCTGAGTTCGCGTTCTACATCGATGATGACGCCCCTCTGCTGCTTGCTTCCTGTTCTTCTTCTTCATTACAAACTGCACAAACTTCACCCACGTGGAGGCAACAAGCGAGAAGCTTTTGCTGCGCACAAACATTCCTCGCTAGTCTCTGTTACTGGCATCATGAATAGTTCTGTCTGCCAAAACTGTGGCCGTCCGCACTCCACAGACCTTTCTCCTACTTTTCTCGTGCACCCAGATGCACTTGCGTACCTCCTCGTCTCCATCAGCACCGCTCATTATGCCCATTTGTTCATTCAATGATGGTGACATGCCAAGTGAAAATGTTCGTAGGGGTGTGCGATCGCCCCGTCACTCTCTCTTTGGGCCTGCCACTGAGCTCAGCTCAGCTGGAACTGAGAGTCGGCATACTACTTGCAAGGCGGGTTCTCTTCTGGCAGGAAAACATTTGGTGGACTACTGCACTTCACTAACATAAGTGGTCTTCTAATTCTGTATCAATTTTCTTTTTCATATTGGTCTTGGAGCCAAGAGTTGGAACTAGTACAAGTTACACGGATAAGAAATAAAAATTGGGCATGAACCATCGACGAAGATTGTTAATGTAAGCGAATAGCCAAACGCTTCAAGCAAGCTATTCGTCTTATTAAACAAATGGTGTGCTTGGTGACATATATTTGTTGCAGTGAGGCTGTTTAGGTAGTATTTGTTGTTTCATTAGTTAATTCTGTAGAGAACAGAGCCGTTAATCAGCACAAATGTAGCGGTAATATAGGTGGACAGCACGAGCATCTAATTGAGTTGTCTATGACAGCTGGCCTTCGGCAGTGAATGCGCCGTGCGCCCTGCGACATGTGTGCATGTGCCTTTTGTGTTGGCACTTTTGTTCCTACCTCCAACCAGCAACCTTCGACCACCAACCTTCAACCACCAACCTCCGACCACCAACCACCGACCACAATAATGGCCAGAAGAGCCAAAGAAACCTATTCGTTTTAAAAATAGAGCTGTTTAGCTTCATACATTCTCATGAGTACCTTATGAGCACTTTTATCAGCTGGAGTGCTGAGTCGTATACAATGTTTATGTGCTATCATTAATTCAATCTGCATGTTCAGGTATCTTGCGACGAACACTGCATAATAAAAGTTTGTGTGCGCATGTTTCAGTTGGATACATAATCTTGATGTATGCACGTTAAGTTGACACCCACAATACCGTAGTACTATTTGTATTGTGGCCATCGTGCCAACTACCTTTGTTCTGCTGATGCTTGGTGACCCAGTGTACAGGAATGCAGTGAATGCTATGCTCGCTACATGCTGCCGCATGCAGAAGGGGGCATCAGGACATTACAGTTATTTCAACAAGAAATGATTTGTGCAGGAAGTGCCCAATTTTTTCATCAATGCACTGAAGTGCGAGGCTTTCAGTGGCTTTGATTAGAAAACTATTAATTTTCCTCTTTTGGGAATATTATTAGTGTTCAACTTCTGGGAACACTGCGGTGGTGTGCGTCAGCCTTAGATCTGTGCACACAGAGCTGTCCTGGTACATGTACAGGTAATCCTTACAGGCCAGGCATTACTTGAATACACTTTCTCAACAGTGCTGATAGCAGCAGGTGCGTTCGTCGATCACCAAATCAAATGATTTGGAGATTCTGCTGTCCCTTATTTATAGGGGCATCATTGCACATTTAAGATTGTGTTGATGTATCTATTTACAGTAAGTTCGAGAACATACTAAAGTAATCAGTTCTCAGATGTACAATCTTATAGGATGGGCCAATTTTCCTTCATGTGGCTACAACATTCGATATGCATGAACACCCTGATATCACAAGTGTATCCACCCGCCGGGGTGGCTTAGTCAGCTAAGGCGTTGCGCTGCTGAGCACGAGATCGCGGGATCGAATCCCGGCCACGGCGGCCGCATTTCGATAGAGGCGAAATGCAAAAACGCCCGTGTGCTTGCGTTGTAGTGCACGTTAAAGAACCCCAGGTGGTCAAAATTAATCCGGAGCCCTCCACTACGGGGTGCCTCATAATCAGAACTGGTTTTGGCACGTAAAACCCCAGAAAGAAGAAGAATCACAAGTGTATCTGCACTATGGTGTAAATGTGGTAGTGCATATCACACTTAATTTGACAAAATTCCCTTGTGAACTTTGTGGTAGTGGCTGTGAATTATCCTTGGATGTAGTTGTTCTGAACTCTATGTCCCTTTGTTGTTTGAAATGTCAATCTCTATGTCCTTTTTCTTAGCTGCTTGTATTTTCTGAGCATTCACTTCTGTACAGCATTGCTGGATGTACCATTGCTTTGTAGACAATTGGAAATTGCGGGAAGGGGAGGGGGGCATGAGCGTGTGAATATGTAGGCAGCAGCTTGACTAAAATAAAAGGATGGCTTGTGGCTTCATGCTTTTCATTTCTAGCATATCTGAATAGGCGTCAGCCATTCTGGATGTCTGTTAAAGGGGCCAAAGGGGCTGTTTGAACATGGAATTTCTGTTCTTGTGTACTATGAAGCCTGTTATTGTTATTCAGCTGTCTTGGCAGTGCTAAAATTGAAACTTTAGTCTGCTTCAGAAGTCCATATTCTGCACCAGCTGCATCAGCACACAGTGCTCTTTGTCAGTTGAAGTGAGAAGGGCGCATGTGTGTCACAGCTGTCCCCGATTCGTCGTCGGCGCGAAGTCGATGGACGGGGTAGACAAGCTGGTAGGTCGTTCCGTACTCAAGCGAACACAGTGAAGAGAGTCAGAGTCGGGAGTAAACAAAAAAAAAACAAGACATTTATCGGCTGATAAATATACACAAAAAATAATAAAATAACATACACTAGACAAACTAACACAATTGAACTTAATATAACACAATGATGAAGACAAATAAATACGAGCAATTAACAGTAGATATAAAAATGAAACAGTGCGAGGATCAAATACACAAGAATATACTAAACACTAAAGCAAAGTTCAATAGAAGTCAAAGTTCAAAAGAAAACAAATGGTGTCATACGCTTGGCCGGGCAGCAGCAGCAAGTCCATAGATCGTGAAGTCGGTGCACAGAGCTTTCCCGAAAAAATGCTGGCAGTCCGACCTTGTCGAGGTTGATGCGAATTGCTGGGCTGGGTTTCCCGGGAGTCTAGATCCGACGACTTCCCTCAAGCAGGTTGAGCTAACTTGAGGCGGACTACCGAGGACTTCGTTGCAGACGCTGGTTTGACGTCTCGTACGTCAACTAGTTACTTGGAGTTCCGACGCGGCTAGGCGGCCCAGGCGATACTGGACGGCGCTAGCTCCTTGACTACTTCTCCGCAGATTACAGGATCAGCTTCTAGACTAATCAGCAGGGCCCAAAACCTGCGCTTAAATAGCCTCTCCTTTCCCTAGTTCCCTATGTAGGGAAACTGCCGCTATGTAGAGTTATCCGAATTCAGGGCTCTTTGCTCCCAACAATCTTGGCCGCATCCCTTTCACCATGGACGAAGAACCGCAGATTCTCCTCTCTCCCAATGTCAAGGGCCAAGGTGGAACCCGGCATACCACGCAGACGTACACGCACACTTCTGGGTCCGTAATCGGCGTGTCGCGTCTGGAATCGAGATGGCAGCCCGAGCGGCCACGACGCTTTTGACACCCGTAATTCGGCGTGTCGATGTCGAATAAATTATACGCTGCACAGTCAGGAGCCCACGTTTTTGACGCTCGTAATTTGGCGTGTCGTTAATCAGCGTCCAAACCATTAGAAAATATGCCGCTCCGTGACAATGTGAGATGCTGTTTCCAGTGATCGTCTGAGTGTAGTTTTCACATTTCTCAGCTTGCCAAAGAATGTAAAAAGAAAGAACATTTGTTTGTTTACAGCTTTGACATGCATGAAACAAACACAAAAACCAACATTACAATATTGAAAGGATTCGAAATGATATTAGGAACTCTTCTTACTCCTTTACTTAGTCATATGGCTTCACTTTGTCTTCATTGCTAGATGTGCCGTCTTTCTTCTGGTGCTTCTGTGAACTCTCCAAACTAATATTCACAGTTGCATGAGACAAAGTAATGCATAAGAAAATGTGCATGGCATAAAGCAGAAGAGGCACTCCTTGTCCTTCTGCAAACAAAATATTATTTCAGGAATCAAGGTGCTTTACTCTTCCCTGGTAACAGACTTTGCTGTTCTCTTGAAGAGGTGGCTTAGAAAGATGTCAGTGCTGGTTGGGGTAACGAGCCCACCTCGAAATCCAACCATTTGCTATCTGTGTGACAGGAACTGTTCTTATTGATTTGCAGCTTATTTCATCACTGAATGAAGCAAAAGCAAAAGCGGATGCTTCTTTTTGCATCTGGCTTTTGTTTACAAGTAAATTTGTTTCCAAGTTTTCACATCAGTATCACTGTCATTTCTGTGTACTGCTCTATTTCTGTATAAATTGTCGGGAAAAGGGGGGATGCCAACGGCCCTCTGCCTCGGCACCCCGAGCCCCGCGGTTGGCGCATGCCTGCGCATCAACCGCGGTCCGGTACAAGCTCGAGGAAACAATAGACGACAACCACGTGTACACTCGGAAAGCATTTATTACGACTGCAACTAACACTTCGAGCAGGCCAGCTAGCTATAGTTGACATCGCTGAGGGTTCCCTCGAAGAGAATAATACACTAGGTAAAGAAGGGCTTCCGGCTTACCAACTGGGGAATACGGGCGGCCGCGGCAATCGATTGCCGCGGCAAGAACGCGGTTGACTAACCACGTGCAGGAATACGGGAGCGGTGGCGGAGACTTCCGAGCTTCAACGAAAATTTTAACAGCGATTGCAACGCTGCTACACGCATAATCGAGAAAATAACTGTAGGAGTTGAATTATACTGTGTCAGCGTTCCAAACCGCTGTAAATCTTCCAATTCTAAAACCTCTTCAGCTTCCCTGTAACTCTTTAGTTACTGCAAAAAATGTGCTCACTGTTGGTGCTTTTATGTTTTAACATTTATTTCAAGACGTAGCAGTTGCAAGATATACTGCGATACATAAAATTATAGCCTGATCACTGGTGTTTCGAACTGATGTATAGCAGCTATAATTCCTGAGACAATTATTGAGAAATCTTAAGTTAAACTTCAAAAATGTACCTCAAGGAAAACGAATGAAAGTATAATTTGCTATTTTTGGGTATGTATATACTGAGAGAAAAGGTATCTGAAATATTCAAAATATGCACCTGACTCCTTGTTCCCGACTCTTATAGGCCAGATCAACCAAAAAAATTATTATGCAGATTTGTTGACGTCAATAATACCCATAATGATGCCCATGCTATGTGGGTAAGCAGTAGATTCGCAAATGTGAAAACCCTAAGTTCCTATTGTACAAGGAGCATTTGTTTTTACTCATAGCTGCAGGCACCTGGTTTGTTTTTTACTGCATTCTTTAGGCTTGTGAAGCATTGATTCTCAGATCAGGTAGCACGCAGAAGCCTCCTCATAGTTCATTATTGCGTTCAATCAGCTTTTTAGTGCAAGCAAGTTGGTCTATAGTGTGCGTTCTGGTGGCGCTAGAGCCTCCACATGCATTGTTCAGTTGCTGTACAGGGCTGTACGGTAATGTGAATAGTGTACAGTAACGAATAAGCGGACATGCACAGGTAGTGTTCAAAATGGAAGAGATTAGACAGCTAATCAAGCTTTGGTCCTAGGTCGGACTGAAATCGACTGCGTTCTCTTGTGGGAGTGAAAACCCCACACGATGGGAAGCATTTCATAATAATTTGTCAATACGTTGTCGAAGCACTGATAGATGAACCCACAGTGGAGAAAATAAAGTTGCTCTTGATAGTAGTCGAACATAATTATCATAATACCACGCACTCGATCATTGTTGCAGACATCGTTAAAACAATCTATACGTCAGATCAGATAGCTGACAACTCCAGAGAAGTTTCTGTGTGTTCACTGCTGCTTTCATTTAAAAATTACGTTGCCGAGTCGAGCAAAGCGCTAAGTTTGTGCCATTAAATTGAAGAAGTGCTAGAAGCAGTGGGAGGGTAATTTTCAACAATACCTCCAGTTGATGTTTTACTTTTTCAGACTCTCCACTCTGCCAGAAATTGCTAAATCTTAAAAATAGTTAAAGTTAAATTCTATAGGCGTGGCAATGAAAGAGTTAATGTTCCGTCCGCCACACTGCTCATGCGTTGTACCTAATGGTGCAGGGGCTGTTATGTGCGTCTGCTATTTTCGGGATTTAGTGTTCAAACACTAATCTTCTGAATCATCTGTTTGCACTGTTCTCTTCATTCGTTCCCCACTAATTTGCTTTCAATTTGTGTAGTGATGCTTTGACAGCGGTTTACTGGTAACAAATGTACACTGTTTTCAAGACACATGCTTGATTAACGGCGCATAGGCGTAATGAGAGAGTTTGCTCATGTTTGCTGTAGCCGCGTCAACATGATGCCGAAGCCTGTATCTAGTTTTTCGTTCATTTGCCTGTTTCAAAGGATATATTCAGAAATCAAGCTGAGGACATGTCACATTTTCTGCAGCAAAACAAAGTGACGCGTGGTTGGTGCTTTGGGCACGATGGGTGTGCGCTTCACGACTTGACTTAGTGACACACTTGCAGATTCAGCATTGGATTAGCTCGATGTTTCATATGGATTTTACTTTCCAGTGCTTTGTTATTTTCTATCTAAACAGTGCTGTATATGTTTTCATTAGCGTTTCGCTCCGTTCCGCTATTCTAAAAGACTAGCTTGTGATGCGCAGTGCAGCCTATCTTAATGCTAGTGTTGCGTTGCAGGCTAAACGCTAATCCAAGCCGTTTTACACTATACTAAAACTTTCTAGTGTCTCACGATGGTAGGAACAACTATGCTATTATCCCTAAAATAAACAATTGTATTCTTAATTTGGTTGCAGGAAGTTGTGAAAGGACTGTATGAGTTGACACGCAGTGTTGAAACATTGTGATGAAATAAGTTGTCTGTCTACCTGTACTTTTCGTTTTGCCATAGTCATCATTCCCCACTGCCTTTGTCATCATGTTGTAATATAGAGGGGCCATAATACCTTTTGAACATAGTAAAAGAACGTTGCTGATCTATACAAGAGGCTCCTGGGAACATGTGACCCTTTTCTTTCTCGTCTTCCTTCCACGGTAAAAAAAAAAAAGAAAAAAAAATTCTGGGGTTTTTCATGCCAAAACCACAATCTGATTAGGAGGCAGGCCGTAGTGGGGGCTCCGGAATAATTTTGACCACCTGGGGTTGTTTAACGTGCCCCCAATGCACGGGACATGGGCGTTTTTGCATTTCGCCCCCGTCGAAATGCGGCCGCGGCGGCTGCGATTTGATCCTGCGACCTCGTGCGTAGCAGCACAGCACCATAGCCGCTAGGCCACCACGGCGGGTCCTTCTGTGGTTGTTGTGCATCTTTTTCACACCAGCTATCACGTGAGCCAAATATTATCGCACTGCATGCATCAGGGAACCTACAGTCTCGTGTCAAAAACAGTGAACAATCGCTTGCTCTTGCCTCGATGTTGTCATGCAGCATTATTGGAAGCAGCTGGACCCACTAAGAGCTATTGGCTGCTTTCGTGATTGCAAGAACATTCTCAGTAATAGTATAATTGATAATTTTGAGTTAAATAAATGAATATATACATCTGTGTTAAAAGAAGAAATCAAAAATGATTTCGTCTTTGCACTGCTAGTCTTCACACGACAGTTGCGGGTAGCTGTGTCTGCTGCATGTGGCTTCCGAGATAGCGGTGTGCTGCATAGTGTAGTCTACCGTGGCCCCCACAGGGTGCCACGACGAGCCCTTTCACCGCAGAGGTGCTGTTGGGTGGGGCTTTGCTCTTTTGGCTTCTTTCCTGAGTACCTGTGTAGCAATGTTACTATAACCAACTTAGTTTCCTAGCGCCGCATATTGGCCAGCGTAAGCATGTGGCCCACGCGGTGGTCGCGACAACTAACAGCGCTACGGTCGATTCCTGCTACTGGTTTGCTGTGTTGGCTGTCGCTGCTGCAGCGTGGCAGCTTGGTATTGCACACAACGTTAGCTTGTCTGCGTCGATTTATTACTCCACTGAAAAGCTATACTGCCTTCGTAATTAGAGTTCATGGTTTTCAATATTGTGGGCGACGTGTACGCTTTGATTTCAACAGCTATGCTACACTACATTTTTCTTGTTTAAATTGTTCCTTATCACTTATAAAGCTACCAATAATCTACATTGATATTATTATAACAATTAAATGTCTTAACTTCGCAAATTGCACATTTTTGTGCAAATACAAGGCATTACACTTTTCGCGTGACGGACTTGTGGTACTTGCCAAAGAATGCTTACGCATTTAAAGTGCCGTTTAGCTGATGACTTGTAGCCGCTTTTAGAACCTGGAGCAAAACAAGCAGGCATATTGCATGGTCGACACAAGCCTGGCTTCACACCTCCGGAGACCAGCGCAAGCTTTGAATACTCGAACCTCTGAACGAACTTCTGCATGATGCAACAAAAGCGCAGCAACACAACAACTACACAGGACGCAGCCGCAGTGAAAAAGGCGCGCAACTGGAAGCACTGCCGGTAGCGCGACTCGATCGCACCGCCGTTAGTTATCGCGACCGCCACAGGGCCCACGTTTTCAGCAGAGCTGTGAAACTGAGTTTGTTCTAGTAACGTTGCTGTGTAGCTTCCAGTGCATTAGTGGAAATGAAAGGGGAGAGAAAGCCGCTTATCGGGGAGATAACTACGTCTAACTCTGCATATACTTGAAGGATTAAAAAAAATTGTGTCAGGAGATTTGTGAGGCAATGTGATTTAATAGTGAGTTCATTCTATGTTGAATTAGAAAAGTGTTTCAGGGCCCCTCTAATCTACCGTCATCAGGCCACCTTGTCATCCTGACCTTATGGCAAAGGAACACCAGTCTTTTTCCACTACCGGTATTGGGAATTTAACTCATGCCTTGTGGTAATGTGCAATTAGGAGCTCAATGTGCTAACTGCTGAGCAATTTCCACATGGCAATTTTTGTGAGGTTTCATGCACTATTCAGACTCAGAGTGGTGACATATGGGCATCCACTTTGGAGGCTACAGCAGTCAATACTGTAGTAGAGGAAGGTAATGTACCACGTGCGTCAAAAGTTCTTGATCATCTTTATTGAGCCATTGAAAACATAACATCTATGAAAAAGCAAAAATATTACAGCTATGCTTTGACATAAACAAAACAGCAATAATATATGCATGTCACATTTCAAGAATTCCCACTTAAGCTTCAACACAAGCCCTTAGATGCTCGGAGAAAGTGTTCACTGCAGCACGCAAGTAGTCATCGGCAATTTTGAATCGTTCCTTCATGAGTGGAATCTTGATGGGGGTGCTGCAGGGCTTGCTCTCCAAATACCTCCAAGCAGCATAGTCGTCCGTTAGATTGAGGTCAGCTGAGCTTGACGGCCAATCCGGTGCAGTGACGAATTCAGGAAGCATGTTTCTGCACCACTCCTGCACTGTCTTAGCTTTGTGGAGAGGCACAGAGGTTTGTTGAAGGACAAATGTTTTGTTTGAAAAATGCTTCGTGGTCCAGGGGTGAAACTTCTTTTTCAGGATGTCCTTCAGGTAAATTTTCTTCTTCAATTTCGCCCCCTCTGGAATGAAAACAGGTTCTGACTTTCCATAAAATGTTATGGCTGCCCGGATAATCACTTGCTTTAGATGCCCAGACCTCTGCACAAAGCACCGTGCAATCTTTCGGCATCTTTGTAGCTATGCCTCTAGGATTTTCTCTGTCAGTGCACAACACTTTTGCACCTTGTAGCTCTTCATGCCTAGACTATTGGGACATGTTGATCGAACGGATGTCTCACTGATTTCCAGGTCCTTGGCCATTTGGCACATGCTTCATTGTGTTTTGCATTGGATGCGTTCTTGAATCCATTTCTCATTTTTTTAATCGACGACAGATTGAGTCCGCCCACTGCCTATTCTGTCCCTCATTGTCCTGAGTTCAAAGAAGTGGTTGTCAGTATAATACATTGTTGACCTTGGCACATGAAGCCTCTTTGAGATCACAGAAGCCAGGACGCCGCTCCTGGCAAGATCCAAAATTGCTGCGCGATACTGTCTGAACATTATTTTGAAAAATGAGAAGCTGTAAGTCTCATTTACGGTGGGGAAAAAAATCACATAATAAAGAAACTATAGAAAAAGAAATATGTTAAAAAGAGAGTTTTTATTAAGCACGTCTGAAACTTCCACACTCCAAGAACTTTTGAAGCACCTGGTAGTGTAAATCTCAGAGATATAGTTGTTCTTGAGAAGACGGTAGTGTCTGCTGTGAAAGCCTGCTGGCTTTCACAGTAAATGAAATCAGAACTGGAGGAATTGCTGAACTCTGCTGATTTATTTGTTTACTTTTTATCACGAAAATGTATTTCTACATTACCATTCTGGCTTTCTTGCCTTTGTTCTGTTTGCATACCTCTGGAGAATATTTGTTGAAATTAAGTGGCGCTGTTTTTGCACCATGCATTATCAAATCGTCTACTATGCACAACCTCTTGTCCATTATTGTATAACATAGGTGGAAATTTGAACATGCTTCTTCTCTCCTTTTCTATTTTGACTTACTTGAAGAATGCCGCATAGTTTACATACTCTTGTGTTAGTGGTTTCCTCAGAATCTCTGTCTTGGCAGTGTAGCTGTTCTTCGAGCGTTCATGCCACCTCTCCTAAAATGCCTTAACTAGCTGGAATTCATTTCACTGTTTTACAAAAAGACATTAAAAACATCTGCATAGTAAATTATGTTTTGCAGACATCAGCTCTCTGGAGTAAAATTATTTCTTGACCATAATTCTTACCACTGCTGCTTGTGCTGAGCAGACGCATGCTGCCTGTGCTCAATGAGTGCATTCGTGCTGCGTTTAAAGACTGAGGCTTTGTTGGTTGAACAAACACCTGCCCTGTATGCTAGGTTGTGGAGAGCTCCAGGCTAGATTGGACAGCCTCACAAGTCCCCCAGCATGGGTATGTTCCACTGTGACACAAGGGGTATAAAATGCTTAAATGTATCTTAATATGTGTCATACTTCTCTGTACATGTGCAGCACCATTCTTTGCTCGTCGAGTATGGCACATCGCCTCTGCCCTCGTGACATCTCTTCTTCAACATCTCACAGTGTGCATCCGCCTGAATAGGTGTTTTCATTTCGCCAGAACTTGTGAATGGTGTAGTGCATAAACATTGCATGAGATTACACATTGCGTAGCATGAAAACAAGGACAGTTTTGTGCATCACGTTAGCTGCACACTGCAGCATTTAAATAACTGCTTTACAAAAGTTTTGCTTCACATAGATTACAATAGGTTTGTTGGCTGGATGGGCATAAATATTTTTTTTCTGTTTCGAAGGCACTTCCATGTATAAATATTTTTGGAATGCTTGGTACCTTGCAATGGCCAGTACATTTGCCTCATGTCTATCCAGAATACTAACTAGCCCACTTAGCCACATTGTTGCCAATGTACTATACCAAAGGAAATGAGCTAAAGTGGTTCGCATGCGTCACATTTATGTGAGTGTGTGCTGAACAAGGCCGTGGGAAACGATAACTCTCTGCTTCGTTCCATGTACTTTATATTCGTACGTGATCTACTCAATAGGTCCATAAGAAAGTTCTGCACGTCTGTAAGGAAATTCTGTGACACTGCAGCTGGCCGTTTGCATATTGTTGCTTGTTACCTTGCTCAGTGTTTCAAATGTCCTTGCAAAATAGGTAACGAGCCCCTCCCCGAAAAAAATTTTGGCTACGCCACTGGTGAGCTAGAAAAATTTACCAACAACTTCTGCCTTTGAAAGCTCTTGAATGTGTTGCAGGCACTCAAATGCTTCAGTGCACTTGCTTCTTTGCATGGTTGGCATGAGAGACAATCCTTGCTTATCATACAAAAATGTATCTGTTTGGCAATCAAGTCTTGCAATTGCTTATAAATTAAGCATACATACTGAGGCATTCCTGTATCCCCCAAAACAAAATTTGTGGTTTTGGTTATAATGATACTACATTGGGACTGAAAATTTAACTGCTTTACCTTCTGACCATGCTAAACAGTGCTGCACAAGCCTTTGAGAAAGCACAACGGGTGGAATTGTACCAAAGTCGCAGTAAACTTGGATAACATCTTTTGCCAGGTCACAGTCCTTTATTTAGCATAGGGGCATACGCGGCAATGAGACGGCACGCTCACATATGTTTGTCGTGCTCAGTTTATAACACCTGCATTATGAGTTACGAGGACAAGCGCAGGCCACGTCGTTGCATAAATACGAAAAGCTTGTTTAGGAGCCCGTACAAGCAGCGGCGGCGAACGCTGATCGGTGAGGAGAGATATACCTTAAGACATGCTAAGACGACGGAAGCCTCCGGAGTTTTCCGTTGCTTACGCGCCTATTCTCCACCCTGTACTCGCGTGCAGCCAGCACCTCCCTAGATTCTGGGCGCGTCTCGTCGCCATGGCGACGAGGTCTCTCCGGAGTGCCAGCCCGGGCCGAGGGGAGGGCGAGGAGCGCGTTCAGGTCGCCGCAGATGTGTCGTGGCCGTCCAGTCGCCGCCGGCGCTGTTGCCGCTGCTTCTGACGTTTGGCGCTGCTTCTGATGCCTGCTGCTGTTGCCGGTGCACGCGGCGTCACTCCCCCTCCTTGTCCCCTTTTAAGTCGCCGTGTCAACACGTAGCTTGTTGACTCACTTTCGATGTCATGAATGTGCAGTGTCGGTGTTATTAGGCGACTCTTTACGCCAGTGGCGCACCGACCGGGAGGGGGGGGGGGGGGGGGGAGGTTCGGGGCGTTCTAACCCCTCCCCCCTCCCTGAGGCCACGACCGTTTGGCTCTGCAGACCGGCTTCTTGGCCCTATCAAACTCTTTCAAGACTTTTAGTAAAACGCTGCAGAAATAAGCATCGTCATCATCCTTGGTTACATCATTATTATAATTATTAGGCATTTTATTTGCTGTTGGATTCCTCTGGCTAAAGCAAGGAAATTGCATATTATGCAAAGTGCTTTCTACGCGCACAACGCGTGGAACGTGCGGCTATGCGGTGCCGTCATAGGAATAAGGAACCGGCTTTGTGGCGAACCGACTTGGCTCTGACGAAAACGCATGCGTTGCGGGTGATAACGGCGACGTGAAGTTCTGTTTTAGCCAGCTGTTGCCCATGTGCGATAACGCCTGTCCAAAGCCAGCGCGTTCGACGATTACTTTATTTTTCACCTTCGACCAGGAAAAGGGGCCATATGCGTTTGTGTTTTTGGCTGCGCGATCCTCCTTCGTTCGGCTGTGCGCCATCTGGTCACTGTTCTCGAGTTGCCCCTCCCCCCCCCCCCCCCTTTTTTTTTTCTTTTTTCTTTTTCTGACCACTTTGCTCTCACTGCTTCCTCAGCATCTTGCCTTTGTGTTCTCCTCTGATATTCCCCTTGGCATTCTTAAATCCATGCACCGTGGTTCCTGTTGCCACCTGGGAAACATCTTCGTTGCCTTCTTGCTGATGCGAAACCTTCTCAGTATTTGCTCTCTTCTCGATGTTGGCTGCGAGGTCCGCAGTCTGCGGGGTTGTGCTTCGTTATATTTTGAGCCTTCCCGCTGACACTGCGTAGCTAGAGAATGGGCCAGTCGGAGGCGACTCGTCATGTGGGAACACGATGATCGGTTACAGCCCTCATTGGTACGATCGCCAACTTCGTAACCTTACAGGCTGCGTTAATTCTCCATCCGTGACCTGATTTCCTCGCTTACTGCTCCTTTTGTGAAATATATAGCAGTAGAGCGATTGTCCGTGCACCCGGAAAAGCTCGAGAATAAATGAGAGGCTCGGATGAGAGCTCGTGGCGACATGTCGCTTGCTTGACCCACGAACGTGTGTCTCGCTATATACTGTCTGAGGAGTATGGGGTATAGATGCGCGCTCGTTGAACTCGCATGTACCGCTGCCGAAGCATAGGCATGCGGGGGAGGGGGGGGGGGGGGGAAGAAAGAAGTGCACTGAATCTAGAGAATGGTACCTGGTGTGCTGTACCCGCACGTGAGCGTAATGGTGCTGTACCACCAATAATAAGTCTCTATTCGCTCGAAATGTCAGCTTTGATCACGTTGGGGCAGCGTGAAAGTTGGGAACGCATCTTTGTTATTTATTTATGGAGGCGCTAACAATTAAAACTGGTAAAAGAGAGAGAGCTTGCGGCGACGACGTCAAATTTAAGCTGTAATGTCCGAACGTGATTCCGGCTGATTTCCAATGCTTCTCTTGCTATTATTATTATTATTATTGTAGTTAATATTATTCATTATACATATATGGCCACGAATAATTTAAATTTAATTTTCTGTATTGTGTCCTTGTCTTCTGTAGCTATTTTTTGTCTTCGCTAATCGTGTCCCCCCCCCCCCCCACACACACACATATATATATATATATATATATATATATATATATATATATATGAAGGGAAAAGAATCCGGTCCTTAATGGGTTAAGTGATAGCGACATGGGCTTGCGCGTATAGAAAGCTCCACAGTGTAGCGTCGCCGAGTCGGAAATGCGTCTGCCTCGTTTGCCATTGCGACGCGCCTCCAGTGGTCGCGGGAAACGGCGCAGTGTGGTGCGGTAATTTACGATTGGTGTCCGATGTGGGGGCGTCGACCCTCCGTATAGCTGCCGTGCTGGAGCCAGTTCCGACAAACACTTCATCTCTCGTGTCTCGCGGAGGCCTGCAAGCGCTCGTTCACACGCCATCTCTGTCGGTACTTTGTTGTCAAGATTGGCCGAGAAGTTTGCCCTTCCCAAGAATAATGTGCTCGCATTTCGGCGTCACCGGCAGCCTCGCTTCTTATCGCCGGTGTTCGTAGTCTCTCTCTGCGGTGCGCTTGTGTGCTCAGGTGCGTTCAGCGCTTGTTGGCAGTACCGTTTTTGGTCGAGCGTGGCCTTTCATTTCTATCCTTGTACGATTGGACAAGCTCCAGCTTAAGGGAAATAATTATGTATTTTATAATACTTGTTGGTGGGTGCCAATAGGGAGATCATATTCAAGATGTTTATTTTGAAATAATCGTGTTTTCCCAGTTGAGTTTTTCTTTAAGGCTTTGACGCTGTTTTTGTGTTTCCTTTTTGGGCGGCATGGGAGGCGGTTCTTCTTCTTGGGATGATGATGATGATAATGATGATGATGATGATGAGGATAATGATGATATCAGAGGTAATCTTTGGCACGCCTAAAGCGATGGCACGCCTAAGTCCTCGCGTCGTTCGGTTGCCGAACGCTGCAGGTGCTTCTGCGAGTGACTAACGCTTACACGAACTGCGAGCTGTTGCCCTTTTTCTTTCTGCAGTGCCTTCGTGCTGTGCTGTCATGGCCACCTTATATAGACTCCCTGGTGTT
The DNA here is from genome assembly GCF_013339745.2 of Dermacentor silvarum. Taxonomy (NCBI): domain Eukaryota; kingdom Metazoa; phylum Arthropoda; class Arachnida; order Ixodida; family Ixodidae; genus Dermacentor; species Dermacentor silvarum. The sequence goes on from NC_051155.1 coordinate 170,810,942, forward strand.
TTCGTCTCTCTCGAAGCATTCCTCTTGTCTTTGCTATTGCGTTACGCCGTTTACGGCTGTGGTATTGTTTTCTAACGACAAGCAACACGCAGAAGGAGCGCGGGTTGAACTTGACAACATGGCTATTATAAAGCTTCGGCCCGGCAGCGTTCCGCTCCTCGTTTTGGTTCTAATCGGCGCGCTTTCTTGTGATCGTCGGTTTGCCCATCGCCCATGGTAGCGCAGTCGCGAAGAGGAAACCTGCCATCGCTGCTCGTTCTGTGTTAGCGAAAGGCGCCAGCGCCGTTTCTTGCCAACGTTGTTTGTTTCCTTAAGACACCCCGCCGGCAGCTGTGGTTAAAACGGTTCGGTCACTGCGTGAGGAAAATCCGCTGCTGGCCATATATTCCCTTTGGGGTGGTCAGGCGTGTTAAAAGAAGCAGAAAAAAAAAAGCGCCGGTGATAAGGAGACGAAAATAACTGGGAAGCTGCGCGCTGGGAGCCGGCCCGACGTCCAGCGCCGTTCTGGTGGCCGGGTGATGTACTACGGAGCGCGGCGCTCTCGGCCGGATGAAGGCGCCGGTAGCTGTGGAATGGAAAGTAAACCGAACGTGCTGCAATGATACACACACGCGTTATTCGCGTTTATTTTTCAGAAGCGAATGACCCAGCTGAGCTTGAGCCTACTTGCTGGTAGCGTGGCGCTCGTCTTCAAGACCTGAACGAATCAGCGAGTGTAGTCTATCATTTGCATTTCTCTGTCTTTCTGCGGGCTTTTGGTGCCTTTGTGAATGCACAGCTGGTCGACGATAAACAATAAAATCCTTGATCTGGAGCGGGAGGGGCGGATCACGTTGTATTATTTTTTTGCTTGCTTATTTATCATCATATCGCTCCTTCTTACCGTGCCTAGTTTTAAGTCACGATAGTCTATTGTAGATACATCCAGAGGTCATTTAACAATAATGCACCTGTTAGAGCTGCCTTTTCGTCTTACTTGACAAGTCGCACAATCCAGCTATGAAGGTTTCTCGAGTACAAAACAATATAATAAAGGCTTGAAAATCACGGGTGGCTACGGGAAAGCGCTTACTGTAGGCACTGATGGGCTTTTGCAAGGAAAGCGCTGAGGTGGAGCGGGTGAAAATCACCAGCTCCTCCCCTGTCGAGAAAATGGGGGTAAGCGAAGCTTGTCGTGTGTGTATCTGACCTTCGTGGTGATTTTCTTTCTTTCTCCCTCTCTTTGTTATTCTCCCTCTCTCTCTCTTTTGTCCCTGGTATGTGCCATTGAGCTTGGACACTTTCTGCACTATCACCAGGATCGGCTCACTTTTCAGCGTGACACCACCGTCACTACCACCGCCGACACTTGTGAGCCTATAAAGGTTCGCTTAAAAAAGCACTTTCATGACGTATTTCATTCCTAAATACCGCCTAGTTTGCGTTTTCCCGATTTCTCCTGTAAAGCGTGCTTCTCCTTAGGCTGCTGTGTGTTGCGGCAAAGAATGTATAGGGTAACTGATGCTGTCGTCTGAAAAAAAGTGAGCTTGTTTTAAGCGCGTAATTGCAGTCGCCCGCTTCGGATACAAACGCCGATTCGTAACTGGTCAATTGAAAGTACGCAGGTAAGATGGCTGTTTGCCAAACTGAAGTTGGAACACGAGTGTCTGCGTATGGTTAGAGGCCGCCTTACTGAATCGGACCCGATGGCAACGAGGGAGTGAAAGATATCAGTTTTATTTTACAAACTACTACCTTTCAGAATGAGATGGTACTGTGCGAAGTGGTAATATGGTTTACCTCATCTTCAATGAAAACGGATTAGTTCCTTGGTGGAAGAAGAAAAAAGAAGATGCGAGACCAAAGAAAAGCCAAACCAAAGCTAACTATAACTGAGATAGTAAACAGAAGGCAAGGACGTCTTACGAAGGAAGAACGAAGAACATGAGCGACCAAACGGAGTGCTAGAGACGAACAGTGAACTTTTTTTTTTTTTCTTCTTCAAGGTGAGGGTTGGATCGCAGCTGCGTTCTTGGCGGCGGTGCTTTCATCCTGGCTGTCCATTCGTATAGCACTAAAGCACCATTAAGCACAACCGTTAAGTGCAGTATAACTAGATTAAGGAACGAAAAGTGCTCGTGATTTTGGAACAGAAAGAGAAAGTGGAGCTTGGGTTTCCGCACACAGATTGGAGCCTGCATGAGAAAAAGAAGGAAATAGAAAGAGTAAAAGGAAAGAGTAGTGATTCCAGACAATGCTCGTCTCACGAAAAAGAAAGGAAATAAAGAAATCATTGCAAGAAGCGCTGGAAGTTCGTTAGCATTGTGCGTCCCGTCGCGTAGGTGACATCGAAACATCGTACGCCTGCGAGCGTTAATTGAGGCCGCTGTCGGCGCGGAGCGAAGAGATTCCATTAACCGCCTGCCGAGCCACGTGTGCCTCTCTTTCGATTAGGACTCTTCGACTTTCTCACTTCGTCTCCCACACATGCCTACGCCCTTCTTTCTTTTTCTCGAACGGTTGCGTTGGACACAGCTTCATTCACTCGGTGTTTCGTCATGTTACGTGTAACGTAGCGCCCTCTGTAAAAAATGTAACTGAAATGTATCGCCGTCGTTGTATAGTGGAGCGACCTTCATTATTTATTTTGTGTAATGCTTGTCTGCCCAACAGTGAAGCCCCCCTTGTTTAAAATTGTTACTGGTCTTAGCTACGCGCATCTCCGCCGAAAGCTCGGTGAAGGAGGACGCGATATTGGACTTGTGATTGAGCCACCTGAACTTTATACGACGCAGGAGTTACTACTTTCTTCCGCCATGGCGCGCACATTTTTTCCCCGTCCATATGCACTCGCTTGCGTGGTCCCTGAGCGCACCAAGGCTCGCACGTTGCTCGTTGAGTTCGCTGAATATCGTGACACCACGTAAATGCGCAGCCTGTGTAGCTTTCGTGGTGACGTCAGCGCTTCTCAATGCACCCTTTTTCGCAAATTACGGTTGTGGAACGCGAGGGCTACGGCACACATCGTACGTCGCCGTGAACTTGACGATTAAGGCATCGCCGACCAACAGCATTGCTGCGGCTTCGGCGTCGACTGCACCGACGCAGTAGCCTCCGGTCACGGCAGTGGGTTCACCAGTGCGATCAAATCGCTGCATTCCACGCTCTGTATTGGCGGACGCGTTGATTTGCTTCCTGCTGTGCAGTTTAGTATTCTCTCCTCCACCACGTTTCCTCTCCTTTCTGTCGTCGTCTTTCCGGCTCCGTCGCCCAGTCTTCACTGCCTCGCACTAGTGACGCGTTTCACTCTGGCTCCTCGGTTCTCTAGAGTCCACCGATTGGCGCGCCGTCCATCCTTGTTTGTTTGCCGTGCACGTCAGGCTCTCCGTAAGTGGCGACGCGACGAAAGTGCGAAGTCCGAGTAGAGATGGGACGACGATGGGAAACGCCCCGTCTGTGGCCGTCCCTCGGGCGGCGGAGAGTGTAGGAGGAAGTGGGATGGAGCGGGGGTCAGGGCTAGTGGGAGTGAGACAACGAGTACACAGCGCTTCGCTCTGTCCTATTCTCTTTCCCTGCTCCCGCTTTCGCGCGAGGCGCCCTCGTACCGGCGAGATTTGCCCCGGGCCGTTGTGTGTGGCGCCGGCCTCGCCTTTCATGCCCTCGTGTTTGCACTCCGTCCGCGCGCAGCGAGGGGCCGCCGGCGAACATGCGAGCTGTAGGGGGCGAGAACGAGGAGGTATGGTGGTGGTTATTAGGGGCCGTTCGATAGGGGAAGCGGGGCGGGCTCCTTGCCAAGGAGGGGGCAGGGCGATTATGCGACCGAGCGAAAATGCTCGCGACGACCGTGTTATGTAGGCGAAAGGGGAGCCTCGCGCGCGCGTGTTTTATGCTGCTGCGTCGCTGCAGCCGCAGCGGCAACGCCTTCGTTTATTCACGCTTCGTTTTCGCATGCGAAGCGCCGTGCGCTGTTTCGAGACTGTTGACTTCGTTTCAACAGGTGCGTGGGGGGCGTAGCGTGCTTTCATGCTTTGTTTTGTTTTGTTTGTATAGTTTCGGTTCCACGTTTGCTACTTTCGAACTCGAACCTCAAGTGCACAGTTGTGGGTATTTTAGCGAAACAGCTAGGTATTGAAGGCGCTTAGCTTGCCCGTTGAACCACTGCACACACAGAAGAATAGGAGAAAGAAGAAGAGCAACGATGATGATGAGGCGGTGTAGGAAGAGGAAAATCTCTTTCTGAAGGCTCTCTTTTTGTGCCTCAGAATTTACTGACGCAGTAAGGAAGTTTTAGTGCGCTTTCAACGAGCATGATGGGTGTAACGGTACTCACGCGCATCTGGCCGGTCTTAGACAGAAGCGTGTCTTTTCCCGCTCCGCGAAGGATATCTGCACCACCTGGTTGTGGAAATCTCGCAAAAAGCAATAGACAAGTTGGACCGCACGATGTTCGCTGAAGTGTCCGGGTCTAAGTAATCCGGCTCTTGCTTCGTAGGCTTTCTTGGTTATCTTTATTTTATAGTTCACGCAGGCGCCACGCTCTTCATTGGCGCCAGTTTCAGTGGCGCTTATTGTAACACCTCCTGAACTACCTTACGAAGATCGACGGAGACGCGATCGCGCTTAATCTCTGTCCAGGGAATTAAATGCGCCGTCCTTCCGCGCTGACACAACGTTCTCTTTAAAAGTGGGCCACGCATGCTGTAAGTAGGAAGCATGTAGCAAGTGCTAGAGAAAGAAAGAAGAAAGGGGAATGCAGGGACGTTAACCTGAAGGAAAATGGGGTTTTCTACCTGACGGGGCAGTGGGAGGTAAAAAGAAAAGGAAGTAGAGAGAGAGAGAGAGAGAGATACAGGGGCACAGACACGCGATCGCGTCCGGCCGCTATCCCTTCGTGTTCGTTGTGCCGCGTTGTAGCACAACGAACACCAATTCAGGCTACAAGCGCTTGTGCAGGTCTGTTGTCCTTAAGAACTGAAAGAACTGTAACAGTGCTCGAGAGTTCAAACGGAGGAAAGGACGCAGTGAAGTGTCTGTAGAGATGTCAATTGGCTCAATGTTCTGAGGGCCAACATTTTGAAAGGAGAAACTTCAGCCGTCGCTTTTACGTAAAAGAGCTTATAGAAGAGCAGTTCTAGCTTGGTAGCGACCCCTGACTGCCTTCTCGTCTGCATGAAAAACTTTGCTTCATGTGGCTGCTAATGCGCTGCGGGGGTAAAGAAAAAAAAAAAAAAAGGAACGCATCTTGTTAATGGGCATGCCACTGAGAATGCGATTCAGCGTGCATCACACACGTATGGCGGGCCTTGCGGAGACTCCTCATCTCCATCTTCTCGGGCTCCGGCAGATGAGGGCGAGAGGGAGCGGACGGGTAGGAGGGGATTGTGAGTATTTCCGGAAGCGCCCGTGGCTGTGACGCGGGGCGCTGTCGTCGGCACCGCCGTCCCTCGCGCCCGGACCGGGGTCTCCCGGAGGCGGCTGTGTTGCCCGGCGTGGCCGCATCGTGACGTACGACGGTGCGTGTCGTCGGCCGCCTGCTGCTGCGGGCTCTGCTGCTGCGACGGGAGCTCGCGGCTGGAGTTGCTCGCGCGCGCGTGCGCTCTTTTTATTCTTCCACTCTTCTCGGCGGCGGCGGCGGCAACGCGAACGAACGAAACGAACACGTCGTAGTCGTGCCACAGTTATGTTTTGATCGACGCTGTTCTGATACTTCATCCCGTGGATCCGCCGCGGCCTGTGTCGTGACACGTCGAATCTCGTGCCTGGGCCAATGAGTGAGTGATCGGTCGGCGGTGTTTACCTTCTTCGTGAGGACTCGGCTGCGGGCGAACGTAAAAAAGGCAGTGCGCACGCGGCTGTCTTTTGTCCACGTTTGGGAGTGCGCGGTGACAAACGTGTCCGTCGCCAGCTGTCCGTCGAAAACGACGCCGAGCGGCGGAGTCATCGCCGCGTGTTCGATTAGGACGCAGGAAGAGGAGCAGCTGTCGTCGTCGCTTGCGTTGGCCACCCACGTGGTTTCGCGTGCCATCGGCCGTTTTGGTGTGTGCGCGTTAAGTGTGTGTATGTGTGTGCGCGCGCGTACCACCGGTGCGATTGAGTGTGTCCGCGTGGTTGCCGAGACGGCCGGCAGCAGCATTGCGTTGCCACTGCCACCTTTTGGTTTTCGTGTGCATCCATAGGGGGGCTCGAGTCCAGTTGCGGTAACCAGGTGGTTGGTCACCGGGCGTTTATACTTGAACCATTTGCTCTCCGCAGTTAGGCAGCGTCCCGAGTGACTGTTGAGGTAGCGATTCGGACAGGGCCCGCTGCGCGTGCGCGCTCCAAGAACCTTATCCGTCCTGCCAGGCAGCGTGGTGACTTGCGAGAGAGCTCCTCTGTGGTTTGAAGAGACGGCCCAGAGACGAGCAGAGGTGGTTGCTGCGGCGCGGGAGCTGTCAAGTCTGTCGCCCTTGCTCAGCGGTCCCCTCTTCCCCTCGTGCGTGTGGCTTCTGAGAAGCCTCCGTCCTTGTTTAAATCTCGCTCAGGAGGGAGTCGTTCCTATTTCGGACGACTTTGTTGTTGGCCCGTAGCGTGGCGTCGCCCTTCGGCGGCGCCGGTCGTCGCCGTTGTTTCGCCGAGGCACCCTAAAAATAAAGGATCCCCGAGAGCTCCTTCTCGGCCGTAATCTATTGTCTCGTCGCTGGCGACGGCCGCGTCAGCTGCTACAGTGCTACTCTGGGCACTTTTCCTGCTTACGCGCGCGTGCTTGCTACGCTTATGCTGAAAAAGCCGCATTCCGGGCTTCTCTTCTTGCCGTTCGGCGGCTGGCTTTGTGCAGACTGCTGTAGTTCGCGGTTCCGAGCTCGGGTTTGTGCACTGTTGACCCGCACAGGACGATTCCCAATTCGTCGCAACAGGTCCCTCCAAACCAAAGTTGTACAGGCTTGATAGCTCCTCCGCTATAGTCATTTCTTGTTTGCCGGGGATATTTCTCAAGTGTCGGGTATTACGAATATTTTTGGTGCGAGTTGTCGTTAAGTGCTTTTGTTTGCCGGTTGCAGCCCCTGTACGCTGTCGTTGGCGGTAAAACTTTGCCCGAAGAGGCTTCATGCGGGTATCGCTTTCGGCCCTGACGTCGTAGTTTGGCCCTGTATGTCGCTGAAATACGAAAAGCATTTCCTCCGCACGGTGAATTCTGCTGCAGAAAGATTATCGCAAGGCCATTTTGTTTTGCTCGATCCTCAATCAACGTGTTCCCTTCTTCCTTTTATTCGAAGATAGTAGGGTTTCAGCTCAACATCGTTCTGCGCAATCGCTCTTTTCGTCCTCACTGTACTCCGATTGTGCCCCATTCATCGCTTTCAGCTTGACCTCGCTTTGTGCTGGCGCGCGCTCATTCTCGGAAACATTGCCGTCGCATAACTTCTGCGCTGGCAATAATTAATCCTCGCGGCTCCCGAATTCCGCTCGGCGATTGCTCTACGGCGCTGTTGGCCCGATGACGCGCACTCTTGTGCCGACATAGGGGCGCTTCGCTCCGCCAGGCGCTGTGACAGCGCTCGTTTAATTAAATGCAAATCTAAGCCCCGGCTTATGAGAGATCCACTGAGCTTCGCTAGCCGGTGACATATCGTAAGCTTACCCTGGCTTTCGTGACGCCTAACGGTGTAAAAGGTCTTTTCCTCCTTTTTTTTTTTGTTTTGTCCTAAATAGAAATTTCGTCATCGGTTAAGGTCCGTCATTCCAGCTGCGACAAGCGTTTTTCTTCGTTCTTATTGGCGCATGCGCCGTGTCTGTATCCTCGCTGTCCTCGCTTTGAGAGCTGCTGTCTCGCAAGGTGCTTCAATGGCGTTCTCCGAGATGATGACAATCACCGCGAATGCTACATTTACTTTTCGGCTACACGCTGCATTGTCTTGAACTCCGTACCTTGTCTTAAAGAAAAGAGCAGGAAGGAAAAACCACTCGTTGGTAAAGTTCCCTCTCCACGACGGGGTGATGCTTTCTTGCTAATTTCTTCAGGGTTGTTTCCGCCGGCTGGCCTGTCACTTAGCGTTTCGGATGTATTGGCGTTGCTGATTCGGTCGACGTAGGTCCGGCATCGCAGTGAAGTGGTCGCTTCACGCTTCACGATTGGCTCGGTCCACCTTTTCCTTCTGCCTTTGGACTTGACAACTTTGGGTCCACCTGTCAGAGCTATCGCCGTTCACCAGCCGCTGCCTGCTGTGTCGACTTCCGTTGCGCCCCCACCTTTACGTTCCCTCGGATTCATCACGCAACACTTGAGCGGTGCGGCCGCTTTTGTAACTTTTACTCGCGGCTCCCTAGCTGTACCCGGTACATTTTTGCGTGGAGTAAGCTTCCGTCCCCGTCTGGCCGCTGTTCTTTCCGCGAATTCCTGGCTCACTGCGCTACGCGGAGTATATGGTGATACGCGCGAAAGCGGCGCGCCGCATGTGTCTTCGAGCCGGGACCTGTGGCCGTTCGGAGCCCCCGTCGGATGCCCTCCGGCGGCGCCTTGCCTTCACCCGTCATGTTAGCCGAAGAAGCGGCCACACGAGCACCAGTGGAACCATCGGCGCACCGTGGTCGTCAGCGCGGAGGTGACGGCGACGACGCGCTTCTGGGAAGAAGTATTATCCGTGTCGAGTGCACGCACGGCCGAGCTTGAGAAGAAGGCGCCCTTTTCTTGTTTCTCGTCGAGTAACAACTTCGCTGGATTGTTTTCGCGGGCCGAACGAGAACTTCGCCGTCGCTTCAAGCAAGCGCGGCAGAAGGAAAGAAAACAAGAAAGAAGGTGAATATAGTTTTCTTTCTTTGCCTGGTAGGCGAGAAAATTGTCACCGAAGCGTGCGTCCCTGCTTCTCGCCGAGAGGCGCCGAGGACGCCGCGTGTTGAAAACAGACGCCCGGAGGGAGACCGCCGAGACAGAGACGACAGCATCTGCGATCGGGTCCCACACGGGCGCGCCTCTGCCGCAACAGTACACGAGTGCGCGAGGTGTTGTCGGCCTTGTCGAGCGGAAATGTGTTCGGCTCGTTCGCGCAAAAGCGAGTGTTGGGCGAGAGAGCGTTGAGCCGGCGTCTGTGCGTGACACGTGAGACGGGCGCCCCGCGCTGGTGTTGTTTCAGCGAAGGAGGCCGGAGTTGTTTAGCGGAAGCAAAGCGAGTCGTCGCTTCTTCTCTCGAGCGCGTCGGCGGCTGTGCCCCGCGGTGCGTCCAGCACCATGATCGACTGGGTGTCCATCGTGCGCCACTCTCGGCGTCGCTTCTCCAACTACATGTACGCCATGCCGAGCAAGGTTCGGCGGCGGCGCAAGCACCAGGTGCGCGCCCAGCAGCGGCTGCTTCAGCAGCAGCAGCAGCGCTACGACGACGAGAACCGCGGATACCAGGCCGTCGAGCCGCCGCCCAGGGCGCGCTTCTCCTGCTCCTGCTGCATCCCATCGCGAAAGAGCCGCCGGGTGAGTACACATGGCCCTCGCATCCTGCCGACTGCGTCGGCTTTTCGGGAGGACGGCTCCTCGCGAACCGCAACCATCGGAGCGGCGTCACGCCGTATCTTCAGGTGGCGTGTTATGGGGAGCGTTGTATTGGTGCCGAATGGTTACACGAACCACCGGCTTGCCTGCCCTTGACTTCGGAGGCTGGCCCTAGCCTTGCTTGGTTGGACATTAGTGCGCCACGGAAACTTGGGTCCGACAATTACCCAGCGTGGCATGCCCACTGCTTCTCGTGTAAGCCAAGTTGCTGACATTAGAAATCAGAGCCGGTATAATGTAAGGATGCTCCTCGACTCTTATCCATGCCCACGACCGGCCGATGTGAGGAACGCGCCTTTGAGGCCATTGACAAAGCGAGAAAAGAAAAATGTTGGTCACTATTCTTATAAAGGTTAACTGCTTGCGATGTTTTGCGTCTGTGCTTATGTATATATGAAATGTGTTCGGTTCGTTCGCGCTAGAGCGAGTGTTGGGCGAGGGTTGGGCTTCACGCTTTTCACAAAAAAGCGTGAAGAAGAAAGCGTCCCCGTGTGATGGCTATGTTTTCTTTCTGCTAGTGATTATTTGTTTTCAGTCTCCACGGATATCTGAAGCCCCGGAAGGCCGCGGTGCTGCACTTCGTAAATGTTATTTGAACGAACTCATAAGAAAGAAAAATAATAAGTTGCGCGTATTTCTACGTTGAACATGATGAAAAGAGAAGAAATAACATAGAGTGAAGTTTTTGTGCAACCCATCTTTTTTTTTTTTTTTTTTTTTCTTCGGTGAATCTTCGGCCAGCTGTTGCCTTGAGAAACAGTCTCGCTATACGGTTGGTATTTTGTTTTCGCTGGTAGCTGGCGCTCTACTGTGTCTGGAAAGTTGCAAGTTCACGCTGGTGTTTTCGAATCTCGCAGAAAGCGTGTCGTATCACTCTCACGTTCGCTGCTCACGATATTCTGGCATGCGTGCTATTTATAGCTGCTTGACGTTGTACGTTGAGTAGGCCGTCAGCGCTCGCTAACTATAAACCTGGAGTGTGTTTTTGTGTTGGTTTCGATTGAGGAAGGAAGGATAGGAAACGACATTGAACAATTATGCGGATCCCACGCACTGTGGGATTCGATGTAAGCGAAGCTTTCTGTGCTGTTTGCTTTGATTGATGATGATTAGCGGTGATGTTGAGGGTGAATGTGTAATTTCTTCAATGTTTACTCCAATACGAGAGTGGTGAGTTGATATTAAACGTTGCCTTGCGTGCACCACGGCTGTTTGCGTAGTACACAGAACACACAGGGAGACGTGTCTACCCGAAGCGTTGTTGTGCGCCATTGTTAATTCATTATCTCTGGGAGGGTTGAGCGCTGTCATTGCCTCACATGGCACGGCACATCGCATCTCTCATTATCTCTTATTGAATTATGGGGCTGTACGTGCCAAAACCACAATCGGATTATGAGGCACGCCGTAGTGGGAGACTCCGGATTAATTTTCACACCCTGGCGTTCTTCAACGTGCACCTAAATCTAATTGCACGAGCGTTTTTGTATTTCGTACCCGTCGAAATGCGGCTGCCGCTGTCGGGATCGAACCCGCGACCTCGAGAAATACCAGTAGCTGCAAAAACTACCGCGGCGGGCGCAGAAGTGTTGATTCGACGTGCGACCTCTTCCGTAATGTCGCCTAGACCATACGGTGCTTTAATGCGGCTTTGCGAATGCACGCCCTGCGTCATTTGTCCGCCTGCCAAATTTGCATGGTGGTTATTGTTCAGAAATAGCAGAAACGTACTGTACCGTACCTTCACTTCGCCTGCAACCGCTGTCGTGTCTATAGTAGTACAGCGCCTACTCACACAACTCACACAGTGTTGGTTTTAATTTGTTACACATAGGCGGCCATGCGGGGCGTAATTATCGACGGAAAATGAAACGCCGCTTGTGCCAGACTATAATCAGCCTCATTATATATATATATATATATATATATATATATATATATATATATATATATATATATATATATATAAACTTTGAGACTCAACGACGAAGTGCCAGAAAATAACACCTAGAAATTTCGTCACACCGAACTGTGTCTTTGAAAGCTACCATGTGAGCTGGTTGTACGAGACCCGAGCCGTTGTACGCCGTCCCTGCCATTTCTTTCCGGTCACTCCACAGACACGATTTAACAGGTGCTCGCAAAGCTCGCTTTAATGAACGCTCTTCACTGCTCGTGCTTCCATAAATGTCTTAGCCGTTTGCCAGTGCGAGCTGACTGGTTGAAAAACTTTGTACATTCGAAGTCACTTGTTACTTCTGGGGCCAAAGGTTTGCTTAGAATCTTGAATCACTCCCACGGGAATGTACAGTCCCATGAACCGAAGCAGGAGTGGCGAAAGCGAAGACGCGCTATGGTACGCGCGCCTACGCGATGCCTCGTACGAGCTAAGGAAGACTGTCAGCACCGCTGACGCAGTCTTCGCAGTGCCGGAAAAACTCTTCAGGTTGTTTAAGATCAGCTATGGCAGTGCCATGAAAGGAGACTGCCCGACAAAGCGAATGCGCAGTGTGGGACGAATGTTGGTAATGCGCTTCCGCTGTTCCTTGCGGCAGAAAGTAGCATCGGCTGGTCGGGGTGAAATACAGAATGCGGTAGCTTGCGAGCGAATGTGCGCAGTGGCGCAGCCGTTCATCTTGCTCACCAGCCGCTGCGAGAACTGCACGTGTGTGCCCCACTGTGAGCAGTGCAGTGCGATAGGAAGAAGCGCAGCGCAGACAGCACGAGAAGTATAATCGAAGCAGTGAAAGCCGCTACACTAAGAGGCGCGTGCGCCATTGGAGCGTCTATTGATCTGCCCCCGAAAAAGAGCCGAGTTATCTTAACCATACGCAAAGATCGAGTGGCCTGAGGAGGGCGGCAGTATCGACTGAGTTCATAATTTTGTACTTTCTTACGACACGATTTCCTTGTCTTTCTCTCCAAAATTTTCTGACTTTTCTTTCGTTTGTTTTATGAACCCAGGAAAACACACACACACACACGCACGCACACACACGCACACACACACACACACACACAACACACACACACACAACACACACACACACACACACACACACACACACACACACACACCACACACACACACACACACACACACACACACCACACACACACACGCACACACACACGCGCGCGCGCGCGCGCGCGAGCGTCTGTTTGTGTGGTGTGCTGGGGCAGGATTAGTTTTATATTGTTCATAGTTCCCTTCTTTTATATTTCGTACTAACTAGAAAATATAGTAATTGTTGCTAATTGGGCTCAATCACAAACTCTAAAACATAGTCATCTCCAGCATCTCTTAAAGTTGGTTTCTCTCTCTCTAAAACATAGTAATCTTTACTAACGCAGCTACATATCAATATCAGCAGTATAGTATACGGCCGATATGGTTTATAAGCGCCACTTCCGGCAGCCTTAATTAGTTGCTGCTATTCTAAAGGCATAACCACATAAAAGAAGGCAAGAATTGAAAAAAAAAAAAAAAAGAAAACGCGAACAGCATCGCCGCGTTTGTTTTTGTCATTCAATTCGTCATCAAATAAAGGTAGGTGTGATCATGCTTACCAGCAATATTAAGGAACTGTAAGCTACGGAAACCTTCAGTGCACAGAAAGGAGGACAGGATATATAGATATATGTATATATACAGGGTGTCTTAGCTATCACGCAGCACGATAAAAAAAAAAAAGAGCAACGGCTTTACGCGAAGCAAACCTAGTGCGTATTGTTTCCAGTACAGTGGAGTAGCCGCCAGTTATTTTTTCGTTATTGAGATTTTTATTTTTATTTATTTATTTATACATATTGCAGCCTCAATGAGGCTATTGCAGATGAACAAACATATGAACATTCATGAACATGAACAGGCTTCCAAGAATTCTTTCAATGGTAGTGAACGGATGCTTCCCGGCAACAAGTTACAGGCTTCAATCGTTGACGGAAAAAAGCTATATTTGAAGAGGTCGGTGCGAGCGAAAAAGGTTGAAATGTTAAGGGCGTGATTGCTCCTCGCGGATAAAGGTCTGGAAAAAGTAATATAGTTATCTACAGTATCGAAGCGGGGAGAATTGATTAAAGTGTAAAGGAATTTCAGACATTCAAGATGGCGACGCATTGCAAGTGTAGTGAGACCAAGCTGGGGAAGAAAACTGGACGGTGAAAAATTCTTGTCATATCTTCTGCAGACAAAGCGCACTGCCCTTTTTTGAACGGACTGTAGTTTTTTAATATCACATTTTCTGTAGGGGTTCCAAACAACGCAACCAGATTCCAGAATGGGACGAATGAGAGTTTTATAAGTAAGAAGTTTGGTTTCTTGAGGAGCAAGACGGAGCGAGCGTACGAGGTAAATAACCTAGTCTTTTAAGGGCCTTGTTACAAGTGAGATCAATGTGTTTGGTCCATGACAAATTGTGTGTTACAAGGATACGGATATATTTGAATTCGAACGCTCGGTGTAACGTAACATTGTTAAAAGCATAGTCAACGGAAAAGGGACATGAACGTCGGGAAAATGACATGATGACGGTCTTGGAAAAGTTGATATTCATTTGCCATGAGTTGGACCAGTTACAGAAGTCAGCGAAGGAATCGTTAAAGGTGGCATGATCAACCGGAGATTTTATAGTATGATATAAGACACAATCGTCTGCAAAAAGGCGTATCTTAACAGATGTGTGCAAGGGGAGATCATTAATATAAAGCAGGAACAAAAGGGGACCTAGCACTGAACCTTGGGGAACCCCGATGAAACAGGCATCAAAGTTGAGTTAGTAGAGTTGAAACGCACATATTGTGAACGCTGGGAAGGAAAGTCTGATATCCAACCAACCAAGGATGCGTTTTTTAGTATAGCGAACAACTTATGCAATAGTTTAGGATGTGAGACAGTGTCGAAGGCCTTAGCAAAATCTATGAAAATGGCGTCAACCTGATCACGTATGTCTAAGGAGCTGCTGATGTCGTGAATGAATTCTGTCAGTGGAGTTATAGTGCTACGACCACGTCTAAAATCAGGCTGGAAAGTGCTTAAAATGTGGTTCGTTTCAAGGAATTCCATGATATGTTTAAAGATAATATGTTCTAACAATTTACATGAATGCGCTGTTAAGGAGATGGGTCTATAGTTAGATAATAACTGAGCATTACCTGACTTGAATAAGGGGAGAATTGAAGCAAGTTTCCATGATAAAGGGAGCGTGGCTGATGAGAGAGATTTTCTAAAAATAATCGTGAGGTATCTGCTACACCAAAGGGAGTATCTTACTAGAAAAGTGGTCGGGATGCCGTCGGGGCCACATGATTTCTTGGTGTCTAAGTTTAAAATTAGATTAAGTACACCCTCTGATGACACCGTCATATCTTCGATTCGGGGGTGAGGTTCTGAGTCGAAAGGAGGGATTACTGAGTTGTCAGTCGTAAAGACAGAGTGGAAGTATGCGTTAAAGGCAGAAGCAACTTTCAGCGGATCAGAAACTGCAACATTGTTAATTGTCAGCATGTGCGATGATGACCCAGATATTAGGATAGCCTTCCAGAATTTGCGGGGATTAGCTTTCAATAGCTTCGGCAAGGTAAAATTGTAATGAAATTCTTTTGCTGCATTCATTTGAGCACAAAGCTCGTTTTTGGCGCTAAGAAATTGCATGATCTTTGTCGAGTCACTGGAGCGTTTTGATCGACGTAATTTGGCCACACGACGTGATAAATGCAACAGGTCCCTAGTCATCCAAGGAATTTCATTGTTTGTTTTCTTGGTTTTCAAAGGAATGAAACGATTAACACACTCACTGACAAGATTTTCGAAAAACGTTGATAAGGTATTAATATCACTAGTGGTGCCTAATAGCTCAAACTCGTGAAAAGAGTCGCAAAGGGCGTCTGTTATTGCCATATCTTTAGCGTGATTGAAGTCAGGAAATGTGCAGTAGGCATAATGGGATTAAGGTACGATGCCCGGAACTGAAAACAAAACACCCTTTTGATCGGATATTCTATCAATAATATCCCATTCATAAGCGGTATTAATTAGAGAAGAAGTGAAAAAAAAAAAGATCAAGGATATCAGCTTGACGAGTAGAATCCTTAACGATTTGGTGAAGGCCACAGGACAATGAAATGTGGATTAACTCTCTTCCGATAGCTACTTCGTGTCCGCTTGTTGTCATAAATGACCAGTCCACGCCAGGAGCATTAAAATCGCCCATGCAAATAATGTTATTTGATGAAGTATTATAACTATGCAGAAATTGATTTAGATTGTGTAAATGTTCAATATTGGATCCAGGCGGACGGTAAACGACTCCGATAATCAAGGACATATTTTCTGGTTGGACCTTACACCGCAAGGATTCAGTATTAGGTGGGGCAGGAAGTGCAGTAAAGTTGAGGTTAGATTGAAGAAATAGGGCAACGCCGCCCCGTCTCCCGAATTCTCAGTCTCTCCGAACAACCTTGAAGCCAGGGAGGGTTATTTCAGAATCATGAACGCCATCATGCGGCCAAGTCTAAGTAACGCCTATAATATGTGGGGAATAAGAGGAGACTAGAGAAAGGAATTTGGGGTAATTACTGACAACACTTCTTGCATTAATATTTAAAATGGAAAGTTTATTGCAAGTACCGCGTGGTCAAGAAGATTTATCCTTAGGAATTGTTTCGGCGGATTTGGTTAAGCCAGGAGATGATCTGACAAGAGTATTGGATGTGCTATCCCAATCATATCGCACCTTGTCAATAGATACATGATCAAACCGAAGTTGGACAGATGAGCCGTTATCCCTATAAGAGGCAGATGCCTCCCAAGAGCCTCTTGCGAATATTGCGAACCTGGGGAGAGAAGTCTACTGAAAAACGGAAGCCAGTGTTTTTAAGTTTATAGCAATTTTTCAACGCGAGCACCTTACCCTGAAAATCCAAGAGCTTCATGATAACGGGACGCGCCCGGCCTCTAATATTATTTACAAGTCTATGACACCTTTCTATGCGCGGGCATGCAACCTTAAGAGTGTCCTGGAACCACTTGGCAACGTTGGTAGAAAGTACCTCATAATTCTCGTTAGGGCTTCACTGAGACCATGTATAATAATATGGTTTCTACGTGACCTGTTTTTTAAATTGTCATTTCTGTAGAGAGAGTGCAAGTTTCTTGTGCTTTTTAATTGCTGAATTTGAGTACGCAGGTGATGTGCGAAATCTGCGCATCACTATACGTTGAGGGTGATTCCAGAGAACGTACACGGGTTTCCAAAGCCTCAAATCTTGCGTTGACAGATAACTGAAACATTTTGATTTCAGCAATATCCTGAACCAATTTCTTTTGATCATTCAGACGCTCAGTAAACATTTCCGCAACCGTGGGTTGATTATTAAGGAAGCAGGATTGTGCTGAGAACGGGCGTCAGGACCTGGGTTAGATTCCACATCTCCGCTTAGTAAAAGTCTGCGGACGGCACTTAGAAGTACAGAATACAATGAAATATAGACACAGCCGTGATAGCGATCATGTGGTCGAGGAAACAGCAGCATACATCGGTCATCAGAACGGATGCACCGAGGACTGGCAAGGTAACATACCTGCGTGATGAACAGACAGCGGATTAGCATGGTGCCCACGCCGCTGTTGCCTCGCCCACTCAATTAGGTAATTGTAATTAATTATTTAACTCGAGAAGTACTGTACTAATTATGAAAGTGTCAATGAGAAAATTGTAGAGCAGCATGAAAAACTCCCGATACGGCTTTCTGTTGCTCAATACGTACTGCATAAAAGTGTTTTTCCGAGCGTGAAAGAAGCGCGCGCGAATACACACAAAGTGCCTCGAGCGGCCAGTCAAGCGAATTCTGCGTGTATTCGCGGACTTCTTTCTCAATCGGAAAAACACATTTATGTAGCACGTATTGAGCAACAGAAATCTGTATCGGGAGTTTTTCATGTTCATCTACAATTTTCTCATCGACACTTTCATAATTAGTGCAGCACTTCTCGAGTTAGATAATTAATTACAATTACCTAATTAAATCTCACTAATGAGAAAACTACTGGCGGCTACTCCACTGTACTGGAAACAATACGCACTAGGTTTGCTTCGCGTAACGCCGTTCCTCTTTTTTTAAATCGGGCTGCCTGATAGCTGGGACACCCTGTATATGTATATATGTATATACCTTTAATAATAAGAAAGGCAGACACGTAGGGGGCTGAGGTACTTCATTTCTCTAGCTTACAGTTCCTATACTATGATTGCTGGTAAAGGGAAGGAAACAGGAACAAGATGGGTGGCGATTATGACCGAGGTAAGAGGCAAATTGCATAACGGATTGTACTCATGGCCTGCAAGAGGAAAGGTAGGGCAGTCAACCAGACAGTCAACGCAAGGGCACAGCATAATGTACTCTGACAACGACTGGCTGTCGAGATAGGCAAAAGTATAAGCCAACCTCTGTCGATCTTGCTTGTTGTATCGAGGGCAATCACATAGTACATAGTTTACAGATTAAGTGACATGACACAGGCTTGGGGGTCTGGAGACTCCGTGCGTCGGATGTTGAGTGCCCGTGGACACAATCGCTTGTTCGCCGCACTTGTATCCGTCTATACTGTCAGTCTTCCCTCCGATGGTGCGCAGTTTTTATAATGGCTTAGCAATTAGCCATGTTGCACACCTTCCTCAGCATACTCCGCCGAACAAGCACTTGCATGTATGTATAGAGCGGGTTTGTCCACGTGTACCGGTAGGGTAATCGCTATCATTGTTGGTGTTAAAAAATTAAATTATGGTGTTCTACGTGCCAAAACCACCATATGATATTGAAGCACGCCGTAGTGGGGGACTCCGGAATAATTTGGACCACCTGGGGTTCTGTAACGCGCACGTAAACCGATTGCTGGTGTGCTATTCCAGTACCAATGACCTTGTTTGTCGTGGAAGGAATACTCAGCGCGACCTTGTTTGTGCCAATAGAATAACTCGTGTCACCAGAATGCAAGTTGTTAGTATTTGACACTGCAGTATATTATACATCTAAGTATTATCTTGCTGAATATGATATTGCTCGCGCACTGGTATGGTAATGTTATGCTCGGGCAATGCGCATGGTCATGGCTTAGTGAGTTCAGTGGTCTTGTCACTACTGAATTGACTCTCCAAAGGAACTTGAAAGTTGGCGCTCGTGGAGGAGTTCCTTGATAACGCTAAGTAAATGTCTTCTCACTGACTGCAGGATGGCATATGGGGTAGTGCGCATTCGTATTCTTTGGGATTGTCCAGAACACTTCGACTTGTTTACGCTTCATCACCGCGATGACGTTCTATATGTATGCCCCACTAAGTTGGTCGCACACGTTGGTAAATACTGAATGTATTTTGCCCACCATGCTAACTTGTCATGGATCTTTCCTGCCATTAGTCTGTAACACGTGGGGACTTTCGGGCATGTCTGTAGAGCCGGTATATTGTAAATATTCCTTTTGCTCGATTCTATGCCTTTATCATCCGCCATTCGTGATCGGCCGATCTCGGTGATAACGTGGGCCGCTCGGGCCTCTGACGAAGCATGAGACGTAGTTCATAGCATTGCAGTATAATCTTTGTACGTTATCAGGGCCCGGGGCGCCTGAAACTGAAGCTTCCTCGTTGAAGTTCGAGTTGGCAGGCGCGAGAAACTCTGCGAATAGGTCGCCTAGATTGACGATCTCTCTGGCCTTTTCGCGACTGGAGCCCTAAATGGTCTCGCGAAGCGATATTGGCTGGAAAAAAAAAGCTATTAATTACGGACCAGGGCCCGTATTCATGAAACTTATCTTACATATATGAAAGCGTTTGCTCATTAGTCGGCGTTCTGGCGTCCGCCACTCGGGATAACGGTTCGCTTGATAGTATAGCGGAATGCTTGGGTCCAGCGTCCGGTTGATAGTATAGTGGAATGACTCGGTCCAGCGTCCGGCATTCAATAAGCAGTTCGTACACTATACGTATACAGCGGTAAAAACAGACCCCGGTCAGTTGCGATGGCGCACATATTACTAGCGAAGGCAGTAATATGTGACGAACAATTCTGCCGAACAAGAAGCTTTGTGAATTTCGCCCCAAAATAGGGCGTGTAGGGGCTTAACTAGGCGAAAGTAATGTTTTCTCCGGGCTTTGCTTACCCCTTTTTGTGCACGGACAGATGACGGGATTTAAGCTGTTGAAGGCTGTTTTTGGTCTTGAGCAATTTTACTTATACCAGAGTTGAAACCTTTACGCGAGTGCTATCTTACTATTATTTACCTCGGAAAACACGAGAGCGCCTTTTTACCCCGTAACACGAGGTCTTCCTTGGAGAGCCAGCCATCATATAATCTATCCTTCTATTGTAAAGAATGCGGCTGCGCTCCGGGTCTTTCGGACACCAAGGTATATAGTATTTGAGTGCAGGGATAGGGTGACATGTGATATATCGGAGGCTCACTATATACGTTAAGAAGGCATCGCGAGGTTATCTGACATGCTGCACAGGTTGAAAATAGATTACCTTGCTGCTAGGTAATAAATAGATTACGATCTGATTATGAGCACGCCGTAGTGGGGGGACTCCGGATGAATTTTGACCACTTGGGGTTGTTTAATGTGCACCTCAATCTAAGTACACGGGTGTGTTTGCATTTCGCCCACATCGAAATGCGGCCGCCGTGGCCGGGATTGGATCCCGCGACCTCGTGCTTAGCAGCGCAACACTACATAGCCACTAAGCAACCACGACGGGTAGCTCTGGTAGTACAGAACCTCGCGAGGTGTTGACTTGGTGTAAAGCAAAGCGTCGCGACGCCCGCTATGCCTCTGCATTACACGGATGCGTCAGGAGAAACGTCGCCATGGTGTGCTGCTTCCGTGAAGAAAACACTGCGTTGCAAGTGAAATATGCCATACGATATTCGACATGAGTCGGTAGTTTGCTTTGTCGGGGCGTTCACGTGAGAATGCGACGTTGGGCCACCGGGGTACAATCGGCCGGACTAAAGTGTCTCCGTCTAAACCTTTCACAGAAGCACGACAGTGTCGAATCGGGGGACGCGGGCGGCGGAGCTCCCTGTTAACGACATCGAGTTATACTGGCTACCCAGCGCATTTGATCACGGCAGTTGCTGAGACGCTGTACAGGAAATGAAAGAAGAAAATTAATGATGCAGCTCAAGGGCAGGATATTGTGGAATTTGAAAGAAAAAAAAATGTCGGAGTTATACCCTACGTACACAGACCATCCCACAATCTAAAAGAAAGCATTGCAGAAAAGTGGGTGTGAATGTAGTGTTTCCTGCTCCCAGAAAGCTTTCAAGGATCTGTGCATTACCTATTCCGGTCGAGAAAGAGACAGAACAGTGCACAATCAAGCATCGACAGCCATTATACGTGCCGTGTGTAACCGGTGTTGTTCCACGGCCGCTGGATAAAAAATCCAGCGGCCGTGGTTGTTCACTGCATTCCTCTCTCGTGCGGCAAGTCGTACATAGGCCAGACAGGTCGTTTTCTAAATATGCGCCTGCTCGCACGCAAGAGCTATCAAAAAAAAGAAAAAGAAACAGCGTATGATGGCCACGCCACGCATGCGGTTAAAAACCGGACTTTCAAAAAAGCTCGGTAGTGTACAGGTCCCCAAGCCAGCGCGCACTAGAAATTGCTCAGTAAGGTCTTCAGCAATTTTTGAGAAATTGCCCAAGCAGAAATAATTCAAAGCGCGCGGGGTTCGTGTGTAAGTGTCGTTGTCTTTGCATATTTTGTTAAGCGATTTGACTTACCCGAGTACGCGTACTGCGCGGCAGTGCTGAGTCGTGCGTACTTCTCGTTATTTCTTCTTGCTTTATCATGCATTTTCTTAGTTTTTCTTTTTTATTTTTCATGGGACCCCAATGTACATATACGGGTTATTTCTCTGAAAGAAATAGCTGGAAGTAAGCGCTTATCTTTGTCTGGTTCCCTGTCCCTTGTGTCGATTTCTCGCTTCAACTGTGCTCATGGATTACAATCTAGCTCGCTCCCAAGCCTAGCTTGTAGACTCCGGTAGCTTGTCTCGTCTCTTCAGCAGTCTACCAGAACCGGCTTTCTCGGTAGCATTCTGCAATGTAGAAGGGGACTCCGAACCTCACTTTGGAACTATTTGGTTAGGTTTCACGAAGAAAACAGCGCGAAAGGCGCGTATACCAGAGAGACGACAACACAAGCGCTTGTGTCAACTTCTGGCTCAGGCCGTGTCGTTTGCGCTGTTTTCAGTGTGAGAACGCTCTGAGCGCTGACTGACTTCCATTCTGCAATTGCGGCATAACTCCCAAGTTCAAAGCTTCAATCTGTGACTCTCGCACCATGTTTGATGCCCGGCGGTGCGAATAATGCGTGGCCGAAATATATAACCTCTTTTTCCCGTGGACTGCACTGGCTTTAAGTATGCTTGATACATTCCGGTGCATCACCTGGTATACGATAAACGTAGTGAATCATCGTGGTCCCGCTTCTCTGGCCAGTATGTTACACGTTATGCTCAGTTTTCCCATTCGATGTTTCCCGAGGAATAACGACTCAGGAAGATGCTAGTGATCTAAACACGCCACGATTCATTCTCTCTCGTCTCCATCGAAGGGAATTGAGGCCCCCCTGATAAGATGCAATGGCCGCCTAATGAGCTACCAAGAGTTTGCAGCGTCGTAAAAGATTAGCTTCACGGGCGTGCGCCTCCTTTTTCCTAACACGCTGGCGGAGGTTTAACGAGATGCATATCCCGCGAAGGCATAGGCCCGGGTGTAAAAATGCTAAGTCTCCTGATCTGAGCACACGGCGCCTTTCGATGTGTGTAACAAGCGTGGCTCGCTGCCACTTTGTCAGCCTCGCTTTGCAAGTGTGTAGCTAACAGCGCGGAACAGGGGAAAGGAGGTTTTCGACGACGGGTCGCAAGATCGCTGGGAAATGTCTGAGCACGCGTGAAATCCGAGCGAGCGACTTTCTATTCCCGCGCGAAGCCTTGTAATAAGAGTCGACGCTGTTTCTCCCGATACGAACCGTGCGTTCTATCTCGAGAAAATTTCAATTTTTGACTTTTCTCTCGTTTGCGCGCGATGTAAAGAAAATGAGCTTCGAACCGTTCGAGTTAGGCTCGTGAGCGATATAGTATATCGCGCAATTCAGGTTGAATTCGCTTCATAGGCTCGAAGCCGTGTTCCTAAATGTCAGAGCTGCGCGTGGCTTGCGCAAAATCTAGCAGCTGGCTTCACAAAGCCTGTCGCTCGTAAGAGCTAACTGACGTGAAACTCACTTCAGCAAATCGTATTATACGTTCGCTGTCAAAATTGTCATGCACTTCTTGCACACTGTTTTGCCAGTATGTCCAGCTTGTTCATTGCTGCGGCACGTTTTCATTGTGAAGTTCACTTACTGGCGCCTGCATGGAGGCAGGTGTCTTCGAACTTCGAAGACACCTGCGTATTGCATTGTGCGTATTCGTGTCCGCGAAGTAAAAACACAACTGAGCATAGAGGTTCATAATATTACTAGAGGGTACTGTGGCGTCTACTGGAGCTACAAGCATGGCAGTTCAGCCAGCATAGGAATGATGCTTCGTCCTTCTGGCTTTAAGTGGCTTCGTGACTTTGTAGAGTGAGCATTTTAAGAAGGTACTACGCTATTAATAATTAAATAAAGAATGTTAAAATTGTCCGACGGCAGGATTCGAGCACAGGACCTCTAGTACAGGAGTCCCGATATTCAAACCATTACGCCACAGGACGTATGGGCGAGCGGAACCACTGCAATTAGCAGCGGTCATGCGTGCTTGCAGAGTCGAGTCTTATTACCTTCTGCATTAAAAATAAAGTAGAAACTGCTTTGAAATTTAGTCCATTTTAGGCGCAGATAAAGCGTAATAAACGAAGCCGCAAGAACGTATGAAGCCCTAAGCACGAAGGTAAGACAAATCCATGTTCTACCCATCATTCCCATGGTGGACGAACGATTGCAGCGCCACAGTTCCCTCTAGTAATTATTGTAGGAAACTCTGTGCAACTGAGCAGTTAAAACGATGATGCTGATCGTGTGGACGGTGGTTTTTGAACCGAACGATGCTGTTGGCGATCCATCCTCTCTGTTAATTCTAAGTACGAGGTCAACTGGCGTGCGCTACCTTTATTGTGAAAGTCTGATAATGATGGGTTCGTCGCGCTAGTTGCAACAGTCGTGACGTAATAACAGTCTGATACAGTGAACGGACCTCACGCGAACGCGAAAACACGAAAACGCTGATAACACGCGGTGACAGACAAGAACGAGAGAAAAAGCGCTGCAAACGGACAATAAGCGCCATCACCATGGGCCCCATACAATGAGGAATAATCCGGTTTAATTCCTAACCCCTCGGAACACATTTAAGCTCGGATTACAGCGTGGTCTTCGTGTGCCTCAAAACGCGATCCGCCGATGCTGATGGCGATGCCACGCCGGAAACACGTCGGAAGCGTTCCGTGCGGTTTGCCCGTTTATTCGTTCGGGCAGGGTGGAGAAGAAAGCTCGAACCGTTTAAAGATCCCCTGTGTGGGCGCGCTGTGATGCGGCCCTTACAGTTTTGTTTTGATCCAAAGCTGTGCCGTTTTTCGTGTATTGGCTGTGTGGTGGGAGGATGTAGAGAGGGCAAATCGATACGGTTGAGCGGCTTTTTCTTGGTTCAGCCGATTGAGAGACCCGTCCGTATGGAAATTTATTCACGGACGTGCCATGACTGGCCGCTTCTTCTTTCTTTTTCCCGTCCTAAACAAGACTGTGAATAAGCGGCGCTTAGAGTCGCTTCTTCATCAGTGAACCGTGTCGGGAAACAAGAGATGGAGACTGGAGCCTTGTTTTCGAATTAGGATAGCTTAACGTGGCGATAGTATGGCATCAGTGTTTAGTACAGTGAAATCTGTATCATAAAAAAAAAAATTCTTCGCACAAGTTTGCTAATCTGAGCAACGGATGCATTAAAGAAGCGAAGCTGTATAAGTAAGTTCTCCCACTCTTCGTCGGAAGTACTAGGCTTCTCTTTGCTGGCTGCTCCTAGTGGTGATTCATCGCCGACGCCGCCTGTGCCTTCTCACTAAAGCCCTGGTCGTACCACCGCTTCGGCGCTTCCACGCATTCGGCGTGCGTAGCATGGATCGAGTTTATACGACCGCAGCCGTACAAAGTCGTAGCTGACCTCCATTGTGGAGCCAGCCGGTAAAAGGTGACGTCACACGCACAAAAAATTCCGATTACTGGCTAAAAAAGACCACGCAAATAAGTTGCTTGCTATTCCAGTGAGGTATACGCAAGGTATGCTTTACGTTTCAAGGCAAGAAATCGGGACTACAGCGCATGTTGCGCTGCTGGCTGTTCACTATTTGATACCGAGCACGCCGCCGCATGCCGGCCTTCACCGTCGCACGAAAACGGCAGCGAAACTCCCCTTAATAACAACTTCACTGAAAATCATCATCATTATGCCCGACCGGACGAAGGCCTCTCCCAGCGATCTTCAATTACTCTTGTCTTACGCCTGCAAATATCCTAACTCCATCACACCACCTAATTATCTCCCTTCCTCGACTGCGCTTCCCTCCTCTTGGCACCCATTCTGTAACACTAATAGACCGCCGGTTATCTGCCCTACGCATTACATGGCCTGCCCAACTGCAACTTTTACTCTTAATGTCAACTTAAATGTCAAGTAGCATATCGGCTTTCTTTAATCGTTTGTTCGAAAATACACATCGCTTCGACGTTTCGCCTAATATTTTTTCGTTCCAACGCCAGTTGCTCGGTTCTTAACTTCTTCTCAAGCCAACTTTGTTAACCTCCTAATTTCTGCCCCTATGTTAGTACCGGTTGAATGCAATGACTGTTCATCATTCTTTTCACGGATAGCGGTAAACTGCCGGGGACGACTTGGCATGCCTGCCGGATGCGCTCCAACCAATTCTTATTCTTCTGTAAATTACCTTCTCATGGTCAGGGTCCTGTGTGAGTAATAAGCCTCTAAATAAACGTACTCTTGCACAGATTCTAGAGGCTGGCTGCCAATCGTGAATTCTCGTTCTCTTACAAGGCTATTGAACATTACCTTTGTCTTCTGCATGTTGAACTACAGCCCTTCACTTACACTGTGTCGGCTAAGATTCTCAATCATTTTTTGCAAGCCACCTATAGCGTTGCTGAACAGGACAGTGTAATCTCTAAACGGCAGATTGCGGAGATATTCGCCGTTGATCCTCATTCCGAGTCCTATCCAGTAGAATAGCTTGATACGTTTTCTAAGTATGCAGCGAACAACACTGAAGAGATTTCATTTACAAAATACTGCCGATATTGCACAAGCAGGAAGGGAAAAAAAAAAGGAACTTCAAATGTAGTGATAACAGACGTCAAGAAAGATAAAAGGTGAGAAAGGTTGTACAAACACTTTCGTATGGCTAATTTATAAAATCAAAATTAATAACAGCATAAGACATCCTGTGACGCTTTTGGAAAATATTTAGCTAGTATGACATGTTCTTGTAGTTTGTTCTAGTCCTCACCTGTTTGTGGGAAAGAGTAATACTTAAACTTATTAGATTGTGTCTCCTTGCTTGACCCTTTTCTTGATCGGTATATTACCGCTTTACTTGTAAATAATTAAGGCAGCTGTGGAGTCTTTATAGACATTTGCTAAGACATTCACGCATGCTTTTCGTACTCCTTAACTACGCACTGAATCAAATCCTTTTTCGTAATCTAAGAAAGAAAACCATATGGGGAGGTAGGTTGCGTTCCGCAGATTTCTCAGTTACGTGATTGATGGCATGAATGTGATCCATTCTAAAATATTCTTTCCTGAAACGGCCTTTTCTGTGGGTTGACTGAAGTCAAGCATTGCCCGGATTCTATTGGAAATTACCTTTGCGAATATTTTGTACAATACTGAAAGCAAGCTAATGAGCCTATATATAATTAATTCTTTTACGTCTCCCTTTTTATAGATTGGTAGGATGTTGGCATTCTTCTAACTCTCTGGTAGACTTGAAGTCTTGAGGTACTGCGAAGAAAAGGTGGCCATCTTTTCGAGTATAATATTCCTTCAATCTTTGATCGAATCGGCTGCTATTCCATCTTCTGCCGCTTTTCCGTGGGACATGTCTTACAACACCCTTCAAACGTCATCGCCAGTTAAACATGGAACTTCTTTATTCTGTTCGTCACTACTTCCAGTCAAGGTTACGTGGCAGTTCTGGGTACTGTGTACAATTCAGTATTTTGTGTATAATTTTTCTGCTGCCTTTACTGTATCATCGGAATTGCTGATAACAATGCCGTAATTATCTTTCCCTGCATACATCTTGCTCTTTCCTACGCCAAGTTTTCTTCTCACTGATTTCATGTTGTCCCCGTTTTCTTACTGCTTGTTAAATTTTTCCGATGTTATAATATCGATTAACATTTACTTTCTTCTCGTTTATCAGTTTTGAGAGTTCAGGCAACGCTATCTGAACTCTTGAGTTAGACACTTTCGTTTTTTCTTATTTCTTCATTAGGCCCTTTGTTACTTGGGAAATCTTGCCTATTTGTTGTATTGGTGCTTTACGTCCAACTTCAACTGCGGCCTCTAACATGAGTCTAGTTCCGGTATCATTCATTATCTCTATGTTATCTGCATCTTCCTGTTCTAAACTCGCATATTTGTTCGCGAGCACCACCCTAAATTCATCTGCGTTTTCCCTGACTGCTACCATGTTGGCATTTTACCTGTTGACTAACGCTGCTCTATCCCTCCGCAAAGTGAGAGCAGTCCTTGATCTCAGTAACCTACGATCGCTATCCTTTACCCTACCCAACACTTCTACATCGTGCGCTATGCCAGGGTCGGCACAGAGTATGAAGAGTACGAAATCTGTTTAATTTCTTGTTTCCACGTCGCCCATTTCCCGTTTTCTGTTCACTTCCTTCCTGCAGGCGTCTGTCGATTTTTCGGTCTTGATTATCATTGTTAAAGTGAAGCCCGAATGTTCCCCCATGAAAGTGTCGAATCGTATGGGATTGTCGGGGGGACGAATGTGCTCCAACGCGCGTGTTTTTTTTTGTTTTTTTTGTTTTTTTTTTGTTTTTTTCTCTTTCGTGGCTGTGTCGCCACAGTTAACGCGGGCACCGTGCTGGTCTCGTCACCGTCGACCGACACGCGCGCACGACACACGCGCCGCTTTCGCAACGAGGGCTTTCGAGCGGGGTCCTCGGCCAATAGTCGACTCCCCGGAAATACACTTTCCGCCCCGCCGCGTCTTCGCTGAAGAGGCCTGCATTAAGCGGGGGTTGCGGTAAACGGCGCGTGAGATTGTATATGCACATCGGGGTGGGGGGGTTTGGTTGGAGGCATATTTAGCCGAGCGCGTACAGACGTGAGGGAAATAAGGCGCGCGGATGGGAGGGCACCGCGCCCGCGATCAACCCCCCGCCGGTTGAGGTTTCGAGCGGCTTGCGATGCGGGTAAGGGGAGAGAGAGAGAATTGGTTTGGGTAAGGGAGGAGAGGAGGGGGCGAATCCCTGTGGCGGGAAGTGCGCCGTCGGTGCAGCGGCGGCCGCGGTGAACTCTGCTTGGAAGATTGCGGAAGGGCCTCGAATCCTTCTCCTCCGACCCTCCCGCGAAATTGATTCTCCCTGATTTGACCCGCGCAAAAGCGTTGTTATTCTTTCGCCAAGGCGCGGGTACGTGCCTGCCCACCTTCCTTTTTCATTCCTCTTTGTCCATCGGTTCGATTATTGCGAAGCCTCGAGAGCTGCTGCTTCTTAGAGAGTCTTCTTTCATTCGTGCCTCGCTCGCTTCTTATTCTTTCTCCGCCGAACGACCATTGTTTGTCCCCTTATTGCTTCTATTGCATTTTCTTCGCCCCAACCGACAACGGTCGATTGCTTTGCCGCGGCCGCCCTTCGTCCTTTTCGCCTTCCGAACTCCGCTCGGCTCGATCCCGAGCGCGTTTCATAACCGCTGCGAGAGCCGAGGAATTTTTCTTGCCGTTCGGGGATTTGATGAAGACCCGCAGGCTGTAGAAATGAGTGCGCGCGCGCGCGCGCGCGCAACCGGTTATATTCCTCGCACGCGGCGCCTCCTTCCTACATACCGAAGGAGCGCGTTTGTGTACGTGCTGCACGGCACGTCCATCGATCGAGCCCTAGAAGTGCATGCACAGTAATGGGATACGCGCCTGTGCATCGTCTGTGCCCCCTGCTACCCTTGCTAAAGACAGCCGCAAGAGAACGACTGAAAGAAGCGCGGGCGTGGTGGGAGCAGAGGAAAAATGAAACGCTCGGAAACAAAAGGGAAACTATGGAATTCTTAAGTTTTTTTTTTTTTTTTCCTGTTAGAGCGCCCGCCCTGGCGCCGACTATCTTATATGCTCGAGGAGGCCGCGTGTGGAAGCCCGCGGAAAGCCCTTTCGCATTGCTCGTACTCTGGGTTTCTCCGGGGACAATTGCATTGTTGCCGTGTAGCTGTTGAGCCTAGGAGACGACGCTTTTACGCTGGCGGTGGCTCCGCCGGTCATTTTGAGGACAACGTCTCCCCTATCCCTTCTTTTTTTTCCTCCTCGATTGTACGGCGCACAAGAGCTGACTTTCCCGCCTCGTGTTTCTCAATTCGACAAAGAAATGCCCGACAAGGTTCCGGGGAATCATGGCATAAAGTTAGCGGGTTTATGGTTGTCCTTTTCAAATAGCGACACACAAAAGAAATAAGCATAAAACGACGAGACGTAGCGAGAAAAACTGGCGGCGCTTAGGCGCCGCAGTCCGCATTGCGCGTTGTGGTCGAATTCGCCTTGCCATTTCATGGAGACGCGCATCGTCGTACGATCTCTTATAGCGCTGGCTTCACTCGCTGTCGGGAAAACTCGTTCGCGTGTGAGCGCGCATGCAAATGTGTTGTCTGTGGCTGACGGGGATTCTTGGGTGGACCGGCCATTAGCCGTTTAACTAATTGCAGCAAGCTCGAGCTTTACTGCAGTCTCCGCAGTCCGCACCAGTATCGTCAAAAACGGGTATTAAAGATACATTGAAGAGAAACGTTAAATGAGTATACATATAGTGTACTATTTAAAAACTCTATATTCGTTGATTTCGTGGTATTAATTTGATTATTAGAACAGAAAAGGAAGGCCAGAGTTGCATTCCTTTAAAAGGATCACAAAGAGAAACAATCAATCAGTTTATGTGGATAAAGTATTGTTTCGAAACACCATCCTCCTTAATTTTGCATTAAGAGGTTGCTTACCACAGAAAAATAAAATGGAGGCCGAACTTCTAAATTTCGCGCCTAGACTAGCGCAGCTATGTGTCAGTGTGACGTCACGGATTTCTAAGTATTTTCTCTTACTTGGGCCGTTCTGGTGGCAGTCAGTGTTTTCGAAGCCTGCCAAGTTCAGTTTTTGGCTCATTTAGAATACAACGTAGTCCATCCTTACTAATAAAAAATATAACTATACCCGAGCAGATGCCGTCAAAATCTGTGACGTCACGGCTGACTGGTGCGGAAACTTTAAGGTGGCTTAGCCACCCTCATTTTCCCGTAGCCACAACTATTTTGTTATTGCGTCTTTTCTGGCTTAACAAGCCCCTTTCTCACTGCAAGTGTGGCTTTTTTGTGTTGTAGAATGGCAAATGGCTAATAGAGTTCAACCTATATTTCGCTTCAATATCCTTTTAAGTCGTCGAGACCGATATTTCTTGTGCACTGCTTGCCGCAAACAGGACATATCGGCGTGCGCCGTGTAGTTTGGCTACGTTGAACTAGCTATATGGGTGACATGACTTTGAGTTCAGCATCACGCGTTCTAGCAGTTATATTTCGAACTAGCAAGTGTCTTGAAGGAAAGCCTCTATGTCGCGGCAGGTTGAATAATGTTGTAGATGATTATGAATGAGAAGCCGTACTTTTAGTATGTTTTTCGAGTAATGACATTACGTGCAAATTGTTGAAGCGCATGAAAACAAGAATGTGCGTGTTCTTTTTTAGAGCACAGCTCTTAGGCGCAAGTTCCTGCGGCGAGCGTCGGCGTCCCTCGTAACCGAGCGAACGCGAAGTGCAGCGTGGAATGAAAGACGGCGATAGCGAAAGAGCGCGAGGAGGAGAGTATGGCGTAAGCGTGAGAAGAGAGAGAGATAGAGACAGAAGAAGGGAAAGGCAGGGAGGTTAACCAGATGGGAAGATCCGGTTTGCTACCCTGCGCTGGGGAGAGAGGGGAGGGGGAGGTAAAGTGACAGGAAAGTAAGCGGAGAGGAAAAGTGTTGTGCAGCGCAAGACGGGCTCTGTGGTGACGATGGCTACGAGATGGCGCCAGAGTAGCGCGCGTCGTCTTTCACCGATGACGCCATCGATAAGGCATGAGGCGAGCCCGTCCACCGATACCATATATGGAAACAGAGCGCTGCATGAGCGGAAGTTTGTCTGCGGCGGCTACTGTGAATCGCGCCCTTGTGTCACTCACGCGCTGCCTCTCGCGATCTCGCGATTACCGAGGCAGTCGCGCCAGACTTCGCTCTGTTTGTAACTCGCCGCACGAGACAGATTGTCCGCGCCAGCCAACATATCGCGAAATAAAAACACGTGTAGAGCTGCGCTGAAATTTCGCATTAGGAAGTATCGTAATCGTCGGTGAATTTTTTAAAAGGAGAACTTGAGAATCGAATGGTTAAGCGAAAACCAAAACGAGGTTAACGCCACGGATGCCATGTATTACTAGCCGCCAAACAAGGGACCGTGCTTGTGGTTGTCATTATGTGTTCCGTAAGGCAACGAAGATTTGGTTAATAATTCAGTGCGTTCGTAATATACCTCACCTGACGCAGTGTATCAGCGTATACAAATAACGTTTCCGCCAGAGATCTTTTCTGCAGCGGGCTCACCTAATTTCGCTGTCCGTCGGGACTCGTAGTCCCCGACGATATGGTTCGCCCAGGAAGTTGCTTTTCCTTTCATCTCTGCTCTTTCTGCGTTCGCGTACGTTTTTTTTTTCCTTTCTTTCTCTGTTTCTTGCCGCTTCTTCCGTTCACTTTCTTCCTTCTTCTTCTTCTCGTCTTCCGTGACATGACTGCAGTGATGAACGCGATATGATCGCGCCTGCAAGATGGATGTTGATGTCTCTGCTGTGTCGACAGCCGAACACGTGTCTGCCTTCCTCTCCTCAATCCCTGTGCTTCTTTGGGAGCGATAGAAGGAAAATAAGCAGCGACAGGAGCTCGGGGCTTTGGGTTGGGGAGATGGCGGGTGTAGTTGGCGGTGGTCGCCGTATATATAGCTTTGCGTGTAAATAAATAATAACATTGACGCGCCGACGGACGATGCGCCATCGCCCCCCCCCCTCTCTCTCTCTCTCTCTCCCCGGTGTTGTGGAGAGAAATTCGCGACAGCGCTGTGGGCCGCAGCAGGAGCGAGTGAAAGCCGTCGTGGTGGTTGTGGGTGGGTGGCGTGGGAACTCGTTCACCCTCTTGGCTCGTCGCAGATTCATACTCCTCTGGTTCGTATACACGCGTATATATAGTTGTGGTGCCCATGTCGTGTCGCAACGCGCGGTGGTAGAATGCCACGCGCGCCAGCGGGGGAAGTCGCTCGGCGCGGCTTCATGCATTAGTTAGATGGGCACTGCACGGTTATGTACACGCAGACTCGGCGAGGCGTCTTCTTCGTCGCGCCCGTGCAGTCATCTCGCTCGCCGCTGCCGTCGCAGTCGATGGCTGTTTCGCTGCCCGTTTCCCCGGGCCTGTTTGCGCATTCCTGTTCGCTGTGCGACAGCGTGGCGCAGCCGGGGCGGGACACCGTGAGCTTTCCGTGCTCGGTATGTGTCGTTGAGAGGGATAATGACGCGTGTAGCATGACCCTTGCATCGTGCCACCTGCGTTGGCGAAGTCGAACATATGCGCGTTCAAGTGAAGGTGGGTCTCCCTGTGCGCTGAACTGTTTAAGGAGCGCGCGATAGCGTGGTCCATTAATGACTTAATTTTGGCGACTCGAGTCCCGGTCGGTGTTTCGAATTTCGGCCCCGATTTGAGTCTAGGTGGGGTGACGAGGTGGTGTCGCAGTCTTCCGAAGTTGGCGGTCATGCGCGCATATTATTGGAAGCCACACGATGGCTCGCAGACTTCTTGGAGGATCTGGAAGCACTGCATGCAAGAGAAATGCATCTAGGTGTTGTTTAAGGAGAGGGGCTTAGGGAAAAGAACGGTCCTGTGTTTGTGTTTGGATGAAGGCACGTGGGAGTGTACTATGTGGTTGCTGGTGTCGGCACTCGGTAACTCTGCTCGATGTCTGCCTTTTTTGCTACGTATTCTTTAACTGCAGACGGCCTGCTGTTTGGAGATGCATAGTATGGACATAGCTTTTGCCTTGCGTGTGCGGCGTCTCTGCACAATATGAGGAGAGACGGCGAACGTATTGGTAGACGTGCGCTCAGGAACTGGAAGGGTGATGTGCTCTTTCACGGCGCTGCTCTGGTCTTGGCTACTTGTTTCTTACTCATTTCTAAGGGAGAGATAGACAGAAGCAAGGAAGGCAATCCGGACGTGCGTCTGTTTAACCTTCTACGAAGGCTTGTATTTACGCTACATGGGGTATAGACAGAGTGGTTTAGGTCGATCTTGAGATCAATCTAGCAGCGCTTCTTAAACAGTCGCTGAAATGATCTGAACAGGGGCCGGGCTCAGTTATAACATCGTCACAATGAGAGCAGGTAAGCTGCGAATCGATTTTTTTTTCTCGAGCAGGTACTTCCCCGCTGAATCTCCGCACATTCGTTCGCTAGAACTGTCGCTCCGTTATTGCAACTGGGTTCCATTTTCGACAGAACGTCGCGTATAATTGAAAGCTCGTATAAAGCTGCCGTGCGCCTAGCGCCATGGCTCTCTGCGAGCTGTGTGCCCGGGCTATATTAGTGGCCGTTCGCCGTATATATTTAGAAATCCATTACATGGAACTGAGCGCCGCACGGCCAG
This sequence comes from Dermacentor silvarum, assembly GCF_013339745.2. Taxonomy (NCBI): domain Eukaryota; kingdom Metazoa; phylum Arthropoda; class Arachnida; order Ixodida; family Ixodidae; genus Dermacentor; species Dermacentor silvarum. The sequence continues at coordinate 170,844,425 of NC_051155.1, forward strand.
GTGAGCAGTAAGTATACGCGTCGTCATTGTCAATTTTGTTCGCGCGAAGCGGCCAAGGAACGAAGACACAATCACGTAGACTCAACCGAAGTAGATATGTCGAGTCGCCATTCCTTGCCTGTCTCTGTTTTCACCCCGCGAGACAAGCTTTCATAGCGAGGCGGCCGTTGCGCAAGACACGCTAGGGAGGAACGCTGCTTGCGTTACGCAACCGTCCTTCGGGATTGCCGAAATACAATATTATGGATCTTTAGGAGCTGTTCTCTTCCTTGTCACGCAGTCCTTGGGGAACGGGCAAACGCATTGCTCACTTGATGTTTGTGTCTTGTTGCCGGCGTGCGTGCGTGCGCGTGTGTGTGTGCGTGCGTGCGTGCGTGTGTGCGTTAACGTTAACGCAGTCATGGTCCGGAGACTGGTCGCAGGGTGGCTTTTAGCCGGCGTGGCGCTGGTATACAGTGCCGCAGAGTCGGTCGGCCCGACATTCCGTCGCGGTCTCTCCACAGCCGCCGCCGCCGCCGCCGACATTGATTGAGCGACTGCTTCTTGGCGTCTCCGCGCGCCTGCGTCTAGGATGAATTGCAAAGCGATCTCGTTTCTGGTGCGAGTGCTTTTTTTATTTGGAGCTGCGTCGGAACACGATCGCCTAAGTCTTTTCCCCTTTCGCTCCTCCGCCAGCGCGAGCCTCTCTCTGCAGGCGGCGGGCGCTTTCTCGCGGAGTGCGCCGGATTGGTCTTCCCGCCTCCGCTTTTTGTTTCTGACACCCGTGTTTCGAGTTCCGCGTGGCCCCGGGTGTGAATAAAACACCGAGGCAACCGGGCCACTTTGCGGTGGTGTGGAATGGTTTATGAGGAAAACTTTTAGCGATCTAAGAGACCGGCGGAAATAATTTATCGCTCTTACCGCTTGCTCCGAGCGTTATTATTCTCGCACCTGAGCTCATCTTCGCAGCGCGTAAGAGCATTTGCGGCTTTGCCGCCATTTTCTTTAGTTTTCTTCCCATGCTTGCACGTGCTGCTGCAGCACTTTTCCCTCGTGTTTTGTCGTGTGCAGCTCGAATACAGCTCTTTTCAGCACGCGTTGTGACTATTTGTACGGTGATAAATTGCAGTTATTTATGTAGAGAGAGAGAGAGAGAGAGATGATTAAGTTCCAGTCTCCGATTGTGTTGGTGGCCGGCTTTGTCTCAATGTAGAGCATAAAAAAAAGAATAAACGCCTTGCACGGGTTTAGTTCATGGAAGACTAATGAGGTAGCGCTACAACGATGCGTGTAATTATAGGGATTATTTGACAGGGGAAGTACGCATAATTTTTCCTAATTTTTAGTTCGGTGCACTGTAATATGAGCGCTCGTTTTGATCCCCGAACAGTTGTTGAACGCTTTCTCCTATGCAAAGACAGAGTCGGGATTATTTAGGGAAACCAAAGGCTAGTGCGTCTTTCTTTCTTTATGCGTTCCTCTTTTTCTTGCGGTCTCTGCAGAAGAGTTTAATCTGATTCGATGACGTATAAACTCTAAAGAGTAAGTACTTACGATTTTAAGATTGAAAAAAAAATAAATAAAGAAGTGCGCAATTTTCGTCTTCACAGTCCGATGAAACCGGGCATGAAAAGGGACATGCCTTTAAGCACGACAGCGGTCATTTATGCACTTGCGCTGCTGGTGCCGAACGAGCTTTCCCTGTTTTCCCGGGCCCTGTTCATTTTCTTCTTTCTGTCGTTTAAATTTATGGCGTTGTAGGCGTGTTAGAATCACTTCGTTATGTCTTTTTGTTAGAAGACATTGTTGTTGGTATCTTGTCGGCGCGTTCTTGGTCCGATTAACGTCTGCGCTATTTCTTTTTGAGAACACGTCCCACTGGACGGTATGCGAAAACGCTCCCAAGAACTTAACCAGTGGTCGCCTAAAATGTCTGAAGGATAAATTTAATTATACGGCGCCCGTTTGTATCGCCTTTCAATTATCTTGTTTCGCTTTGCTGCTTGGAGAGCTGGAAACGAACGCGAGAGGGTCCACCACTTGAATTATTAAGTTAACCTTGCTTTGTTGCGGTGTCATTTTTTTAAAATGTAAAGTGGTCGTTGTTTGGAATACTTGGTCGGGACTCATCGTCCAATTGATCATTTCGCATGCGGTCCTGTTAGCATTAGTGAAATTGTTCCGTGGTTTGAAAGAGACGCAAACTTAACCTTGCTTTTTCGTTTCGTGTGTTGATTCCTCGAGCGCTGGGCTATGTAAATATTGATGTGGTAAGGGTGTGTGTGTGTCTGCGCGTGTGTGCGTGCTTGCTTGCTTGCTTATGTGCTTCCATTCAGCTGCCGGAACGTATTTAGAGGTTCATAAGTATATAAGTGCTCACCTGTGCAGTGGCACATCAGGGCACACTTGAAAGACTCAAGTGCTTGAAGTGCATCTGCAGATTTTCGCGCACTTTCTGCACCCAGAGTGCCACGTTTAGGCGTAACACGTTACACAGTAACGAAGAGCGTATTTTCGGTGAGCATTGCATCTGTTGTGAGCAGTCTTATTTTTCGGAAGCTTGCAGAAAGCGCCGGGGGTATTATTGACATCTAAGACGAGGGGCATCTTCATTTCGTAAAGCGACTTCGGCTTATCCTGAGCCATGAACAAAATGAATAGAGGGTGTGGTAACGAACGAAATGGAAAAAAAAAAAAGAATGGTCTTGGCAGCTTCGTAAAAAAAAAAAGAAAAAAAAAAAGCTGCGCATAATATGAAACTGCAGGCGCTAAGAGAGAGAGAGAGAGAGAGAAAGAAAAGGTATAATGGTGCATTGCACTCTTCTGTGTTTCTGTGTTCATCGTTTAGAGAAGGCTGAGACATTGTGGAGTCGGCCTTATAAGATGAAGACGTCAGGAAAAGAAAATGCAGGGATGCCAGAATTCTTTATTCTTTTTTATGAAAGCTGTGAAACGGAGTGACAGCACAAATGCGGAAGCGTAGTGTAGGTCGTGTGGCAGCGTGCTCTTCTTTTCTTGTTCTTTTTATTTGATGTCAGTATTAAAGGAAAGGGCAGTGAGAAAAGGATTGGAACGATGGGCGTTGCGCCGAATCGATGGACGCGTCGAGAGTTTTGCTGAAAGGAACGAGTCAGCGTAAGCCTCTTTTTTTTTCCTGGAAAGGGCTGGACCAGCCTCTTACTTGTTCTTTCTCACTCGCTCTCTGTCTGGAAGAGCGAAAGGAGGTTGGACGTCGGGAAGGCAAAGGACCGGAGTTTGGGGCGAAAAAGGACTTTGACGCCGTAGAGGCCCGGCCGTCTTAGCGGGAGCATCAGCAGCAGGCGGGCTCCTTGACAAAGACATGCGGCCGCTTCTCGGCTCACTTCAAGTAGCGGGAAGTTTGAGAAAAGCGCAGCAGGCTGACTGAAGCTTAGCGATAGACGGGCGAAGATGGAGGCTGGTGGATGGGCGGCGGGGGTGTGGAGCGTTGCTCCGGCTGGCCGATTCGTGTCTGTGGGGCGGAGCGCTCGAAGCGCGATATGTACGTGTGTATTTTCTGCCATGTGCGGTGGCAGTTATACGAATAGTAGAAGTCTTCGCGCAGTGTCTGCTCGAACCGTTCCGTGGGCGCCTTTTATGGCATCTTCTCCTGAACCATTCTTTAAAACCCACGAGTCGAGTGTCCTCTATTTGAACGGAGCGTGTTAAGCCATTTCTGCCTTTGCAACGAAGCTTAGTTGCCGGTTTTCTCCAGTTTTGTTATCGTTTCTTAAAACCTGTGCGTTTAATTGTTTTTTTTTGTCAGTGTTTATCGTATTTGGTAGTACTTTAGTATATTTACATCGTTCCGTCTCTTGCTTGCTCCAGCTTCTCCTGACAGCGTTCGCTATGTGAATTGTCTTGCCCTGCTATTGAAACGCCGCGCAAAGTGGTCGAAAGAAGCGCCTGGATGTTCGAGTGTTAACTGATTGTATTAGTTTGGACCAAAGCTCGGAGAACGCGAATAGGGTGCGTGATGGCCAGCTGCCGTTACCCCCCCCCCCTCCCCCCCTTTCTCCACTTCTTTTGTCGAACTCACTTTACAGAGAACGTCTTTCTGTTGTCGCTGTTTCCGCTGCAGTGTTCCTTTTTTTTTTCTTGTTCACACGTGGCGGCAGTAACTGTCGTTCCGCGTCTGTATATAAGGAGAGAGAGAGAAAAAAAAATGGGAAGAAAGAGGAGCACCGCCATTAAACGAGACTGAAATGTCCTAGTACTATATCGGTATCTCCGGTGACTGCCTTGTTGTCCTTGTTGTAGGATAGGTGGGCAGGACAGCAACGACCGTGCTACAAGAAAATTTAGCTGGGAATAATTACGACAGCACGGTCGTACAGGCTGCGGTCGGTGTCTCGCCGTCGACGTTATTCCTCCTTTTTGCTGCTGTCTTGGTAAGGGCCCCAAAACAGAGAAGCAAAAAAAAAAAAAAAAAATCTGTTTACGCTGTCGTGAGCTCGTTAGCTATTCTTGCATTTCCAGTCGTCTCGCCTGAACGTCCCCGCCGGTCCCGTGGTTTGCAGTTGAGTTTTAATAACATTGAAATAACGGAGTTAGCTGCGTTCCAGGTTCCTTCTTTCCACGCAGATATTGCTTTCCAAAGTCGCATGCAGTCACAATGGAAAACACATGCGAAGCGTTAAGTTAAAGGCTAGTTTCAGTGGTTATGGCTTCATGGTATGGATAAAGTTATCGGTGAATTTTGGGGCTAAAGTATTTTTTGGGGCCTGTTTCGGACGGTGTGTCGAGAGCAGGAATTTGCAGATGTGTAAAATAATTGAACCTGCGAGAAAGTTTTGAGGATAACTGTTTAGTCTTCTAATATTAATGTTTACTTAACCGACCTCAAGTGCACCAGTGTAATTCGGGAGTGTGTTGTGAGGACTAATGGTGGTGGGTTTGGATTGAATACATTTCCACAGTGTTGCATAGTGCTTTTTAATTTAAGCTGAACGACACGGACGTGCGAATAGTAAACGTCTGGATTCGCACTCGAATGTGTGTTTCTTCTTATCGGAACCAAAAAAAAAAAAAAAAAAAAAGCGGTATCGAGAGGCATTGGTTAACACGTGGAATGTTAGGCTACGTATACAAGCACCGAAGTACGCACGGACTTTAAGCGCAGGATAGGCACTGCCATAAAAAACGATGGAATACCGTGCAGAAGTTTTTGATTCAGGTTTCATCGGTGGTAATAATGTAATCCCTTTCTTATTGTTTCTATGCCTTTATTGATTGTGTCAAACAGAAAACGTCAAATTAAGAGTTCCGTACAGCGAGAAAAATGTTTGCGATGAATTCGAAACGCATTACTTCACTTTGTAGATTTGCACCCTTTTTGCAGCTTGTTTTTCCCCTTTATATTTGGCGATCGTTGTTGTGTAGTAATAGGGGCGCTATGGTAGCCTGTAAAGCGTGCTTTGCCTGTCGAACATAGGTGTACTGCGGCGAAGACATTTTACTGAAAACTTGTTGCGTTTTTGTTTACATTTGGTGTTTTGTAACGGACACCCTAAAGTGTAGTGACGTGCTTAAGGAGTTATGAAAATCTCTGGAACTATAAAAAGAGAGTAAACGAAGATGTTACGGCGCAGTTTTCTCAATATTTTTGTCGCATGAAATTATGAGGGAAGGCGTAGTGGGATACTCCAGCTTAATTTCGACCGCCTGCGGTTCTTTAACGTGCACCTCAGTCGAAGCACACCAGCTTTTTTTTTTTTTTGCATTTTGCCGCCATCGAAATGAACCCGCGACCTCGCGCTTGGCAGAGCATCGCCATAGCCACTAAGCCACCGCAGTCGGTGGTCCATATTTGTGAACGGACTTCGCAGGCGATGGGGGTACGCGGAAATCTGGAGCCGTTACGAAGCAGCCTCGGATAAGCTTAATTCACCGTATTTTAATACAGGTATTATGTCGGCGCACGCCATGTACATGCTGTGGGTGCGTCTACCATCCGTCTCGTTTCTTTTGAAGCTGTTCGCTGTCGTTATAAGAGCCGTCAAAGAAATTGCACGACTATTTGTTTTTTAATCTTTTGCAACTAAATTCCAAACCCGTGTACCACGAGGACAATCTGAAGGCACATGCGGCAACGCTCTATATGATATTTTTGGTGAGTCGCAGTCTACAGGATAGCTTTGAAAGCTCAATTCTACCGATGTCGGTAACAAACGTTTCCGCGATTTCGCAGAACCCATCTCACCTTGTCATCCGCTCCGCGCGTCCGCGAGCCTCCGATCTCCATCACGCTTGAGTATCGAGTCTGACTTGTGAATGTAGCGCGGAGCTCGATTACGTGCATCCGCCGCGAATACTGCCGTTACAATGTGACATAAATTACGTTATTACGTAATTACACACACACACACACACACACACACACACACAGACACACACACACACACACACACACACACACACACACACACACACACACACACACACACACACACACACGCACGCACGCACACGCACGCACGCACGCACGCACACACGCACACACGCACACACGCACGCACGCACGCACGCACGCACGCACGCACGCACGCACGCACGCACGCGGCACCAGGCTTTCATATATAAAAGGGAGACCCGTCTAGCAACTCATTCAGTTCTAACACTGCCGTGGGTAGACCACAGAAATGAGACACACCAGAAGAACAGCGTGAATAACAATGCTCGACCGTGTGTGGTGTTTGATACAGCTTCGCTGGGCATTCACGTTCGCAGGGTGGGATGGCGGCCATTTTTTTTGGCTAAAGCAGCTTCATGTACTGCCTCACTCCTCACTGATCGACGTGCCGCTCCATTTGGAGCCATCTCTGTGTGGTGTTACACAACGCGCCAACCCAGAGCGCCCGCCATTGAGACGCGTCCTTTCTGTCATACCGAGCGCAGGTGGGCGTCTTCTGCGACGTCGATGAAGTGATCACTCACGCAACCGATCATTATAAACACCGTACCCTACTGCACGTATCCTCCTCTCCAATTCAGTTATTCTTTCCAGTCATCCTTTGCACCACGCCCTTTCACCATATCTCGCCTTCTGGTCATAATCTAACCACTATCCTCAAGCGTCCCCATCCATTCCTCTCTCAAGGACTGACGCTGCGAGACAGCTTCACATTCTAGCACGCACACTCTCGTTAGCTGAGTACTGCACATACAAGGCGCACCTGACTGCACAGACTAAACCCTTCGCTGCAACTTGGACCTCCGGCCGGACTGCACCGACGCGAGACGTCTCTTCTGTGTCGGTTGTGGTTGGGAGTTGCCTTTATGAAAGCTTATTCAGCACTAATTGGAATGGCTGACAGTCCTGCATGTTATGTCTGCGGATGTGAGGAAAACATTGACCACTTATTGTGCCGCTGTCCTCAATTTGAAGCAGAAAAAGAATCTATGATCAACGGATTCAGGAAACTAGATGATCGTCCTATGAGTGAGCAGATTATACTAGAACACCGTCCTCACTGATCATCAGCTCAGAAGGCAGTGAAGACACTTTTGTGCTTACTGAGAGCGTCTGGTTTGTACGAGCGCCTTTGACTCTGCAGTACAGTCCGTGCACGTCTCCATACCCTCCACCCTCTCTCTCTCTCTCCTTTCTCTTGCCCTTCTCCCTTCCCCTGCGTAGGGTAGCCAACCGGACTCTGTACTGGTTAACATCGCTGCCTTCCTTATATGCCTCTCTCTCTCTATGCTCAAGTATCGTGCCTCCTTTTAAAGATACCCTTCTTTTACCACCAACGTATCGCGTGATAGAACGGTAAGCAGTGACGTCGGATTAAAAAAAAAAAGTTGTCGTAGTTTCACCTGAAAGGCGAAGCATCAATTGCGATAGCAAAATTGTAGAGAGCTATACGGAGTAATGATATTAGCTTTATCAGCTGTATAAACTTGGACATGCAGCAGCACCGGCAACACGCAGAACTGTTGTCGACGCCGTCGGCGTTTTGCCCGCGTTCGCTCAAAAGGCGTGCGGCGTTGGTGACTGTTGCCGGAGCCTCTGATATAAATAGGCACTTGGTGCCGCAGCTAAACGTCGCCTCCCTTCCCTCCCCCTCCCCCACGGCCTTTCGCGCGTTTAGAAGAAGGCGCGTTTGCTCTACATATATGGTGATTGTAAAGGAGGAAAGAGACGCCTACTTCTGCAGCCCTTAAGCGAGCACGGCGCAGATGGCGCGTTTGTTCTCCGCCGTGCGTTCACTCCCCGTGAAAGCGCGCGCCCCTCGCCCCCTTTCACTCGCACATACAGCGTTCGGCGCGCGGCGACGATTTCATCTCCATTGACGTCATACGGAACCTCACGGCGACGGCGACGACGACGGCGACGCCGACGGCAGAAATCTGCGTTTGAGTGTCCATATAATTGCTATCGCAATAAAACGCTTAACCTTGCACTCGGCCGCGCAACCCTTGAAACAGCGAAGCTGGGCGATCGTAGCCCAGCATTTTCCGGAAGTGTGCGCGAACTTTTCATCTTATTATTTACGATGATGATAATTTATTTTCGCGCGTATCGGACTTATAGCCGTCGCTGCGCGTTGCATAGCGCAGCTTGCAACACCGACACCGCGTTCCATTTCCGACACCGCGTTCCGGCAGACCCGCTCCGTGAATGCGTCTCTCTCTCTCTCGCTCTCATTTTCTTTATCGCTATCCCTAGCAAAGCGCGCAAAAATTGGGAGGATGCTTAGGCTTCGCTTTTAAGAGTGGAACGCGATGGCATTCAAGATCCCTGACTGCTTCTCACGCTTCCCGACAACTGCAGCTTAAGCAACCGTAATGGTTACCGGGAAACACTCCTAGGGAAACACTGGCGGCGAACGCTATGCACGAAGGCGAGCTTTCTGGTAGAAACGTGGCCTCTTGCGTGGGGCTATCCCGGAGATATTGCACAGATGCGCCAAAAAATTGCATAATTTTCAGGTTTCCGTTTTTGTTTCGTACTTTTAATATTTCAGTCTGAGAAGATTTAACATAAAAGGCATGCGCTGCGGGTGTTTTGTTTCATGACATTTGTTTGTGGATTGTCATTCTCAAAATTCCGAGGAATTGCCTTGCCAAGCATGCAAGACAAGGTATGAGCAACATAGATGATAGAATGGTGTGCCACACCGTTCTGCCGCACCAGCAGTGCGCAAGGAAACTGCTGCTGGGCAGAAGGAACATCGCCCTGGCAGCCTCCAGGCGTCTCACAATGTTGGCGTGGTGAGAAGAACCGCCAGTGCGTGGCGTTTGTGGCGTCGCAGCTTGATGGTGCTGAGACCGACAGGAAACCGTAGCCGTTAGTCAGCACAACGATGGTCAGCACTCTGTGAAAGACGAGATGACGTTAGCTCTGTTTACTGCCCGTTCAGCTCAGACCAGTACGTACACACAGCAGCTCAGCAGGAATGCTAGTGTGCTTATAGTATAGTATACGTACCGACAGCGCTCGTGGCAGCAGCAGAAGCGCTGTCCTGGCTCCGCCTATGATTTAGCATGAGTGTTGACGGCATAGGTCGGCAAACTAACTCATGAGTCGAATCACTCGGACTCGGAATGACCGCTGAGTCTGAGTCCGGGTGAGACCGGCTCAGTCTGGTGAGTCTGAGTCCCAGTCAGCTCGGTTGAGTAGTAATCTTGACGTGAGTCTGCGTCCGAGTTGACGGGCAGCGTAGTGGGGCCTGTGTGATTTCGTTGCAGGTCCTACACGGAGTGTTAAAGAGTGCCAAATATTTTGGCGCACGCGCGCATGTTGAATCCGTGTTAGTCGGAGACGCGTATAGTCAGAACACCGTCCGAGGAGTTCTGGCGCAACGCTAAAGCTTGCTGTCGCAGTAAGTGCTTATTATATATAGTGATTTTTGATGGAAGGAGAAAAGTCGCTGTCCTTCAGGCGAAAGTGCCAATTTTTCTTTCCTTTAGTATTTTCGTTCGTGCTCTTGCATTCTTTGCAGTGTTGTGAATTTCCTCCCCTTAAGTTGCCGTCGCAACGTCAAGCGCGGTAGCGACGGACGGTGCGACAGTGCGAATACGTTATGGGCCGTCGTCCGGGAGACGTACGAGAAACTTCGCTATGGTTATATTTTAGGGCATTCATGATGGACCACTGTTCGCTTCCGTTTTTTGTCCCCTTTCTGCTTCAGTATGTATTGCTTGACACGTGGTATGGCCATATTTGACCTTATATTACAACGGAACTTGTGAGGGCCTGGTTATCGCTACCAAAATCGATACAAAGACGTTGCGTGAATTTTTATGAGTAGGAATATCCCTGGTGTTTCTTACGCCACATTATTTTCTTATTTGTTCTCTCTCTCGCGCGCGCGTATGTGTGCGCGCGCGTGCGTGGTGTTTTAAATTATGGGGTTTTTCGTGCCAGAACCACGATTTGTTTACGAGGTACGCCGTAGTGGGGGACTCCGGAAATTTTGGACCACCTGGGGTTGTTTAGCGTGCACCTAAATCTAAGTACACGGGTGTTTTCGCATTTCGTCCCCATCGAAGTGCGGCCGCCGTGGCCGGGATTCGATCCCGCGACCTCGTGCTTAGCAGCCCAACACAATAGTCACTAAGCAACCATGGCGGGTCTGTGTGTGTGTGTGCTTCTTTTTTTTTTTTCGTTTAGGCATTTTTCGCGCTAGCGGATGTTTCAGAATTAGAAACATAACGTGTTCACTTTTATTGCATTGTCGGGAACCGGGCCCCTTTAAGTGCAAGTGAATCTGAGGGAGCGGAATAATTTTTTTTCTTTTTCTTTCCGTCATTTCTCCGTCGATTATCATGGCGAATATATTCTTCCGGACATAACTTCTCCCCTCACTGTCACTTAACGTAGGTCGCAGCATTGGAAAGTGACAGTGACAAATGAATCGACGTACAGTGCAGAGGGCGTCCCGATTCGCCGGGCCATTTTGATAGCTAACCGAGACACAAGTGACTTCGACTGCTGCGTTACGTAGTGTTTTGCAGTAACAATCGCGTCTGACACTTAATCTGCCCTTTCAGCGCGAACACTATTACTTTTTTTTTCTCCGGCATTCACAGCAACAAACACGGGGGAAAGCATCCCCACACCAACGACACGTTGGACGCGCTGTACACTTGCTATTTTTACATGAACCCGATAACATCGGGCCCAGTCGGTTGTGCGAGGGACCGGGTTGTGCGTGGGAGCGAATACACGCAAAGTGCCTCGAGCGGCCAGTTGCGCGGCAATTTTGCGTGTATCTGCGGGCTTCTCTCATGCTTCGAAGAATACTTTTACATCGAAGCTGTATATGACTAGCGTTGCGTGTATTTTTCTTGTGCGTCAACAAAAATGTGGGCCGATCCTGGTGATAGTGCAGAAATGGTCCAAGCGCAATGGCACATACCCCTGTGGACACCGGGTGGTGGGTTCCGGGACCTGTAACGCGCCCTTGAACTACCCTTGTCACACCTGGGACCGAAAAGGGGTCCCATGCACAAGGGTAAGAACAGAGTTTTTAATTATGCCAGTTACAGAACATCATAATATAGGCTTACAAAACCAAAAGAGAACAGGATAAAAGTGTATACAATAAAAATCCAACAAAAATGCCTAAGAAAGGGTAGTTAGTTTTGTAATATAAAAGGCTGAAACTGGAAAGGTGTAAATAGGAACGCTTACCACTTATGTCAAAGATCCACTACAATGGGATCTTTGCCCAGAAGGCCGACCCACGTCTCTCTTTGTCGGTGTTCCAAGCGCTTGCGTATCTAGTTTCCTTCCGCTCTCCCGTGGTGTCGGTGCCGTCGAAACTTCACGCGTATCTAGTTTCCTCCGGTTCCTCGTGGTGGCGGTCCCGTCGTGACTGTCTTTAATGATATAATTATAGCGTCCATAGGTATGGTATAACATATTTTGCTTTTTGTGATGACTGTTACAGCAGCGATGTCTGACAGTTATTTCCACGTAATGCCTGTTCTCTGTCATGACGGGTGAGAAATATGAATCGTGGCTGTGATCTTATATCGCTGCTGATTCTCCTGTACTGAAGAAATGTTTTGACAAAAGCCGCATGGTTTCTCCGAGCGACTATACCAAGTCACGTGACCATTTCTACCATTGCGTAGAAAAGTGAGCATCTGACAGCTTCCTCAATACAATCCGCTGCCTAAACGCTAGGAGTTGTACCGTCTGGAGAGTCACAACTTCTACTGGCGTCAAGCAGCGTGAGTATGTTGCGGAGTTGTAACTGGTATTCGTGGCATTTTCTTTGCTATGTAATCATAGCGCATATCAATCAGTCAATCAATTAATCAATCAGTCTTTCTATCTATCTATTTATTTATTTAAGACCGAACGATACTTGCTGATAGCCGCCACTATGCTGGCGGTGTCGCAGTGTAAGGCACCAGTTCCTCGTTTTCAACTCTACAGTGACTCACCTAAAGCTACGAATAAAAAAAAATCGTATCATTCGTTCTTTAACAACATACACGTATTGTGTAACACCTCTCCATTGGTTTATTGGTTTATTTATTTATTTATTTTGCAGTGGTAGGGAATGCTGCTGCAATTGCTCGTATCTTTTACATTCCGTTAAAGCTGCTACATTTAATGCTACAAATGAGAGGAACTGCTCCAAAGCTGCTCGAGGAACCATTTTTGACGAGCAGGAATAGTGTCCAGCCGACAACCATTCAGAATAATTATTGTTGACTGCTACAAAATCTGCTCTAGATAGTCATTTTTCCTGCTACAATATCTGCTCCACAAATCTCTTGGCCATTCGCACCACTGATCTTGCCTTTTTCATAATTGGCACGCTTATCTCGGCGTGCCCGAATGCGTCATAGCGATGACTGGTGAATTTTGCATTGTCGAAAAAATTCTTATTGCGCATTTTAAGCGTAACCTTCCGTTTTTATTGGCGGTGATATTGGTTGTTTTGCACCATTGTAGGAGGGGTTCGTTTGTCTGCAAGCACGATTTCCTTGCTGTATCGGTCGTTGCACTCCGACAGCGGCTCCGATTTTGATGCCATATGCCCCGGAGCGATGCCTCGAGGACTGTCCGCACTCTCCGCATCGCCTTTTCTTATTGCCCCAACACCTCTGGCAAATAGCCTACTTCTCTTCCAGTCAGACGTCTAGCGCTTCTGTTTCTCTTCTTTGAATTCTTTAGTAAACGCTTCCTTATCGTTTCTGTCTCCCTTTCTGGTCTTTATTAGTATTTTATTCCGCTTCCGGTTTTGTCACTAACCGCTTCGTTGCCATTGACAAACTCTGACAGCCGGTGCGTGTGCGGTGGGCAAAGGGGCAGAAAGGAGCGAGGGGTGGCGCGTGCGTGGGCCAGAAAGCGAAACTTGAAAGGATCTCTCGGCCGCCGAAAGCAGTGGAGGTGGCGGGTTCGGGAAGGATCGCCGTTTGATCTGTTATGACGGATCCCTGTGGATTTCCAGACTTCGACTGTCTGCTGGCGGCTTATGCATCACTGATGTGGGCGCGTGGGACGGCACTCCGATCGCCGGCAACGGTGCAGTGGGCGGTTGGCGGGGAAAAAAAAGGAAATAAGAAGAAAAGGGGGGGGGGGGGGCAGTACACGTATATGGGAAATTAAACACAGGTAACGATGGATATATACGTAGAGAGAGGATATGCAGTGAGAGAATATGTATGTCTATACTTCGAGCTAGAGAGAGATAGAAAGAGACGAAGTCAAGAATGAGAAAGGAGTGAGAAAAGAAGGGGCGAAAGAGGGCGGGAAAGGAGACAGGAGGAGGAGGCGGAGGAGGAGGAGGATGCAGCTGCAGTGTTTCGGCTTTTCTCCATGACCTCGTGTCCGCAACGACGGCGGCGGGGCCGCTCGCAGAAATAGCGGCGGAGGACAAAGCACGCTCTAATAAGAGAAGGGCCCTTCCGAATGCGGGCACGGCGCAGGACGTTGGCGGTGCAGCGTACGGGTAGCAGGATCCCTGGGCGACAAAGTGGCGCTAACGGGGCCGCAGATGCGCGCCCGGCTAAGCGAGGCTCTACCGTAGCCGCCGCCCCCGCAAACGCGGCCCGAGTTTTGCCGCTGCCTCTCGCGACTTGATATTCTTTGAACGCCATTCTGATTCGCGGCCTTCTTTCCGTTTCTGGCGCGTTGTGCCGTTATCCACGTCCCGCTAAACGGCCATATCCGGGTCCGGACGCGTGCGTGTGGCTGTGTCTGTCGGTCGCCCTTGGGAGAGATTCTTCACGCTCGCGTCGGGGGACAGTGGGCGGACTTGATGCGTTGGAGTAGTTGCTTGGCTGTAGTCACCATTCATTGTTGGGTCTCATGTTTTTCGACGGTTTACACGACGTAGCTGTTGCTGCTTATCTTTTGATGATAACCTGGAAATATAGGAGTACGTGTTTAGTGGTGTTGCCATCGGCGGCTGCAGCTGGGGGTATGGCAGAAATTGAAGCAGAGCCGCACGAACGTGGTTAGAACCCGCCTTGCTCCCGATTTTGGCGGTCACTGCCGCCCTTGCCGCTACCTGAACTACTGTAATCTCCCCAGTCGCCTGGAATAAACGATCGCCGCATTGGGCACCTCTTCGGACCGCCTCCACGTATAATATCGTCTCTGTAGATGTGACTCACCTAACGCACTAAGAGAATTTCCATTATGCCTTTGTGTGTGCTGTATTTTCGCGACATCTGCCTGCCTTCCACAAAGCGCGCTCTCGTGGTGACGCTGTTACGAAGAAGCCCTTCTCCATCGGACGTGAGGTTGGGCTATTGTTGATCTTGCGCCCGTGTTGTTTTCTTATTTGTTCTATTTTCGTCTCTTTACGGTCTAATTCGCGTTCAGCGAGCTCCTTAAGTGCACGAGCCTTCACTTCGGACGTAGGCTACTGCACCCGAGGTCGTGTACACCGGACGTCAGGTGAAGGTGTTGCAGGTCTATAGGTTACTGCAGCTTGTTCGTGAGCCCTGACATCGTTCATAGCTCTCTCTGCAATGTGGCTGTGACGTTAGAAGCCTTTTTCGCCATTTGTCCGCTGTGGCTAAAGGGCCGGTGCTCGCTTGTACGTTTCTCGAAGGATCGATATTTGTCGAAACGCACTTCCAGATATCCGCTGCCGCAGCTATCGATACTCCCAAGGCAGTAGTTGGTGCGCAGGTCAAGAGCACGGCCTGCATATGCTAATGACGTTTCCTCCTGAAACTCTCGCATGCGAACACACACACACCAGTCCTCCCAGCACCGATTGCTCTGTGGGGACCGGCTTGCCAGGATTATGCCCCGAGGCGGGAACAGCGTCTTCGTGATTAGCCCGAACCGGCGGCGTATCGAACGCTGCTCTCGGTGATTCCCAGCAGCGTCGTTCAGGCTATCCATCCTGGAGAGCGAAACGTGTAGAACTGTTGCCTTGCTACACTGTCCGCGCTGACTACCCTCTCTTTGTGCTCACTACGTCCTTAGTTTATCGAAAATTCATTGCGGATGCTTTTTTTGGGGATACATTTAATACAGTGGCTCATACTTTGTACGCATTCGGCCCAGGAAACGATCGCCTCGATATAACATATTCGTGCGTTTAACTTTCGTCGTGTTGTACTGAATTAACATGGCAACGCGTAAGCCGCGGTGCGTGCGCCAGCCGAGCCGCTGAAGCCCTCGTAATGCCTAGGAGTTTGGTAAGCTTATCCGTGATTTAGTTGAGGGCCGTTCGACTCGCTCCGTCTGTAATAAAACACCCGGTTGGATACTCGGGGAGTCGCGCAGCGGTATTCGCTTCTCAGACCAATCGAAGCTGACGTTTCGCGGATCGAGGTACTTATCGGTTACCTGCTTAGCACTTGCAGCGGAGTTTCTCAAAAGTTAACCGTTGTCTTACGAACGTGTGAAGTGAGCCCCTGGGTCTTGGGGGTCACGGAGACGCTTACGCGACAATATAGTGCGGGTGCCGCTTTAAAGCAGTCGGGTGTCGCGAGAACGGCGACCGTTGCACTCAACCACACAAAACGACAACGGCGTCGTGATTTATAGCTTTTGTGCGAGCGTATACCTTGGCAAGGAAGAAATTAAAGAAAAAGAAGTGGGAAGGAAAGGAAGAAGATGCGTTTCACGAACGTGGTGTTTAAAGCGCAAGTTTCTTGAAATGTCACGATGGAGAGCAGTCACGCTATGTTGGCGCACGCTATGCAGTCACTTGCGTACCCCGAGGTGAAGTCGTCCCATCGACAATCTCGCGGCTCGCAGGCGATTCCCGTAGGCGGTGACGACCTTTACCTCCAGCCGAGCCACGGTTGTTGCGCGGGGGCAGACCACGTGTCTCCTGCCTCGTTTAAGCCGATAGAAAGGTCTCGGCTTCACGGCGGCGTCATGGCAGCGCCTCGATGTTCCCGAGGTCGGCCTTTCTCGGCGCTTATATGCGACGACGCTTTCTCCCACGTGTGCGCGAGCGAAGCGGACTAGCTTCGTGAAAGTCTTTCCTTTCTGTGGCTTCATACGCGCCAAGCATACGTGCGTCATTTTTAGACAAAACGTGAAGAATATGCGCCTGATCGTGCGTGTGCCTGATCGTGCGTGCGTGCGTGCGTGTGTGTGCGTGTGTGTGTGTGTGTGTGTGTGTGTGTGTGTGTGTGTGTGTGTGTGTGTGTGTGTGTGTGTGTGTGTGCGTGCGTGCGTGCGTGCGTGTGTGCGTGTGCGTGTGTGTGTGTGTGTGTCATGTCGCCGATTTCTTTTCTTTCTTTGTTTTCTCATTTCCCTCCGTTTCCAATAAGAATGTCGGTTCGTCCGCCTCTTCGTTTGTTAATACCCACGGAATGATCATACATTTTGAAAGCTCGGTGCCTCGGGAGGAGAGATGCCGCATCGGTAAGGCTGTCTGAACACAACGCCCGCGATGAAAGCACGCCGGGAGGGTGCGGATATAAAGCGCCCCTGTAGGCGCGCGGCCTTTCATAGACGCGGCAGCGCGCGGTGCCGCTGCGAAACGCGCGCCGCCGCGCGCCGCCTGTGCGTTTTTGTATTAGTATTCGCACGCTCGCAGGATAGCGCGCAGACGAAAAATTAAATGCTCACGCGAAGGAAGGATGGGAGGAAAGAGAGCAGGCGAGTTGGAATCCGCGGTACGCATACACGCATGCACGTATGCGTAGGCCTTCTATTGACATTTCAGAAAAGCAAACAACCCTTCGTCATTCCTTTCACCGAAGCGGGGCGTCAGGAATCCTTTTTTTGAGTTTTTATTTCTTTTCTTTTCCGTTGCTGGTATGTCTCTTTTCGCGCACTGAACGTGGTTGAGTCGGCGTACCTGTAGCTCGCTCGCAGGCGTTTTGATTCCTCAGCAGGAACAAGCTTGTAGAGATGAATCTATCGACGATAGGAGCTGTATACTGCAGTGGTCAAGCTTTTGTAGATTACGTGCAGGTACTACGAGGCCAAGGAAGAATAGACGGCGTGGAATTATTGTGTGCGCAGCTGCAAATGCTCTGCAAACCCTGGTTCTTACCAACGCAGTGAAATGACTGTGCCGAGAGTCGTCATATTGATTATGCCGCCTATGCCAGATTCGTTCGCAATCTTATATTTCTTTTCGCGCCTGCATCGAAAATCAGCAGTGCGCCTTTCAAAGAGTTCATGCAGGCGCGCTGTACTAGAGTGTTTCTCTCTCTCTCTCTCTCTTTTTACGTATGAAAAATTGCTTGAAAGGTGTCTGAATCGCGGCGTCGCATGTGCTATCGAGCCCGAATATTTTAACCGTTTGTTTTCATCCGGGCGCCATTCTTTATTATTGCGATAGCAATTATATGCACATTCCAGGCGTATTTCCGCCCTCGGCGTCGCCGTGATGTTTCGTATAAAGTCCAAGTGCGATGACATCGTGGCCGCGCGCTGTATGCTGTGCGCGCTAGTGAAAGCTTGCGAGGGTGAGCCGAGGATGGTGGCTTGATCTCACGCGCGCAAGGCACCGGGGAAGGGGAAAGGGAGGAATGGGGTTCAACCGCTACCAAGAAACATGCACCCTATCCACAACGCATGAAAGACGGGCTGCAAGGGCTAAAGCCATTACCAAACAGTACGGCAACCATACATCATTCCCTTACACCGACGCGGCCCTGTACCCGGGCGGGAGAGCCTCCACATCGCCCGTCATCGTAGGCCAAGAGCAGTTGACAGGCGTCTCCATCCCCAATGGCAACTCCATCGTCGCCGAGGAAGAGGTCATCGCCTTGGCGATCGCACAAACGACCGCAGACACCGTCATAACACACTTCCTACAAGCGAGCCGCTATTTCTCTCGGGGCATAATTGACCGAACCTCCTGGAAAATACTATGAGGAAATCACAGTACACTCTAGGTTGCAACGTAGAATTATGGTTTTGGGCTGCTGAGCATGAGGTCGCGGGATCGAATCCCGGTCACGGCGGCCGCATTTCGATGGGGGCGAAATGCGAAAACACCCGTGTACTTAGATTTAGGTGCACGTTAAAGAACCCCAGGTGGTCCAAATTTCCGGAGTCTCTCACTACGGCGTGCCTCATAATCAGATCGTGGTTTTGGCACGTAAAACCCCATAATTTAATTTTAATTTAAAAGCTAACCAAGACCGCACTCTCGGAGCACTCCAAGCCAACAGCTTCCCCCGCCCATCTAGAAACTACCGTTTGACCCCCTTCATGTACTTTCCACTTTGTCACTTTTGTGGAGCACAGGGCACTCTTTACCGCATGATAGGGTGCTGTACAGAATCGCACCTAAGCACACGCAATCCATGCAATATACGTGAGCTTTGGGAGAGAGCCCTCGCCAGCATCGATGATGGTGATGATGACCAAACGGCATCCCCTTTGAAACAGGGTGGTGACAAATAGTCACCTAGCCTGCTTGATTTAACCTGGTATCCTATACGTGTTCTTTAAGTAGAATTTTTATATACACCTCCTTAATCTTTTTTTTCCGTTTTTTTTTATCTTCAAATCTATCTTGTACCGCTACCTATGACTGCAAGAGATCCGGTCGTATCAACCTCTTCCCTGCTTTTTCCACGAATACTCTAAACGTCTCTTGCTTATCTCGACTGTTGACCGGTTGATGCTTCCGTCCACTTACCCAAGCACTCCTCGCAACATCCACCCTCGCAAGCCAGCGCCAGCTATTAGCAAGGACCATGGACTCGGCGAAAGTCTATGGTTTCCTGGAAAGGGGAGACCAACCTGAAGACAGCGCTTAAATAATCCTTGAATAAAGATGTTTATTCTCTCTCTCTCCGCGGTCACCGAGTGGGATGTGTTCATGTTTGCCTGTGCGCGCTTGACACCATGCTTCTTAATTTTGTTAGTAAGTGAATGTTCACCATCTTATACGGCCGCTAAGACTACTATCCTTACTTCGTATAGCTGTGTGATATTGTGCTATCGCAATAGATTCATCGTCTTTCGGGTGAAAATGCGGCTGTATTTTTTTTTTTTTTTTTGACAGCGAAGCTGTTTAAGCCAGCCGTAGTTTGTGGGGAGTAGCAAGGAACTACCAAGAAAGAAAATAAGCTGTCTTGCCGAGGCGGGATTCGAGCCCGCGTACCGCCGGTCTCAAAGCGAGCGTCGTAACCACTAGGCTATATATACTAGGGAGCCTACATGCAACGCCGTTGTAGGCTCCCAGGCTCTACAGCCACGCCTGCAGCGCATGCATTTATGCGAACCATATGATTGCGTTCGAGCGTCGTCTTCGTCCACAGCTGGCGCGTTCGTACGCTCGTGCTCTGCAAGGTGAAGAGGTTTTGCGCGCTATGAGAGCGAGAGAGAGACGCATTCACGGAGCAGGTCTCCTGGAACGCGGTGTCGGTGTTGTAAGCTGCGCTATGCAACACGCAGAGACGGCCGTACGTCCGAGACGCGTGAAAAGAAATTATCATCATCATGAGTAATAAGATGAAAAGTTCGCGCGCACTTCCGGAAAATACTGGGCTACGATCGCCCAGCTTCGCTGTTTCAAGCGTTGCGCGGCCGAGTGCAATTTTACAGCGAATCTGTATATGACTAGGTTCTGGCGGATCGCGTCCGCGGGCAAAACGACGCGTAGAACAACAATTAGAAAAAGTGGGCCTATCCTGGTGATAGTGCAGAATGAGTCAAAGCGCAATGGCACATACCCCTGTCATGTGGGCCGATCCTAGTGATCGTGCAGAAAGGGTCTAAGCTCACGTCCAAACGCAAGTGATAAAACGTAATAGTCTACCAACCAGTAGCTCTGTCTCATTCTCTCTTGACATAGCCATTTCCCTAGCGACGTCATCAGTTGGCCCTTGGACTAGGTATGGGTAAGACCTGCGTCGCTCGCTCCGAAGAGGAAGAGCGCGCCTTGAAGGAGCGCCGGCGCGCTCAACAGCGCGAATAAATGCTGTAGGAGCTGGCAGTCGTGGCCTCGGAGTCCGACGTCAAACTGCGGGCCGCTCTCTAGCCTACGCCACCGGTGCGTCTCGTAACGGGCAGCTGGCCTACGCTACCGGGGCGTTACACGGAGGCTAAGCGGGCGCACGCCGTCGTCCGAGCTGAGTTGATGAGGAGGGTTGCGTCTTTCGTGAAGAGTACGTGGTCGAGAGGTAGGGTAAACGGAACAGGGGGTTTATTTACATCGGAAAGGCAACATCGGAAATGCAAACTTATTTACAGGACAGGGGGATACACGTACTGGCCGGAGTACGGAGCACAGTACATTGTTCTTGTAGCATGATCTACATCTCTTACGGAGAGCACTAGGAAGGGGACCTGCTACATCTCAGGGCAGATGGGAGAGCTCTCGATGAGCCGCAAAAGCCCTCTGGCCAAGCTGCGGTCCCACCTTCCTCCAATCCGAGCGTCGAGAGTCACCGAAGGGTCTACCTTGAAGGCGAGGGTGCGCATAATCCCCCGGCGCCTTTGTTCTCTGAACACATTCGGAGAAGTGCCCTCGAGCACACACTGCTCAATCCCCCACAGAAAGGAGGGGACACTCATAGACAGGCGGCTTCGTGCTTGACTGGAACTGACGCGTCTGGGTTCCCTGGAAGGGATAGCCATCGACGGGATTTTCTGGAGAACGGCCTTGGCGGGCAGCGGGTCTGGCGAGCGGCCGTGAGAAACGTCGTAGAAGCGGCCCTTTAAGAGTTTCCTACTCCCAGCGTCGTGGTCGGCGTCCGGGTGACAGCTAGTAACCACGCATTCTTTGAAATGCATCTAGGCATGGTGTCACCGCCGATCTTTCCCGTGGGACGTTTTTCAGCTTCCCGAAGCGATTCGTCACAGGCAATCAGGAGATACTCCAAGTTCGCTGCCCCCGCTGGTCGCCGAACGTAACAATGCCAAAGCGACGAGAAGCCGAACACGCAGCGGCCCAACGTGCTGCGGCCGATGGTGCAAGGTGGTGTGAATCTTGTCGCCTAAACTCGCTTTCACTCGCACATACGGCGCGCGGCGACGCAACAAAGTTATGTGTTGTCTTTTAAACCGATTAACATAACTACCAAATAAAAAAAATTAAATATAGTTAAACAAAACCAACAGCTTCGCTGGTCTTCCATTTTCACGTAGTTCACGACCGAGTTTGCTCGTATAGACAATTCTAGCGTTATTGAAATAATAATGCATTTGTGTCACCTTGACTATACTAACTGTGCGTGTTACGCAATGTCTGATGTTCGCATACGTCGCCGAAATAATCGCTTTTCTATACCTGCGCTTTTCTGCGAATTATTTTACCCTAGGTGACGCATCTTGTATATGAAACACCTGGTTTGATGTACACAAAGCTTGGTTTGGTGGAACACGACGTAGTATGTATTTCCTATATTCCATTATATTGTTCTTTCCTTTGTAATCAGGTTGTAACGTCTAGCGTTTTCTGCGGAAAGCTTTTTGGGTGGTTGCAGGGCACTATGAAAAGCGATGGCTCACTTACTCTTGGACTGATTCATCATTCTGTTAATGGACCCGTTTTCTTACCGATACACCGCCGTTCACTTATTATTATTTTTCTTTTTTGCGCACTCTTATGTGCTTAATCTTCTGTATTGCTTATTTCTCTCCGGCGTGTCGAGAGTTCTTGTTGTCCTTGCTTTTCGCACACCTCCGCGCGACGCTGCGTTCTTTATGAAGTCATTATATACAGTTTCGCATCTCGCATGCAGTTTTGCTCGCATGTTCTGTTTCGTCCGCGGAACAAAATTGGCCACTTGCGTTCTTGGTGCCGTGTGATTCCTTTCGAAACTAAACACGATTGTTCGCATCGTCGTTAGTTGCGTCGCGTTTATTTAACCGCTTCTCTAATGCAATTCGCTTCACATAGTAGATTTCAACGTGTGTTGTTTTGGATCTGTATAATTTTATTTCCTGTCACGCCATCACCGTCAGTAACAGCCACGCTGCTTGCCCCGCATGCATTGCGTTATTTATGTGTGCTTTATATAACCAGGGTATATTAGCGTAAAACGGTGGGACAGGTATGAAACCGACACGCACAAGATAAGGACCAGTGCTGCTTCTATTTGTGATCTTTCCATAAATTCTTGCATTTCTGTATACAGCTCAATCACGGGCCACGCACAAAGGCGACAGCCTCAGCATCGCTCTAAAGGGATCGCTTCGTTCTTTGCGCGTTCACTCTCGGTTCGGCGGCAGGATGCAGAGACGCGCGAGAAAGAGACGCGGGGGGGGGGGGGGGGGGGAGAGGCGCTTCGATCATCCGCACGTACCCTGCAGCCCCACGCCGTTGCTTCTTCTTCTTCTTCTTCTTTTTTTTTTTTGCCCTCTGACACCCAGGGAGGATCGCGTGCGTGGTCGATGTGGTGGGTCAATAGATGTCACCACGACCACCACCACCTCTGACTGCAGCGGCGGCGGTGCGATCGCGGCTCGTTGACCGGCCACGATAAGCCGACCCCGGGTCCCTCCTCGCTATCCGTTTCCGTCACACGGTGATCCCGGGGGTCCCACGATGCGAGGGCTGCTATTATTGCTCCGCCAGCAGTGGCGGGGAGGGTGGGTATTCCTTCCGCGGTTGCGGTGATGATGGTGGGACCCGCGATGCCTCGGCTGCTGTCTTGTCTTCGGCAGACAGCCACCTTCGCTCTGCGAGCCGGAAGGTCGGATACGGCCTCGGACCCGGGGCCGGTCGAACAGATGTGAAGGAGAGTGCACCGACGAAGAAGAAAAATTAGAAGCATGGGTAAGGGGGGGGGGGGGGGGGGGTCACATTAGCTTCATTGAGCGGACGCGTTAGCTCGAAGGAATATCGGGTCCGAATTGCTTTTACCTCTAGGAGAGGAGGAATTCATTATGGGTTTCATACGGGGCGCCCCTAATGAGATACTTGGCACCTTTGTTGGAACGGTTCCAGGTGGCTTTTCAAGGCTCGTATCAACAATAAGGAGCGCTCGCGCGGGGCGGTCATTAGCGCGCTTGGTTCGCGGGCTGCGTGTGTCCGTGTGTGTGCGAGTCAGCGAGCGCACTCGTGGACGTGTATGCGTTGCTTGCGAGGGTACGTGTTGGCGCGCCCGTTATTGTTAGCATTGTTCGCGTCGGAGCTGAGGTTTCGCTTATCTGTGGGCAGGTTCTAGAAAGTGAGGCGTCTCGCTCGTATACTATAGTTAGCGCTGTGTTAGATGGAGTGAAACCGTGGCAACGCGAAAGAATGTCGCGTTTATACTAGGGGGAAAAAGTACAGTGCGGAAGCAAAGTAGTTTAACGGGAGTAGGCTCCATATTTGGATACACTGTGGACAGGAAGGCGTTCGGGGAATGTAAAGATAACCGTAAATGGGGGAAAGAAAAATCGAAGAGCACACAGTAACGACGGGCAGTGTGCCGCCCTCTCGCTGATTGTCATCTAAGACAGAGAACCGCAGGTAAATGTAATGCCGGCTTCAGCGCAGACGTTAGTTGGTAACCCTATTTTACGAGCTGCAGCCTCTCACGTATTATATGTAGCCGCAAACTCCGTTAATCGCATTGCAAAAGCCTTGAGTTTACACGCCGTTAATCTGGAGATAGAAAGAAAATTCAGCATAATCCATCTCACGATGACTGTCGATGGTATGCGTTTAGCATTGAATAAATATAACGACACATTGTAATTTACACTGCTGCCCTATTAAGGGCTGTCCGTGATCATGTTTTTGCAGGAGGGTTATGTGCAGAGATGATAGCACTTCAATGCTCAAGTTCATTATGGTTGTATCGAGAGTACACAAACGCGACGCAGAAGTTGCGAAAGAAGATGGAAAGTTCACCGGAGAAATAAACTGTTTCAAGCACGCGCGAGTGACGTTTTTTGTGTATCTTGCCATAAAGTTGAAAAATTCCGCAGAACCAGTCTCACGATGACTGTCGACCGTAATGCGTTTAGCACTGAATCAACATAGCGACACAGCGTATTGCCACCGTCGAAACGAGTTATGTATGAGGCGTATGTTGCGGCGGGATACCTCTTTTGCGCTTCCATAAGGAAACTCGGCGCCATCAAGCGCCGTTGCCGCGAAGCCTGCGCGTGTCCTCCGAAATGCATGGCGCGCCGGTGCGTGCCAACGCTGGCAAACGCGTCATGTGGCAACCGGACTGCTCTCTATAGCGCTTCTTTCTGGACACGCCGGCGCCAGCTAGTGGCACTGCCGACAAGCTCGCGCGTGGCCTCCTAGACGAGAAGTGTGGAGCGCCGGTGCCTGCGAGCGCTGAGAATTGTTCCCTCGCTTGCCGCACACTCAGTGGCACATACTCAGTGTTCCAAGTTCGCTAGAGGTTCATTGAAGAGTGGCACATGCCCACTGAATTCATGGCGCGCAGCTCGGCAAGCGTTGGCGTAAAAGACTTTCATTGAAAAGTGGCAACTGTATACCCTGCGGCATTTGTGGCGCAGCCTGCTATAGCGTCGTCTTGTTGTCTTCGACGAACCTTTGTGACGTGGGTTCGATTCCGCTCAGCGTCGGAGAAATTTTTCGTCGTTGTAGAGCGGCACATTCCCAGTGGCATTGTTACCCGAGTTGGCGTCAGGGACGTTCATTGAAGAGCCGCAAACGCCTTCTCGCACGTACACAGTGACTCAAGTTGGCATCAAAGAGGTTCATCGAAGACCGGCACAGACTGAGTGGCACACGCATAATAGTGCTCTAAGTCAGCTTAGAAACTCCGGAACAGCACCAATATGCTTGCGCGTAACCGGCGTTCACGAAGTGGAACGTCACTATAATGTTTTCGAACAGCGGTATGCTTACCCAGTCCCACATTTACGGTGACCCATGTCGGCGTGAAACTATATAGGTCCGTTGAAGAGCGGCACATATGTACACATTGCCACATACTGGGTGACCAAAGTTGGTCCGGCGGTTGGTTTCGAACGCTGTTGCTCAGCACGGCAGCACGGTGCGCTACTCGTTCGACCATGGACTACTGAGTGACCCAGGTATAGGCGGGAAAACGCTTCGATACAAACGTGCATACTGTTGCGAAGTCCAAGTACCCGAGCGGCCACGAAGGTTCCATGGATGGTGCCGTGCCAGGTGCCGTGCCAGGTGCCGGGGTGGAGAGGTCCAGTGAGATCAGAAAACGGTTTTATATACAAATTTACATGTGGTATTTTACAAGAAGGGCTCCATGATATTGGAGCCGTCTACATGCTAACATCTTTGCATGTTCTAGCGTTTACATATCCGAGTCTCCTCACAACACTCAAGCTGCGCTTTTTATCCTTTTCGTTTCCCTCTTTCACTCGACGTGGGAACGCACTTTAGTTCTTCTTAGCCAATGACCACCTTCGACCGGTTCGCCATATCCCGCACATGATGTGCCATCGTTTCCCGCCGGGCTCTGCCTCCAATGTTGCCTGGTCGCCCCCGCACACCAGGTAACGGGTGACACCTTGGGAACCAAACATTGATGTGGTTCCCACGGGAATGGTCCACGCTGGCCCCTTTCGAGAATTAGTCGCCTCTCCGTGATGGTCATTTCGCGGAAACCACCGTTTCCAGGGAGGGCGGTGGCTGTTGTCTCGGAAGGGGGCTCCAGGTTGGCGCGTCACAGTCGGCGCCAGGCCTCGTCGTAGTTCGGGCGGGCTCTGGTGTTTCACGGAAGCACATCAAGAGCGACGTTGCCGTTTTAGCTACGCACGAGGCCGATGACCCATTGCAGCCTGGGGACTATTCGCTCATCCATCAGTCCCAGATGACGGTGATGCTCCCCGACCGCGAGAAACGACAAGCGTGAAGAGCAGTTGATAGCTTCAAGTCTGTCGATGAGGCCTCCTTTGTCCCGAAGGACAGCCAGACACAACAATACATAGATAGCTCGCCCCCGGAAAGTGCGTGATGTACCATAAGAATGCTAACGCATTAAAAGAAAGCGGGTCGAAGCACATAATGTTTTGCAGCCGTCATTGTTGCCTTGTTGAGAGAGCGCTCACTGTAAACCGTCTTACACCCTTAAGGTTGCTTAAGGGTGCAAATCGGTCTATGTGCGAGTTATATGACAGAAAACACCTTTAAGGGTGCAAATCGGTTTACAGTATAAGTGTGTTTTGTTGACTCTTACGCTGCGACCGGCTGACCTGTTGAAAGATGACCGAAAGAACTACAAAAAGATAGAGATGGGCAGGATTAAGATAGCAGGCCTATCAAACTTAACGAGACCGTTTTGAAAAAAAAAATGTGCAGAAAAAATAAAGAAGTGGATCGAATTTGAGTATAACCTGTCGTTTTGCTGTTTCTTTCGCTCAGCTTCGCGTGCGAATCTTGTCGGTTGAGTTTTACCTCTAGTATCTATAGATAAGCTTTCGGGAGAACAGCGCCAGCTGCGCAGTTATGGGGATGAAAAGTAAATACGGAGTGACGAGCGAAGCGCTAGCGAGGAGCCGAGCGTCTCGACGAAGATAAGTGAATGGAAGGTGCAGCTGTGTTGGAAAAGCGAGAGCATAAGGGCAGCAGAAAACAAAAATGTCGAGAATGTTTTTATTGTTCTTACTGGCGGGACGAAAACAAAGGAGACCGTGCATGTATGCTCTCGAGACAGCTGGCATCGCGCCCACAACACTGCCTTGCCGGCTGAGTGAAAGCCAAGCGGGCTGGAGACCCAGTTGCACGTGCTTGGTGGAAAAGAAAAAAAAAAAGAAAACGGAAAAGGCACAGTGGGGTGAAACAGCCGTGCCGCCGCAGCGGTGAAGGTGCCCACGCCTCGGGAGGACTTGGAAGGGAGCCGAGGAAAACGTGGGGCGCTGGGGCATGGCAAAGCCACGCCGGTGCGCGCTGCGTGCGACGAGACTCTGCATGCCAACGCTGGCGTATACAAGCCTCTAGAAAGCGTGCGAAGAGGCGGCGGTGAAAAATTGCGTCGAAAAGAAACGCGCGAGAAAACTTGCGGCGCTCGTTTCGTGGTTGCTTCTCGACGCGTATAGAAGGGAAGATGATAAGGACGCGTTCTCCCGTCTCGTGACACGGAGTTTCTCGAGTTCCTTGTCCTTGTAGGTATAATTCGTTTCGGAACACGAGTTGCCGTTTATGCACCGAATTCGGGTGTACCACCTTTCGAAGTGGTTTCGCAGCACGACGGGCGCCGTCGTCAAGAAAAGAAATGAACACCTTTCGACCGAAGCTTATATTGCACCGGCCAAGCATCAAAAACACGAAGTTCTGAGGTGCACTGCCGTTGTAAGCACGTACTGCGACGAACAAACTTCCGACGCATTCTTGGTGTGTGCGCCGGCTGTCGTCCTTGCGTCGTCGTCAGGAACGATTGCGACGCCAGGTCACGCTCGCTCTGCGCCGACGTCTGGCCGTGCCGCGAACAGGCGTCACCGCCGGAAGTGGTTCGCGAAGGAAGAGGAATGAGAGAGAGAAAAAAAGTCGCAGTTTCAGCCGAAAGGCGAAGCATCGATTGCGATAGCAAATTAGTACGCAGCTATACGAATTAAGGATAGTAGTTTTATCGGCCGTGTAAACTTGTAACCATTCGCTTGTTAACTGAATTAACAAGCACGCTGTCACGCGCGCGCAAGCAAACAAGAACACATCGGACACTCGCTGTCAAAGCGCTGGAGTGAGGAAGTGCGGCATCAGCAGCGAGCGAATTGACCTGCGTGCTACCTCTCGCTTCAACGCGAACTAAACGGCGAAAACACTGCGCACGGCGGACACTGTCCCCGTCGCAGATCGCGTTCAAGATAGGGCGCGCGCGGCCGCACAAGACGCAGCAGCCGCCGGAGTAGAACGCCCCCTGCCTCCCCTCCCGCTGGTGGCTTGAGCGCGACGGAAGAAGACGCGCTGCCTCCCCGCTTCCCTCCCTTGCGCGCGCGATACAGCCGCCATCGTCGGCTCACCCTCGTTCGCTTTCACTCGCACATGCAACGTACAGCGCGTGGCGACGATGTTATTGCCCTTGGACTTCATACGGAACATCACGACGACGGCGACGGCAGAAATGCGCCTGGGGTGTCCGTATAATTGCTGTCGCAATAAAAGAGAGTCGTGTACTTGAAAGTATAGAGTATTGCCGGAGTAAAAGTATTCGCCTACGCCCTACTCTGCAAAGGACATGGAGAAAAAGGCCCTAGAGTGAGGATGCCATAATTAAGTGGAATTAAATGAAAACAATAATAATAATAAAACATAAATTTGAATGTTTTCATTTTGTTTCTGTCATCTTCAATAATACACACTCCAGTTCTACTTCGCAATCTTGATTTCACTGAATAAGAATGGAAAACTGGGAGAATTGGTACATATTCATATTTGCAGTGCAGAAGGGCCGAGACACACAAGAAGAAGTTGCAAAGCGATTTCACTGCTCGGCTTTCTTATATGATGCACATTATTGTCCGTATGACAGTTCGAATCAATTGGAAGCTAGAGAAAAGAAATGTCATAGGCCGCGACCGTTGGGACCAGGCAACGCACGTGGTATAGGAGGCCATGCACAAAGCAATTTCATACAATTTTCTGGACATTTAAAATAACAGCACGCTTTTATAAAGTGAGTATGCGTTTTTTTTCTTGATAAATGTGTACGTAAAAGACCATGTTGGATTTACATTTTAAGATGAGGCCCTATGACAAAAAAATTTGCTATTGATTGGCTATCGATTGGCTGTCGCAAGGTATTGGCCACGTATTTGGGCTAGGCTAAGCATCCCCAGCATTTTCCGGAATTTATTGATTATTGATCGATTATTGATTAGCTATTGATTGGCTATCGATGACTGACTAAGCTTCAGTAGTCCCAACCATTTTTTTGTGGACGACTAACGGACTAACGGCAGGCTTAAACAGCTCCGCTGTTAAAAAAAAAGAACGAAAAAGAAAACGTATTTATCATAACTGCTATATTCTATACTATCATATGACATACGGAAAAAGCGGTTTCCTGTATGGGATCCCATATTTTTTCATATTGGGTTATTGAATATGGGACTTTTTCCATACGGGAAACTATGGGGTAATATGGTTTTTTTTCAGACTGAGTTTAACTACGCAGCGCCACGCTCAAGACGCGCCGAAGGAGATCGTATGATCCTTTAGACAAGACACGACGAGCGCCCGTCTCCTTTGCCATTCCCTGTGTGTGTCAATTTGAATCCCTTTTCTAATAGACATGGTTCACCAGCTAGCTCAGCAAGGAATGCTCCCAAGGGCACGTCCTGCTGTTGAGGGACGTCGATGAGATTACTTACGCCGGTCGGTGTTCACGCGGTAACTGCGTCGAAAATTGTGCTCGTGGTTCAGGGCTTTATAGAGCTCGAAGGCGGCGAAAGCCAACCAGTCGCTCGGTAACGGCCATCGTGGTCGTGGCGTGTATAGGTCGGCGCTGAATGAGCACATCGGTGAGTGTGAGAACGGAAGGAGGAGAAGCGCTAGTGTTCGTCGCTTGTGAACAATTCGATCGAGCAATCACGTGGCGCTGGTGCGCGTCGCGTAACCACAGCGCCAGCTGCGCAGACTTGGAACGAGAGGAACGGGTGATGCGCATCGCCTAACTGCGACGCATATTTGCAGCCACGGCCTTTGATGCAGCTGCATGACTCAATTCGTCGGGGGCATGCTTTCGGCGCTCACGTATTCGCAGTTTGAACTAACAGTCCTTTTTCTTCTTTCTTTTGTCAGATTATAGTGGGTCCGCCCTCACTCGAATTGATGGTGTTGATGTACGTGCGCGTCGGCTTTATTGCGTGCGCATTACAGGCGACAGTAATTAAGAGAGAGAGAAAAAAAAAGCAAATGAGGTTGCATGGCTAGAGGTCGACTAAGAATTAGCGCTTGTTTAGGCATTGGTTATTTTGTTTGTTGATTAGGTATTGTTTTTTTTTTCTTATGTATTTCTTTGTGTGTGTTTCCTGAGCAATCCGCCGATGAAGTGCTTGTGGCGTTGCGCTGCTAGGTCGCGGCCCCTGCGGCCGCAGTTCGATGGGGTCTAAATACTGAAACGCTCGCGCGGTTATATTTAGGTGCACATTAAAGAACCCCAGGTGGTCATATTTAATGCGGAGCTCCCCACTATACGGAGCCAACCATAACCCACTGCATGTGCAGTTTCGGGACATTAAACCCCTTAATTTAATCTTAGTTAAGCAAGCTTACCGGCTTTTCTTCTTCTGGTCCTCCTCATTGCGTAGTCGCCTGAAAAATAAAAAATAACAATAAATTGAGTTTGTTTTTTTCACATTCGTCGTCTTTTTGTTTGCTCTATTCACACACACACACACACACACACACACCACACACACACACACACACACACACACACACACACACACACACACACACACATATATATATATATATATATATATATATATATATATATATATATATATATATATATATATTCTCGTTGTGTGCGCTGCCCATGTATACATGTCTTGCAGTCGAGCGCACGACAGCAAAACGTTCCAGGCGGTCGTGCATTTCAAATAGCATGCCTGAGCGTTTGGTGCCTGTATCGCGCTTGCCTTGTCGGCAGTGAAGTAACGTCGACCGCCACTGTCGAGCTGGCTCGTGATGAGCGACGCCTGGCGCATCGCAGGCTGGAAAGATGACGCGCCGTTGTCGCGGATGCGCCGTCGCGTTGCGCTCCGCACCTAACCGGCAAGTCGAGCGTCTTCAACTACAAACGCACTCGCATTACGGTCACGTGTGCTAGATGACAAGTGGGAACGGCGCGTGTTGCTTTTTTTGTGCTAGAACGCAGTTGCTAGGAGATCTACCTTTTTGTGAGTGCATGGTGGCGCCAGAGGACTGACCGTATAGCACGTCGTGCGGGCGTGACACTCCCTGCGCTTTACTCGTGGCCCTGTATCTTGGAAAGACGAGTATTCTTTCTTTTTGTCGTTGTATAAACCAACGCGTACCCTTTACGCTGCAAAAAAGGGCTTCTCATATTCCAATGGTGTTTTCATTCGTTGTACCCTGCATGACAGCTGCTGTAACCGAGTGAAAGTATGTGCTGTTCATGAACAAAGGAAATAAACTTGGTGAGAGCTATAGCATTCGCGAGCCAACTCTCCGTGAAGCCATTGCTTTCGTCTTCTCTCTCTCAGAATACCGGCCCAACGCGTGACCCTGGGCTCGGTGGACTTAGCCCAGTGTGCCTGGTTCCCGTTAGGTTGTTCGACGTGCTTTGCCAACCGCTCTTTGAACATTTTGCTCCCGACATGCGTGTTGTGCAACTTCGGTCGTTCATTGCAGAGTACATTTGTCGTCTTCGTTGCAACGTGTGAGTGTGGAAGCTGCACGTTGCTGTCGCAGGCGGTGGAACGCGTTAAAGCTTACCGTGACACGATGACGTGTAGGGCCGACTGTTCTCGGCTTCAGTATTGTTACGTAATGCTCCCTCCTAATTCCTTCCTTCCTCCATGGGGCTAGTATATATATACCAAGTTGTGTCTATATATTGACGAAACGCGCGCAAGTTGCGGCAGCGTTGAAATTTGGGTGAGCTAAAATGTTTCGACTCTCGAAAAGAGCACAGGAATTCCACGCCGCGAGCGTTTCGGTATATATCGGCTTCACCGTATTGTTGCCGTTGGGATACTGCATGCGTAGCGGCATGATTTCGCCTAGCTCGCTCCGTAGCATCACGCGGTCCATGATAAAGGATGTGAAATAAGTATGCCCCCCTTCCCCTCCCCGATTGTTCTCTCTCTTTGCGAGGAGCGGGATAATTCTAATATGCTATCATAAACACACCACTCTGATCTCATCTCTCGCTTGATTTCCGTCTCTTTGCGGTGACTGAAGACCGACAAGGCAGTGCAGAGAGGCGAGAACGCATGAACGGCAAACTTAGAACAGTAAGAACAACGTGAGCAATAAATCTGGGCTCAACCGCGCGTGACGGCCTCGTTTCAAGATTATTCCAACTGCTTGGAGCAATCACATGTTTGTAGCTTACGGAGCCTAATACCTTCCATCCTTAACTGTGTCGAGGATTTGAATAGGCAGTCACAAGGCCGCAGGCTTCGCGCCCTGACTGTCGCGTTTCATTCTTTGACGACTGAATTTGTGTATAGATTGGAATCTCCTTTATTAGCTTTAGCCAGTTAGCTCTTAATTCGAGCATAATCTTAATTCTAATCATTTGTATGTTGTATGGAGGATTGCTTCCTTAACAGAAATGTGTGGCGAATAAAAAGACAAGTTAGCGGCACTGCGACGGAACCACGTGGATACTGTGCACGTAAAATTTAAATCGAATTCTCGAATTTTACGTCCCAAAACCGCGATATGATTATGAGGCACGCCCCAGTGGGGTACTCCGGATTAATTTTTACCGCTTGGAGTTCTTTGAAGTGCATCGAAATGTAAGCACCCGAGCGCTTTTGCATTTCGCTGCAATCGAAATGCCCGCGTCTACCGCGGCCGGTATTGAACCCCGTATTCCTGAAGTCCATATATAAGAAAAGTACCGCCATCCTTTGATAAACGCCGCTTCTCTCTCCCCTGTATCTCCGATTGGACGTTGATAGCGCGCGCTTTTCACTTCTTTATATTTTCTTTTTTTCCGCCTCAGAGCCATGTTGAAAGTCCTCTGCGCAGCCGCAGGCGCCGGCGGCGCGGCGGCGCGCGCCCGGTCCTGAAAGCTTCAACGTGGACTTTCTAGGTGCGCCACCGTCGACTTGGCTTTCGCAAGCAAAAAGTAAAGAAAAAAGCAAGCGCTTTAGGAGAGGAGGCGGCGGAGGAAAGAGTAGATGGCGGTACTTTTCTTATATAGGGATTTTACTATTCCAGTTCAGCAGCGCCACGCCATAACCACGGCTAGGTCAGCTGGTATACCCCACAGGTAAACGGGAATTGCATCACGAGCGCCAGTTCCTCCCCTGGTGCTTGGTAGGACATGCTTCTGAGAAAAAATAAAATTAAAAAGAAATGAAGCCTGCTGTTATGGCAACGGTTTTGCTGAAGCGCGAGGGGGAGGCGGCCATCCCGCTTATCTGCAATGCGCTCGACGAGTGTGCGATTTTCTCGGCAGACAAAAAAGGAAATTAGCACGAGTTCAATTTGCTGCTACAGTCTGCATTATTCTAACGGCTGTCATTTTCAGTCTGTTCTTTTTTTGTAATGACAATTTCCTTTTGCGTGGGTGCACCCACGCAAAAGGAAATTGCGGTTCATGTATTGAATAAATACCAGCAGCACATATGTGTTTGCTAAAATTTTACCCTATTCTGGTCATGATACGGGAGCCAGCATGCCATAGCGTGTGGTTATTGCGTTTCGCCAGGAGAATAACAGGCAGTGAAATGTGCTTTATTTTGCAATTTTATTAGCAACATTTGTACAGCAAGAGAGTCGTGATTTTTGACTTCGCATGAGGCAATCTTACCAACGCAAATCGTCTTTCGCAGCAGTTATCTGTGATTACTCATTCAAAAAAATATCATTAAGCGAGACCGGTTGAAAGACTGACGGCAGCACATTTCGCATACCCTAACACAGACGAGGTGGAGTTATCCGAGCTGGAGCTGTCGTCTGAAAAGAAAAAAAAAAAAAAATAGAAGTAATATAAGTTTTATGCTTACACACAACGCAATTGCAGGAACAAATTTCAGCAATATTTCCACAAAACAGTGCTTTTAATTCATGTACGTCATCTCTTATATTTTATTGTAGGATTTATGCTAAAAATATGGCACAAAGATTTAACAATAGAAATTCTTATTTTACCTGCTACTATATTGCAATAACAGGTTTGGTAATGCTGCTTTCTCAACAGCTGTCTGAAAACACTGATCAGTTTCTTACAGCTAAATTATATGGATCATTGAATTTCCTATTCACTTGTCAATAAGGCACTGACGGATTAGTTCGTTCAACCTATTTGTATACTCCTTGTCTTCCTAATTCTGCAGAATGCCTATTACTGGAAGACTATGTTTCAAAAGTTGTAAGCCACTGGTAAACGGTCTAAGAGCATATCCTATTATAGACCAATTTGTTTTGCACAGGGGGTTTGCGAGAACACCGGAGCGCGTAGCTCGCTCAGCGCCGACGTAAGCACCTTCGCACGCATTGCACGCCAGCGCGACTTGACCCGAAGGTAAATTCGTTCGTTCTGAACAAAAACTGCTCGCCTGTTCTCAGTTAACCGCGAACATCGCACATCGCAGATGAATATTCGATAAAAAAGAACAGAAAAGCAGGCGTTTTTTTTTTTTTTTCGCGACACATTTCGCGGGGCAACGTAAAATGCACTCGGCACCGTAGCAGAAACGCGAAAAAAAAAAAAAAAAAAAAAAAACAGCGCTTGCAGTGCTTTCTGCACTAGAGCAGTGCTCCTTTAATTGGTCTCCGCACCTTGTGAAGTTCTGGGTGACTTGTAATGTCTAACCAAGAACAGGCAAGTCTCTAACTTAACACCTTCGTCCGTGCAGCAAGCATTCAAGGAACTTCAGCAAAGTTATCAGTTTATTCCATAAAGCGAACAGCAATCGCCGAGATATAACGAAACGCAATGTCCGTCAGCGGTTCAGCTAGCACTCACTCCTCTCAGAAGCTGCTGTGGATAGGTAACTTCAGTGTATTTACACGACACAGAGAAATATACCGCGTACGGAACACCATTCCTTTCGTCTTACAGCCGTTTCGACAAGGTTAGCGGCTATTCGGTATAGCGACTGCATAAAAAGCGTGCTTACCTTTCATTCTCTCAGAAGCGGGAAAAAGTGGCCCTGCTGTCCCTTCCCGTGCTCGTCAACCACAGAGCCGCGCGGAAACGTCTTGTGGCCTTTCTTCAGTTTTTCGTACATCGCTGGAGCCACCGACCGATCCAGAAACAAAATGTTGCAGCGCACAGTAGAAGGCAAAGGCGTGCACGTGTGCAGAGAGCAGCAGGAGCAGACGAACGGAATGGCAGCCGAAGCGATAACAGCGAAAGCGCCGCCCGTTGGCGCAATAAGTGAAGCGACTAAATAATGATATAGCATGCTAAAAAGAAAATAGCCAAAACACATTTTATTTCTACATATAATTGCACCCCTTTACTTTATTGCTATGTAGGTTGAAAAGATAGAGCCACATATGCAAAAGTTACTGAATTTTCCTTTGGCTACCAGTGTCATGGCGACGCTTTATTGCCAATACCGAAACTAGCCCGACTGTCCACCGGCCGGCCATAACCACTTAGCTCCCGCGCCGGGTATACACTGCGCGCTCACGCTTGCTGTTAACTGTGTAGCCAACCGAAAACCCTTGAGTAACCCTCTTATCATTTCAGTTCGCTTTTTGCCCAAGTAATCTCACTTGCCAGCATTGCTGTGCCGTCGAACAATTCGACTTTCCGAAGGTGATGCCTGAGAAGAGGGCCGTGCGCGTTGTTGACGCGACAGGTTTCGTCTTCTCCTCCCAGCAACGAATGTGTGTCTCGGTACGAAACCGCAGGCAAACATCGCCGCCGTCTCATCGACGTTGGTGTGCTGACGGCAGCATCGCAGGTCAGCGGTTTCCCAAGCAAACCTGTGTGCCACGCTCTCGCCATAGCGACGTCGGGCCCCCCTTTCATCAGACACGAGATATGGGTGGGTCGAGTTCGTCGTACCGGCTCCGCTGGCTAACATCACCGTCGGTCACCCGCCGCCACCGCCCGTGGACCACGGGTCCGCGCGCGGGTCAGAACAGACCTTTACCGCCAAGCTAAAAGGCCGTGGCGCATGAAGGCCGAAGAGGGAAAAAGACCGGTGTTGTAGCGCCGGAAGCCTCGCGTGCGTGCGTGCGTGCGTGCGTGCTGGCGAGCGCGTGCCCTCACTTTCCGACGTGCGTGCCTCCCATCTGCCCGGGTCATCAGGCGAGGCCCGAGCGCGGCGCTGATCCATCTCGAGGGATTTGGCGGGCCCTCCCGTGCCGTCCCGACATGTTTATCATCGCGGACCAACGCCTGCCTCCCCTCTCGATCTGCTCTAAGCCTTGCAGCGCAGCGGCTGCGCCGGCAATCGCCGAGCTCTTAGCATGCTGCTGCCGCCGCCGGTGCTCCGGCGTTGCCATCCCTGTGGGCCGAGCTCCTTCGCGTGTCTGTGTACGCAAGGATCGCTTGCATTGCCTGCCGCGCTGCGTATAGAAGGGCGTGGGAAGGCACGGAGAAGGAGACGTGCCCCGTAATACCTGCTGACTGGCTTTTTGCTGGCTTCCGAAGAAGCACGATTTTTGGAGTTCGGAAAAAAAAAAAAAAAAGCTGATTCTCAGTTTGCGTTGGAGATTTAGCGGGAGGGTGGGCGCGGGAGGCCTAGAACTGTCACTGAAGTGCGTGGGAGCTTGGCAAGCCTTGCGCTGCTGGAGCCACTACACGCATGGCAGTAGCTTAGAAAGGGGGACGTTGAATTTGAAAGATCGGCAAGTTTTGGCTTTGTGCATTGGTTAAGTGCCGATGATCTCAGTATACTATACTTTCAATTTCTGTATGTTTTTTTATTGGGTGTATCTTTCTTTATTACTCATGATGAAATAAAGGGTCAACAGGCGCCCGAAGCAACATTTAGCTTTTATCGTGTCAAACGTCCCGACCTTTGCGCTAATCTGTCTACTACGTGACTGCAATGTCTGCAAAAATAGACTTTCGTGCGAGTTGATGCATTTGAAGAGAGCGACTTTGCCTCTTCGGTGCTCTCATCGTCCTCGTGCTCGTTTCCGGGAGAACTTTCCTCGTCTTATTTGTTGCGTTCAGGCTTTTAACACCTTTGCTAAGGGAGGTGTGAAGTCGCCGTGCGTCATCACTGTTAGGGTGCGAACGTCGTCTTCTATCGAAGTTCGCGATAGGCATAGCGAGCATCGCATACGGCAGTTCAATTATTGGGACTTTGGCTTAAGTAGGGTTCACAGTGTTCGGTTTTTATTTCCACAAGAAAAATGTTTTTTTTTTGTTGGTGGATATGTATTTCTAGAGGAACTATCACCGTTCTTTTTTCTTTTTTTTTGCTAGATAATATTTTGCTTCGAGTTTCGAGGGATGTAGTTCGCTGGCGTCAACTCTAGCCTATAGTGAATGAACTTTAGCAAGGTAGTGCGTTGGGCGAGTTGGTGCATAGTTGGTGCATGAACTTACCTGACTGTTCTCACACACCGTCCGTCTTTGTGCAGAAGTACCGGTACCCGGAGGAAGTGGACCTCCCTCCCACGTCGTCCCGGCTCAAGGACGTAGATGGCTTGGGCACCAGCGTCGACCACTACTCTTCCAGCGCCGTGGAATCGCCCAGGAAGGTGAGCAATCGCTTGCACGCGCTTTTCCCTTTGCCATGTGTGCGCTCAAAGCGGCCACGAGTCGTCGCTCATGGCTTGAACGAGCTAGGGAGCCTACATGCAACGCCGTTTTAGGGTGGTGACAACACCAACATTTTGACCGCTATTTACCGCCAAATTTGGTGGGTAGCCATTTTGGTCTCCAGCTTTTCTGCCTTTTTTTGGCACGCTCTGATGTACTCATGTTGGCACGCGATCTATTAAATTTCTTTAATTCAGTTTTGCGCCAGCGCGCACATGAAACTTGCATACATCTTTAATATACTAGTTGCCTTTTCCTTTTATTTTAACACATCAAACTTACTTTTCTATTGCACGTCGTGCGACACATATAAAGCAACGAGCTATAAGGCACAATGGCGTGCTCGTGGTATACGATTACTCTCGCCAAGAATGTGAACTGCGTTAAGCATTGTCGTTGCCTTCCAGTTGTACATAATATATAAAGGGTGCTTTTCGAAGTGTGCTGTAATATAAAGACTGTCCTTACTAGTCTGTTTAACTAAAACGTAGACGTGCCGTGTACGGCGCTCAGACGCGCCATTTGTCTCTGGCTGCTGAAGCCAAAATTTATTAAAAGAAGTTAATAATTTCACGTCACCAAGGGTTGCGGGAAGTGTGGACTGTCGGCTGGTCTTTCGCCATTTTGGTCCCCACAATTAACCCGCCAATTTAGCTGGCGGCGGCAAGTACCCTTACAAAGGCTGTCACCACCCTAAAACGGCGTTGCATGTAGGCTCCCTAGAGCGAGCTGTCTTCGCGTTTCAGCTGCCAAGCGCTTGAACGCCGTTGAGAGCGCGGCGGTCACGTGTGCCTCCGGCTCTGCCGTTTGGGCGAAAGTGGATTCGGAACTGTCCTGTACGTGACACGTACAGCTTGGCTTTTTGGTACTTTCGTGATTGGCGCCGGCCGCGACTCAGGGTCACTGATCCGGACCTTGACGTTTCCCTAGGGCCAGTATGTCGAGGAGCGTCTAGAGTTCACACTTGATGTCTTCGATTTCGTTGCCCAGTTCGTCGTTTCTCTTGCGTTCCGCCTTCAACATGGGATGCGCCGTCTCAGCCATCGATTCGTTGGTCATCGTTAAGTTTGGTCTGATATACCGGCCAGATGCGCTGGATCAATGCCACGCGTTTTATTAGCAACGTCTCATTCTACAGGCTGATATTTTGAAGATCCTGCACTCTTCGATGCACTGCCTCGGCGTATGTTTCGCGCAAACCACATGTGCTAGCGTCTAGCTGTCTGTCCTGCAACCTGACTTATGCTATGAACATGTTCAATAACTTTCCGACGAGTTGCCGACAAGATCGAAGAAGTCGCAGTAAGTTTCTGCATGTTTAAAAAGGCATACCGGAAAGCAATTGCAGCTGTTTCAGCGCTTCTGATAACAATATAAAGCGGCATCTGTCCATCAACAAACATATGGATGTTATTGCGCGCCGTCCGGGAAGGCGTGGCAATAGGTATGAGGAGCTGGTAGCTTCGACTATTGAAGCATGATGGACTCTGTCGGAAACTTGCTGGGTGTGGATCTTGTTACGACAGGTCGTACGTTGAATCGCCCACGGAATCGTGCGATGCTTTCGCTTTACGGTTTCTTCCCTGCTGTAAATTGTTTCGCTAGGAGTCTTCATCGACTGTCGCCTAATGCTTGAATAAAAGATCCAAGTTTCACCGCCCCAGATTGCTGCACAGGTGCACTGGTGTCACAAGTTTCGGGCAGATAGATGGCAGAGACCATTAAGTCATCGCGGCTTTACTACAAGATACATAATGATGCAGGAGGGTCTGGTCAGCAGCCGTCGCTTTTCTCTGTGTTATGTATTGAGGAAGGGCCGCCGGTGGTTCCTCTGCGTTTACGTATGTTTAAATGCGACACGCCGGTTCTCGTATAGCTTATACATGCGGCGTACATGGTGCACGAGTTGAAAGACTAATGTGCGTTTTGCTTGTGCAGCTCCTTTATTCTACGTCCATCATTAAGTATCCGAATGCTTCCCTTTGTATCTGTAGACGAAGAATGCACTTAAATAATAAGCACATAAGTTATACTGTATGCGTTTCACCCTGCGCACGCTGACTGCCAGAATCTGGAAAGACACCGGCGTTTCTGAGGCTTCCCGGCGAAGAAACCTTCTCATCAAACCCTTCCGATGCAAATTATACCGGAATTGTCATTGTTAGGAATACCGTTCGGTAGCAGTTTTCTTTCTCTTTTGTCTTTCCTGCTGGATAAGAGCGGGTGGGTTGAGCGGCTCAAACTGTAGAGTGCTCCGAAAACAAAGAAACAGTCTGTCTCTGTTGAATTCAAACAGTTCATGGACTGCCCGCTATGTTCTGTCCGTGCCAGCGAGATTTAATTAATGCAAACTGGCGGAGCCTTGCCGCTGACGGAAGCACTCGCCGCCCGTGTTCTTAATGACGCTTCTTCGCCTCGGAAATGCGGCAGCGTTCTTGGAAGAGCACCCCACGACGGTGAAAGTTTGAGTTTATTTCTGACAGCGAAGAGCAGCACTGCTGCTGAGACCGCTGAAACTCCGTGCGCGTGGATTCCACCTTGAAATCGCTTTAGAACACGTTTTCCTCATTTGCCTTTCGTGCATCGCGCAGAGTAACGACACGCACGCACGCACGCATGCACACACACGCACACACATTTGCTCGCTTGTTTTGTCTCTTGATTGTACTCATTGCAGCGTGCTTAAGTGGTTATGTGTGATGTTTGTTTGGCATGGGATGGGTCCAGTGGTGTTATATTTAAAACGTGCCGACTTAATGGCGGCAGCGTAGCGGACGCTCGCTGTGAGTGTTGCGCCGAGTATGTTTGCGCGTGCTCGAGATACGAGTTCCCCGTAGAAGTACCAGTATAGCTTTGGATCAGAATCTGCAGCGTTCTTGCCCTAGGCACGATGCGGTGGATTCGATTCCCGCACCTGACGGTCGGATGTCGAGCGGGAGGCGACAGCGTCTGTCTATACGGTTGAAAGCGTCCAGATTTCGGTGCGCGTAAAAAAAAAAAATAAAAAAAGAAAAGGATAATCGTACACGATGGAAGTAAGTCAGCGCACGTCCTCTTCGTCGTCTCTCATGTAGCGTGTGCAGCCGTAGCTTTCGCGACGTAGGAATGCAATTAATGCAATGCGAAAATACTCCAGGGAGCGTCGTTGTGGGTCGACGGTGTCGCCGGTCTTGGCTGTTCGGTGGTGACTGTCGCCCTCCCAGTGCATGGTGCGGAAAGGCCCAGTTCCTTCGGCTTGCCTTCTGAGGTTACCAGGAGTCGCCTTCTGATGATTACTCTCACGATGTGCCATTCCCTCCTTCGCCGTGTCTGGTGTGGGTGTGGTGGGTGTGTGTGTGGGTGTGTGTGTGTGTGTGTGATGTGTGTGTTGTTGTGTGTCTGTGTGTGTGGTGCGTGTGTGCGTGGTGCTGCGCGCGCGCGCTATAGGATTTAAAGTAAGCTCAGCTTGTTTTCTTGGGGAGTCGAAGAAGAGTAGGTTAGGGTGGTTTAGAATGAAAACATTATTCTTGCCTTTGAAGCGTTTAGTTTCGACTTGTCTCAGAGGCTGGACGTCAGCGAAACTACGTATATGAACGAGCACTTTTGTCTGACGCATTGCGGAAAACAGCTCGTAGTTAGCGCGTAATTGAAATGAGCAGAGCTTGTTTGCCTACATTAGCATTAAAGGCGGCACCGCGGCGTCTTCGCGATTTCACATGTAGGGTATGGCTATGCTGGTAGTATAGAATTACTTCAATTAATTGCTAATAATATAAATAATTATAAATTATATGTTTTATGAGGAGCTTCTCGCTGCTTAGTTATCTGCTTATGCCGTCCCTTGCTGCTGCATTTTGTTCTGAGTCAAGTGTGCGCTTTATCTTTCGCGTTCAGGGTCCCAGATTGGCGATGGTTCAAGGTCATCGTGTGTGCCTAGTCAATGCAGCAAATGCTTTACGGCTCTCGCAAGAGTGTGACAAACAACGACAAGAACATGAGCGTGAGGCGCGCACTGATCGTCTCTTCTGTTTTCACTGCATCACGCTAAGGTATTGAGCCGATGCACAACCGCAGCGAATGAAAACGAGAGAGCCCGTCAGCGCTGTAACCCGCCAGTAATTTCGCAATCGAGAAATTTTTTGGTCATTTGAATCGCGCGTAGCTTCCAAGGCAATTGGGCAGCTCGTGTGCTAGTTGACTTTTCATTCCGGAAGGCAGTCAGTCCTCCGCGAGCGAATCGCGGCCCTCTTGTCGCCCTAATTACGTGTCCTCCTAATCCGTCTCCAAACTTGCGCCGTTGTCTAAATTGGCCTTCGGCTCTCCGCGATTTCTGGGTCAGCGAAACGTTCCCTCTCGCGCACAGGAGCGCGCGCGTCCCTTCACGTGGCGCCGTCTGTTGTAAAAGTAGCGAGGCAGCCGCCGCTCGCGTAGCGCGCGCTCCCCGCCGGTGGCGTTGCGCGTCTACGGTGTTTAGGGACACCTCGATAC
This sequence comes from Dermacentor silvarum, assembly GCF_013339745.2. NCBI lineage: Eukaryota > Metazoa > Arthropoda > Arachnida > Ixodida > Ixodidae > Dermacentor > Dermacentor silvarum. Next base: position 170,886,578 of record NC_051155.1, read on the forward strand.
GGAGACCGCCGGCGACGCCAAGGCGCTCATTAATGGGGGATAAAGAAGTAAAAGAAACAGAGGTGGTAAATTACACATTAATTATACACACCTTGTGTGGGGCACAGCACCTGAATCTAACCTCAGGAAAATACACTTACTACAGAAAAAGATCCTACGTATCATAACAAACGTGTCATATCACAATCACAGTGAGCGCCTCTTTAAACACCACAACATACCCACAATCTACCGCTCTCTCCTTCGTATATGGCACTCAAGCTTGAACTCTGAAACCAGCCTATTTAATGAAATTGCTTGTCTGCAAAAAAAATATAAGAATAAAAAAAAGAAAACCAGCTACCTATATTACCCGTCATGGAGAATATTGGTCTATACCCCCTTCAAGAACCAACTATGGCTTGCAAATGAGCAAAAATAAATTACCCAGACTGATTAATTCATGTCATGACGCCGGCATTGACATCATTAACATAACACGGTCGGAACTGTTGTCACTTATCCGAACCTTCTCCTTATTAATGAATCAAGCGTAATTTCTTTCTTTTTCACCTGTATTCACATATGCGTATTCTTAAATGTTTGTAATGACATAATTTGTTGCTCATCCTATTCTTTCTCCTAATCATTCCGGTATTAATCAAGCACCATTTATTTTCACCTTTAATTATGCATCTTTTATTTACGTATTACGTAATTATGCAACTTTTATTTACGTATTGCCAAGTGCATGTAATGTGGGTGTGTGTACTATCTGCATTGTTTTTACTTCTCATTGTCCAATTTCCTTGTTCCCCTATTGATAATTCTCTTGAATTGATTAATTATTGTACTTTAACATTTACATGTAATGCTTCTGCATACGGTTCATTGCGCGACTCACTGCCGCCATCTAAGGGCACCTCAAGCTGCCTCGCTGCAGCTTTTATTTTAGCCCCCGCCATTGTATTTTTAGCAATGGAAACAAATAAGGAAAGAAAGAAAGAAAGAAAGAAAGAAAGAAAGAAAGAAAGAAAGAAAGAAAGAAAGTAAATAATAATAAAAAAAACGACTGAAACAAAAAGACGACCAGGTTTAGTGGAGATTTACAAAAACGACAAGAAATAAAGAAATTAGGGAAACCCTGTGACAACTAACGCCAAGGGGAGTGCGTTGCTATTTGAGGCCCGTAGCTGGGCTGCGCGAGGACAAAAACATACCGGAGCAAATATGCGCCTCGTGATGAGACGTGTGTGTGCTGCAAGGAAATCCCAGAAACGACTCGACACATATAATGGAATGTCAATATATTCGCCCAGCGAGGACCGTACGGAGTGTCCACCTTCCAGAAGCGTTGCGATTCAAAGAAAATGCAAGGATTAATTGGTCAACAATCGAGACTAGTAAAATACGATTACAATATAGGAAAGTCACTGCAAGCGTAGGTGATGGTAAAATGGAGTGAGAGGGGTTTTAGTTTTTATAGTACATGCGCAACAGTGATGAGAAGAACTATGGTTAGCTTGTTTGCATCAATCCGCCTATGTCCGACCACAGGCGCGTCGACGCTCCTGTGGCTGCCTACGTAAAGAGCGGTTACGAAGTAGTAGTAAGTGGTTCCTGGGGAAAGGGAAAGGTTGGCGCTATCTTCTGCAGCCCTTGAGGGAGCACGGCTCAGCGCCAGGGTTACGAAGCGAGCTCACTTAAAACGCCTCCAGCGTCGTCTCATCCTCACCTCGGGGAGCCAAGAGAGCGAGGCACCCTAAAAAGGAGAGCGGACAGGGAGCGCCACGCGCCGGAGTTGACTGAAAGCGCAGCGCGATCTCTGTGCGGGAGCCAGCCGCTGGTCGGCGCTGTTGAGGCTTAAGCGTTTTCCGGCTCCGCTACCGCAGTCGCACTCGTCCGCGTGCGGTCTTTTCAGCGCTGACAGCTGTTTGTTCAGGTCACATAGTTCTTCTTTCATCTTCATTACACTTTATTTTGATTACAACACGTGAAAAATAGGCAGCACTGGCTTAGGCCGATACCCATTGGCTAGTAGGGGTTCTAAACTAAAATATGTAAGTACGAGCAACGAATTGTGTTCACAAAGCAAACGGTACTCGAAAAATCAATTTCTACTGAGAAAAAAAATAAAAATAAACGAGGATAAACATAAAGTGTGGTTCAGAATAAGGTAATACATAAAAGGAAAAGAACAAGTGCATGATAATGCACTTAGATTAGCCTACAAAATAATGCTGCATACATGTAACAACAACAGAATAAAATACAAATGCAAGATAAAAATACTGTTTCCACGCCAAATGACACTTATAGCACTTGTATAAAAATATATCAAAAAATGATATGTACGAGTTTAGCCGTTCTTCTGGAGCAGGCATCTTTTAAGTGCACTTAAAAAAATATTTACTTCTTTTACGTGAAGTATGTTGTATCTCGTTCCAGAACTTCACTCCAGTACATTGCAGTAAATTGCATAACTTCCTGCGTTTTTTGAACCTGTCTTTCCGGCTCTGGTTGCGTGACAAAGGAGAATAGCGGGTAGGCCGAAAATCGGCAGTGAATTGGGACATTTGCATCGAAGAATTAAGAAGCGGCGGAAGAAAAAAATAAAGTGAATTAGAAAAATTATTCTTTAGAAAAAAAAATAGACATCAATGAATGTGAGGCGCATGTTGTATATAGCCGTGTGTCACGCATTTATCATTAACAAATACATGCTTAAATGACATCTATGTGCCTCTCCGCCTAGCTTTCTAGGCAGCCTTCTGCAGAGCCTCGTGCAATCGTGCGATCGTAGTCAATGGATGACGAGGGAAGAATACAATTACCAATTTATACCAAAGATACGCTTTCTGTATTTTTAATTTCCGGAGAGACCGGGAATGAAACATTCGCGTTAATGTCATTGCCATTCCCCTTTTTCCGCCTCTCTGTAGTGCGCAATATTCGTGGCGAAATTATCCACTGGACCCGTGAATTTTTTTCTCTGTTGTTGCGCTCACGGCGTGCGTTCGTGTGGCTGCTTGAATGAGTCGCACTGAATGTTTCTGTAAAGTTGGATTCTGTGGTCGTTCTCCTGATTCGGTGCTGATCTCATCATTGATTACTTTTCTTTCTTTTCGTTCGTTATTTCTTTGCTTTTTTTTTGAGGTTGTTACTTTTGGACGGCACACTATTTGCTGGCTATAGTTCACGCGGCCTTTCGTGCGAAGCTTTTGTATATTTTTGTAACGGCGCTTGAGTGTAACCGTGTTGCGGTAATGCTGCACCGACTCGAGCGAAAGTCGAGCGGCGGTGCGCCGCCATTTTGAGATAGGTGGCGCCTTGGCATGAATTTAGAAGCCACAACAAGGAGCAGCATAGCGGACGAGATCGACATCATGTGCATTGCGGAGAACTACTTTTGATATGAGACCAGGCGGTAGCTATGAGAGGTAGCTGCATTCGCAGTAAATGAGTTGAGAACCGCCGGAGGAATCGCTAAACCTGCACTTTTTTTTTTCTCGCATTATGTGAGCATTTCAGCCCCGCAGCTTAGATAGCAGTAGGTTATTACACTTGCACTTTAAAGGACGACTGCGGCAAGCCTCTAGAATGAACTATAAATGTAGAGATAAAGTTTTCCAGGAGGTTAAATTGCACTTCAGGAACCAGCGAACCGATTTGACTCGTAAGCGAAGCTTATTGACTCTTTTCGCGGCCGCCGTGTATAGCTCTCTATTGAGTCGCCCAGCTTGCGAGCTCTCGCCGGCGACTTGGACCAATTCCAGGGAGCAGAGATAACTGCTCAGCCAAACGATTCAGCGAGACCTCGCCCTGTCGCGATGTTCTCGCTTTCTTTTCTTTCTGGTGGCTCGCGCATTTCGCGCAAAGGACGGCGGTGGGGGGGAGCTCCGGCTTTTGCAATGTCCGCGACCCCCTGGCGAGTTCCGCCGACAAGCAATATTAAGGATCCGTTTACGTGGGCGAACGATGCTACCCGCGGAGGAAAACGGCAGAAAAGAACAGAGACGCCGTATAAACTGCGCAGCTGCTGTCGTCGGTAAGCGGCGGCGGCCTCCGCCCCGAAAGCCCATCTGGCGGCGTTCGTTTGTCCTTCGCTAATGACGGCGAAAAAATACCCTTATGGTTTCTCTCTCTCTCCGCTTCTCACTGTCAATGCCCCCCGCAGGATATTTCATCACGACCTCGCCTGACGGTCTTCACCCCTTTTTTTTTATTTCTGCTGCTTCTTCGTCCGTTTCGAAGTTTCCATTGGCGAAGCACGGTTCCACCGCGGTTGGGTTCGCGCTGCCCGCGGACAGCCAGCCTGTCTCGGTCGTTACTTCTTCGAGACTCGTCGTGTTCCTCGCGAAAGGAGGAGAGCGGGAGGGGAGTGTGGTGCTCTTAATGCGAGTTGTGTGCGCGCTTTTGAGTGAGTTAGGGGAAGCCGTCTGTGGAAAGTCGGATGTCATCCGAAGAGATTTGGTGCGTCGGATGCGTCAGGCGTGGCATCCATCCGAACGGGATAGCGAGTGGCGGCGGAATCGACCGAAGCGACAGGACAACGTATATATAGTACGGATGCGTTCGCGGACACAGCTTTTTTTTTCTACGGGTGCGTGAGTGCAGAGCGATGCACCAGTACAAATCGCTCCGGAGTTAGATCGGACGGTGCGATATCGGGTGTGGGAACGAAAAAATGCTGTGCTGGGCTCTGGACGGGACGACGGTAAATGACACGTTACGCCGATTTGTGGAGCCGACGTTTTGTCATGTTAACCGAGAGCGCTTTACGACAATGGTCTGTAGGCGGGAGAGGTCTTACTTATGCAAGGCAAACTTGCCACAGCAGAATGCTTTAAAAGTATGTATATCCGCCTGGTCTCTTCGAAAAGCAGATCTCGTAGGAGGTGAAATATTGGTTATGGCCCGAGCGTGGCATCCCGTGGCAACCGCGCGGCCAGTTTTGTCGTTCTGTTGCCAGAGCGAATGCGTAGCTCACGTGGTCGTCGATGGTTCCATACCTGAGTTCAGGGTGATATGTTCACCAACGGCGAAGCTTTACAGGAGAACGTTGCTGCTTCCCTTTTTAGAGTTCCACTACTGTTTCGTGGATTTCATTGTGCTTTCCTCGCTTTATTTTATTGCGATAGCAATTATACGGACATTCCAAGCGAACTTTCGCCGTCGTCGTAGGGCTCTGCATATATTTAGGTATATATGTGCTGTACGTATGCTTGTCCATGCCGTATATGCGGGTTATATTGCTATAGTATTCAACCACTAAAGTTTTTCATACCAAGACCTACGTTCTTGACTAAGTTATTCATCAGAATTTTGAGAATGGCAGCCCACAAACAAACGTCATGGAACGTGACATTCACAGCGCATGTCTTCTATCTTAATCTTCTCAGACTATTAAATATTAAAAGTGCAAATCAGTATCACTGCTCAAACCTGAAAGTGATGTAATTTTACCGCCGCGGCTCTTTACGGGCAGCGTAGTGGCGGATGCGCGATGTCATTACACCCCCTGCACGGCGTGTTAACCCTTTTAAGGGTGCCAGAAACTTTGGGACACCCGCGTATAGTTACAACACCGTCCTAGAAGTTCAAGCCCAACGCTGAACCTTGCTATCCCTTGAAGTTTCATTTTATTGTTATTGTTCTTTCTTTCTTTCTTTCTTTCTTTCTTTCTTTCTTTCTTTCTTTCTTTCTTTCTTTCTTTCTTTCTTTCTTTCTTTCTTTCTTTCTTTCTTTCTTTCCCATCTGAGGTTGATTAAAATCAATCTGGCCTAGCTCGCCGCCCATTTCTTCCCGGTTACAACAGGCGGAATGAACTCGCGTTATGTGATCCCCGCCACTGCTGGCTGGAGTCATTGTTGGCGTAATCCTTTTGTGCGCAAGCGCGTTGTCGCTTTCACGGTCAGGTTTCCATCCCGTGGAATGATTTTATTGCTTCTCGAGGGGATTGGCAGCGCCCCGTGCGCGCGCTTCGTTTGATGGTATCGACCAAAACCAGTTCGTTTTTCCCTCTGCATGAAGTACGCCGCAGTGGGCAAACGACAGGGAAAAAAAAAAAAAAAAAGAAGAAGAGAAAGAAAACGAGAGAAAGCGGGATAAAAAAAAAGGGGGGGGGGGGGAGGACGGAATGTTACCGAATTACGGCGAACTGTGGTAGACCGAGCAGAGGATGGATGCGAGCTTTGAGGCTTTCAGAGTTGGGCACCTTTAGCTTTTGTAGGGGGGTCGAAATGTTTCGAGACCGGCTGTAGGACCAAAGGAAGCGTTGCGGCTGGGATTTCGTGCGCGTTTGTGTTTTGACGCCTGCGTTATATAGTCTCGACTTTAGTTCGGGCGGCATTTATTGTCATGTCATTTCACGTGTAGCTGAACCTTTAGAACAGAAATGCGACAGAAGTTTATTAAATTCCGGAATCCACGCAGGTTTTGTTTGTTGTTGCATTTTTCATTGCGTGACATAGTTTATTGTTTTTGTAGTAATGCATCTGCGAACAGCGGTTCTGGTTTATAAGCCGTAGCTAGTGCGGGTTTGTTAGTATATAGTGCACGCAAGTGCGCTTTGACAAAGCTGGTGGTCGAGGTCCGTTGTAACTGCTCACCCACATGAGGGGGCGGGGGGTCTAGCTCTACGCAGTTGTTGCTGTTGCAAGCGTGCACATGTTTTCATAAGTTGCGGCGTTACAAAATTTTGTGTTTGAGAATTTTCGCAACCCTGTAACGTCTGAACCCTATCTGAAGTTATTAGTTCGAGCGTACCTTATAGCGAAATATGAAACACTTCGAGTGCGTTTGAGTATTGTGCCAACAGACACGGACTTACGAAGTGGACACGTACGTTCTCGGCGCTATAGGATATACGGCGTTTGCCCCGCATAATGGGCAGATCTAAGGTAGGCTGCCAAGTACAACACGTCACACCTTACGGGCGATACGCCACCGGAGTGATTTATGAAATACCACTGTCTTGTAGAAAGTCCAATGTAGGACAAACTGGCCGCTGCGTCAGTGATCGAATGAGGGAGCGTGCTAACAACATGACGAAAGACTTGAATGCGCATCTTTCAGCGTACTGAAAAGCCTGCGCTTGTCGGGCGAGATTTCATGATGGGAAAATCCTGGGCAGAAGTAAAGGTAAAACCGCGCGTGAGCTATTGAAAGCGTTTTACATAAAGAAAAAAAAAAGTAGTGCTTGTGTAAGTCAGACCTCTGTTGTTTTGTATGTCGCGGAACTTGCTTTCTTTAGATCTTGAAAATGATCGTGTTAGGCCTGATAATCGTCTAGTCTGCCCGAAGCAGCTGGTGCGCCTGCGCGTTTATTGGGAAGAGTGTATATACTGTGTCTCGCTGTGTCTCAAATAAAGTTGTTAGTAGCGTCCTGTGACGTGTGTCTGTGTATCTTCTGTGTATTTCTGCCTTTGCGCTACAATATATCGTTCAGCAAACGCCAACTTGCCCGACACCAAGTCCTTCTGCAGCTTAATTTAATATTGTAGCTTCGTTCCGTGAAGTTAGATCCGTATTCCGTGAAAGGTAATACATATTTGGACAATCTGAAACTCTGTGATAAGAATGGAGGAGCATCGCATTCGAAAACAAATGAGAATTCAACGTGGAATGTTTTGTGGGCTTGTAATGGGGAAAGAGGATTGCGCGAAAATAGTGGGAAATCCGTGATGACATAATGACATGATCGAGCGCCGCTGTTTCGCCCGAAATCGCAAAGGAAAGTTTGGTCTCCATTTCGTTCGGGTGATAACCAGTGCCTTGGCGACCAATATGGAAAGTTGGGGCGTAGTAATAAATCAATCTACATTGACTCCTTTGGGCTTCCTCCTAGTGCTTGCTGTTTCATAGCTGAAGTTTCGTCACATAGGTAATACGAGACAAGGGGAAGGCCTATTGTAGTATTCGTTTGTTGTGAGCTTGGCACAGTTTTCGAAATCTACTCCGAATTCGGGTTGAATCGGAGCTGGAAAAGACGTCGTCATTGTCTACAGGCGCGACAAAATGGCTCGAGGACTGGGGCTTTACCTCGATTTTACCCTTCGCAGTAACGACGGATTCTGAGGTAGATCGACTCTTACTATCGTTGCGTGAGTTGTGGAGGTACCGTCGGTGGTGGACTTGCGGAGATAATGGCATTGTAAACGTCCCCGAATGATTTGGACTCGCTGCTTCATCTTTAGACGTGTGAAGAATGTGCAGCCTTGTGTCATGCAAATATCGGCGCGAAGTTTCGTTCAACGGAAGTCGCATATCAGTGAGAAATGTAGTGGGCTGCTATGTGAGCATCTATCTATCTATCTATCTATCTATCTATCTATCTATCTATCTATCTATCTATCTATCTATCTATCTATATCTATCTATCTATCTATCTATCTATCTATCTATCTATCTATCTATCTATCTATCTATCTATCTATCTATCTATCTATCTATCTATCTATCTATCTATCTATCTATCTATCTATCTATCTATCTATCTATCTATCTATCTATCTATCTATCTATCTATCTATCTATCTATCTATCTATCTATCTATCTATCTATCTATCTATCTATCTATCTATCTATCTATCTATCTATCTATCGCACACAACAAACAAACAAACAAACAAACAAACAAACAAACAAACACAAAAAGCGGCAAGAAGCAGCAGCTGTTTTGGGATACTATTGTACGTAAAACATTGCGTAGGGGGCCTGCAGTGTCACCTGGTATTTTCCGTGCGCAAAACAGCTATACAGGTATAGCGGCGGGTGTGCTCGCGTTAACGGCCTTGCCCCCCAGGGATTCAGTTGTCAGCTACAAGCGTGTCGCGTGTCCGCATACTGAGTGGCATACCTATAGCGCGCATGCCGAGAATGCTGTGATGCGAGTCCGCTCGGTTCGCAAACACGCACGCACGAGAGAGAGACAGAGGCGTGGGGCATTTGGCTCTGTAATGCTCCTTTGAGGGAACTGAGTTTCAGCGAATCGTTTGTCCACCCAACGAGCTTCTTCATTGCCTCATCACGCTACCTCCTCCTACGTGCTCCGCAGCGAGTTTGGACCTTGGTGGGCGGGTTATGGTGTCTCGTGGGGCTGGCCAATTACTGCGCACACGGAAGGTAGGCTCTTGTTTTTGGTGCCCGGTTTCCGTTATGTGCCTATGCGGTGCGATGAGATGGGATTGCGTCGGTGCAGTTGGGCCTTGAGGGGGGGGGGGGGGGGGGGGAGCTTACTGCGGAGGATGGGAACGGCTGCTTGTTGGGAATGGATTCCGACGCCTTCGCCCCATTGGCTGTCGATGGACGTGCTCGTTTATTTGTATTGCATCGAGGCGAGAACGACCGCGGCTGCGGCATTCGGGTGTGCCTTTTACTTGCAGACACGAACGTGTAAGGTCTCATGCGGGCTTCTTCGTGTGTACGCCGATTGAGCTACGAAAACCCACCTATTCAGAGTGTGAGATTAGTTCTCCTATGTTTATTTGTATTTCATCGAGGCGAGAACGACCGCGGCTGCGGCATTCGAGTGTGCCTTTTACTTGCAGACACGAACGTGTAAGGTCTCATGCGAGCTTCTTCGTGTGTACGCCGATTGAGCTACGAAAACCCACCTATTCAGAGTGTGAGATTAGTTCTCCTATGTTTATTTGTATTTCATCGAGGCGAGAACGACCGCGGCTGCGGCATTCGGGTGTGCCTTTTACTTGCAGACACGAACGTGTAAGGTCTCATGCGAGCTTCTTCGTGTGTACGCCGATTGAGCTACGAAAACCCACCTATTCAGAGTGTGAGATTAGTTCTCCTATAGTACTTTTTTTAGAGCAATGAATTTTATAGTGTCTAGCGAACTTTGTGTGCTCCTACAACGTGAGCATAAAATAGCGCTTTCATTCTCGGAAGCCGCGCACATTTTCTCCGTAATACGGAGTTCTGGAAGAAATAAGGTCAGGCCTGCGGGTCGGCAATGATGGTCGCGACATATTTATTTCGCACACGTATATGCAACAGTAGTAGTGGTTTATTAAGGAAAATGACGCCTATTTCTGCTGCCCAGAATATGCAACAGGGACTTTTCGCTTAGCTTTAGTCTCAGTCGCGACGGGGTTGCATTGCCTGAGATTTCTTGCCAGTTGCGGTAGTTGTGAGACGTTTTATTGCGATAGCAATTATATGGACACTCCTAAGCGGATTTATGCCGTCGCCGTGAGGTTCCGCTATAACGTCAACGGTGAATGAAATCGTCGCCGCGCGCCGTATGCTGTATGTGCGAGTGAAAGCGCGCGAGGGACGTGCGCTTTCACGGGGAGCGAACGCACGGCGGAGAGCAAACGCGCGTTTTGCAGCAGCGTCTCTTTCCTCCTTTACAATCACCATATACAGAGAGCAAACGCGACATCTTCCGTCGCGCGAAAGGCTGTGGGGCAACGGGAGGGAGGAGGGAGGGAGGGAAGGCGACGTTTAGTTGCGGCACCATATATATATATATATATATATATATATATATATATATATATATATATATATATATATATAACGTTGCGAGGGGAGAATGTGGTCAAGACTTCCGACGCTGCTCGACGAGTGTCCCCTTCTGATCTCGTCGAAAAACCTCCGAGCCGCCTCCAGAGGCACCGGCAGCAGTCACGAACGCGGGCAAAACGCCGACGGCGTCGACAACAGTTCTGCGCGTTGCTGGTGCTGCTGCATGTCCAAGTTTATACAGCTGATAAAACTACTATCCTTTTTCCGTATTCGGTCATTCTAGCCACTATAGGCGGCGTGACAGTGGGTCAAAATGGCTGCCGAGACGGTGATAAGGCGGTCTCGCAAGTGTGTGCATCTCGAGCAGCAAAGCAACGTCAGGCTCTCTAGTTTCGCTGCAGAACACGCTTTCTCTCGCTAAAGAGACGCAAAGGTGTGTGAATGAAGGCGAAGCTACTTTCAACGCCGGTCACATATGCTGCGGCATCAAGTTCATTACAGACACCGAGGTCAGCGTCAAAACGCTCTGCCTGCAGACGATTGCAATCAAGGGCCCGCTACGGCACGGTTTGAGAACTGCGGCAAGCTGCACCATTGGCTGAAAATGCGATTACTGTTCGCTTTTTTCATCTTTGGCGCGTCCATGACTACCGCGAGACCGAACCGTCGAACTGAGTAGATTTCTATCACCGGGTGACTGCATCGGAAGAGGGCCGTGTGGCGCCGCCTGCGTCGCTGGAATGACCGAATAGCTCTCTACTAATTTGCTATCGAAATTCATGCTGCGCCTTTCGGGTGTAAACTGCGACAATTTTTGTTGCCTCCGATTTCTAGAGTAGCTGGCTAGAGGAATATACCTCAGGCCGACCTCTCTGCATTTCGTATCAATAAACTTCTCTCTCTCTCTCTCTCTCTGTGTCTGTATAAGTACACTGTTAGGAGTATCACTCTACAGACCGACATGTGGGCAATATAGACCAAGCGCAGAAAGTTTTGACTATGTGTACGGGCATAGGAAGGCAGTGTATTCTTGTAAAGCAGGTGACATTGCCACTTGCTCATCGTGATCATAGACCTACGAACACCCGTTGTGCATCGAGCAACGATTTCGTTGTTCTTAGAGGGGTTGTGCTGACATTGTTGTAAAAAGCTTTATTTTCTATGGAGTCGTCGCCCAACATCGACTCAGTCATTAGAGATAGAGAGAGAGAAAGAAAGAAAGGAACAAAAAGGAAAGTAATAACAAGCGATGCTCGTGCGCACGCAACAGCGTTCATCGCTTAAACAATAACGGTCGCAGAGCCCAGTCGCCTTCAAAAAACTGTAGCAGTGTTGTTATAGGCCTCTGTGCGGAAGCCGGTCTAGTCATTGGTCCCGACGTATTTTTTTTTCTCTGTACGCTATATGTCGTTCAGTTGCTGCGCAATGTTTGGCTTTGCCTCGTCAAACAATCTGGACCTTTGCGGTGGTGGCGTGGTTCTGACTAGGGTAGTGTCTGTCTTCGTTTGCGAAGACAAAGGACTCAACGGCAGCACCTTTCTCACGAGTAGCTCAAACGTGCCGCGCATATTAATGTGGCTCTGAAAAATGTTTTAGCTTACTTAGAAAACGTTGCCGATCTGTCGTAGAGGCTGCTGTGAGCATGTGAGCTAAATATTACTGCACTGCACGCAGCAGGAAATTTGCAATCTCGTGTCAAAAACACGAAAAATCGCTTGCTCTCGCTTCCGCAAAGCCGTCATCCAACGTCATCGAAAGCAGCTGGACCCACCAACGCTGTTGGCTGATTTCGCGATCGCGAGCGCATTCTCAGCAGTACATAATTGCTAATCTTGAGGTAAGTAAATGAAAAATGTATGTCTGCGATCTCAAAAGGCAGAAAAATGATTTAATACTTGCACTGCGCGTAGCTGCGTCAGCTGCGCGTGGCTTTCGAGATGGCAGAAGCACGCTGCTTAGCGTAGGCTACAGCGGCCGCTACGGGGTGCCACGACGAGCTCTTTCGCTGCCGCGACACACAACTGTTGGCCGGGGCTTTGCCCTCTTGGCTTCTTCGTCGTGTAGCTTCCAGCGCGCTAGCGGAGGCGAAAAGAGAGAGTTATCGCTGCGATAAATCCACTTATATTTGAAGGATTCGATTTTTTTTTTCGCGGTATGATATTCGTGAGACGGCCTCCTTTAATTTTGAGGCAAATCTACGATTCGTTAGAAAAGTGTTTCAGGGCCCCTTTCAGAAGGCTGCAATAATATTGTCCGAAATCAAATGCGTGAAACCGTACGCTATACGTTGACGCAGCGGGTGAGCGGCATAATAAGCTTAGCCTTGTTCGCTGATACTGACCGAGAAACTACGCTGTGCTAACAGGCTTGTGCTTGCATCTATCATTCATTGTAAAAGTTAGTTTCTAAGTAAGGAGTTTTAGAATGACCGTACACGAATGACCGTTCCCGAAATACCGGACGTAGACGAGAGCAGCAAACCTGGTGGCGAAACCTTGCGTCGCTGTGTTTCAGTCACAACGCGTTAGAATCATTTGTCAAGTCAGGGCATTGCAAACAGAGACAGACAGACGGGTGGGCGTGCGGGCGGGCGGAGCAGAGCAGAGCGGAGCAGAGCGGAGCAGAGCAGAGCGGAGCAGAGCAGCGCGGAGCAGAGCGGAGGGGAGCAGAGCAGAGCAGAGCAGAGCGGATGCGCATCACGCCGCGAATATCTTTCTTGCAGAATATTTCACGAAAACAGCTGAACGAAACGAAAGCCGGCTACCCCTTATTTTCTGAGCGACCAGCGTTCTCTCCATCAGAGACGATGCAACAGCTCTCGGTTTCCATGTCACTGGTGTCGTCTGCGGTGCACAAATAGCAGCAACACGTTCAGCTCGGTGTTTCCCGCGAATTATGTAAGGACTGTTTTTGAATGGGAAGCATTTCTTGGCGAAGATTTGCTACTTTGACGGCATCTATCTATCTAGCCGCTTACGTCTTTGTGCTCTCACGGTCGTTTCGTTATCTTGGTATGTACCAAAATTGGCATACTATGACAAGAGTATATGACGAACATAAATGATATCTCACGACATGAATGTCATGACATGCGTGTCATGTAGGTCATGAAACAGCCGCCTACATCTTGGTACTCTCGTGGTCGTTTCGTTAACTTGGTAGGTTCCAAAATTGGCATAGTATGACATGAGTGTATGACGAACGTAAGTGATAGGTTATGACGTAAATGTCATGACATGCGTGTCATGTAGGTCATGACAATTACCCAGCGAAAAAGATTAACATTAAAGAACCACTGAAATGGGTTCGGACGTGGGTACTAAGTGAAGGAAACACTAAAGGATGCCGGTAGAAGTCATAGTCATGAACATGACTCAGCAAGAATGACAATGACTCAGCGAAAAACGATTAACTATCAAAAACGACTGGAATAGGTTCGGACGTGGGTAGTAAGTGAAGGAAACACTAAAAGATGATAGAAATCAGTCATGAGCATGACTCAGCAGAAATGACAATGACTCAGCAAAAAAAGAGTAACACTCAAAAGCCACTGAAATTGCTTCTGACGTGTGTACTAAGTGAAGGAAACACAAAAGGATGATGGTAGACAGTCATAGTCATGACCATGACTGAGCAACAATGACAATGACTCAGCGAAAAAAGATTAACACTCGAAAACCAATGGAATGAGTTCGGATGTGGTACTAAGTGAAGTAAAAGGCTAAAGGTTGATGGTCGAAGTCATAGTCGTGAGCATGACTAAGGATTTCGCCTTAAGGTCTCTTAGGTGTAGCTAAAGGGACTCCTGTGGACTCATGACATGTCATGGCATGCGTATCATGTAGGTCATGAAAGAGCCGCCTACGTCTTGGTGCTCTCATGGTCGTTTCGTTAACTTGGCAGGCTGCCCGCACACTGCTTCGCATAACATCGATGTCCACATGGCGTGGGATCTGCCGGCTTTTATTATAACCTAAGCACTCCGCACGGGTGTACGGTTACATCGAACATGAACAGTATACTGGCGGGCTGCGCTAAAGTTGGAGGAAAAATGGCGAAGTCTGCGGTCGCTTAAAAATGACTAATTTTGGGTTTTACGTGTCATATATAACCACGATGTGTTTATGAGGCACGCAGTAGTGGGGTACTCCGGATTAAGTTCGACAACTTGAGGTTCTGTAACGTGCACCCAATGCACAGTACACGATCGTTTTTGCATTCCGATCAACCCAGAACGCGGCCGCCGTGGCCGGAATTGAACCCACAACCTCGAGCTCATCGGCACAAAGCCATAGCCACTGGGCTACCGCTACGTGTCTGCGGTCGCTGTGCGTCGTTTTCGGCCGTTGTCCGTGCAGGTGCTACTCGAAGACCGTCCCCATCGCTCGTCGGCCCACAGAGCTGTCAAGACACTGTTGTCTTTCTTGAGGGCGACTGGCCTATGTAAACGCCTTTGAATTGCTCAGGCCCTCCGCGTGCGTGCGCGAGCTCACCGTGTCCTTCCTCCTTCTCCTCCCCCCCCCCCCCTCCCTGCTCCTCTCTCTATCTCATCTTTCTATTCCCTCTTTCCAGTTCCCCAGAGTAGGGTAGCCAACCAGACGCATTTCTGGTTAACATCCCTGCCTTCTCTTTCTCTCCTCCTCCTCCTCCTAAACATTATGCAAGGTGTATTACGGGAGATACCCAAGAGTCTTTACCAAGATTTTATTATGCGAAATATGTGCTTGTGCAGTTATGACCGTGTTTTAGGCTTATCCACTTTCAGGACAAGCCGAAGCATTCATACTACCCGACACTCCCGTAGTTTCGCAGCACCCTTTGGGCAATTCGTATATAGGCGGTGGCTACACAGATTTCCCTCTATGTCTCAATTGCAGATAACTGTGTGTACTATAAAACTTGGTAATGTCATAGAAACGTTAGCTCCACGTATACTCTTTACATATTTTAATGATAAAAACTGTCTGCGACTTTTTTCTTATGATTTGGTACGCCCTGGGTATCTTTCAGCGCTCAGTCGTTTTATTTCTTTTTTTCTGTTGCGAAAGTATGTATGCTGTTATGTGATAAGGCATTCACTGAAAAAGGAACAGTAATGACTTGTATATGTATGCCCGCAGTGCACGTGCCTGTTGTTTGGCCAGGTTTTCTCTCTATTTCCTGTACGAAAATGCGCTTTCGATATCGCAGTCTATAAAGCGCAACTTATGGCTCATTTTGGAACTTTTTATCCGGCAGTTAGAATGCGTAGCAGCGTAGCACAGCTTTTATACATACAACTCAAGTAGGCGTGCGCCTGCCCCATGAATACATTGATGGTGATCCTTTCGATCGATACACGGAGTCGCTAGCTGGGTCTGTGATTCCACCAGTATATGTGAGCTTTCTAAAATCTCACCTACGAGTTTACGTGAGGCCAAGTGGTCTCGTGCGATGCAAAGTGTCTTTTTATAAGTGACATGTTTACCGAGAATGGCTTCTGCCGAAAGTAGCTTGAGTGCTCGCCTATGACACTGCCTTGTTTTTAGAGTTTTCGCTCTCATGCTCTGTTGCCCCCAGCGAAAGTGGTCCGGACTGGCAGAAATGTTGCTATCGTAGTTGTGACATAGGGCTTTACGCGGATCGCATATAAGTTTCCTGTTACCGCGTGCCAAGCCACGGTGGTGTTGTGGGTGGATTTTTTCAATGCACATCACGCCGTGATACACTCCCAACCCTGCGCTTTCAGAAAAGGCCATTCTGACGGCAAGAGGACTTATAGATGGCGTTGATCTTGTTTTTGAAGCTCTAGTAGTGGCAACTTCGGGAGTGAAGTCGGGGCTTATGGATTGTTTTCGAGTACCTGTTGGCATCCATTCTACTTTTACGCTCTCCTGGTTTATGCAGCGACGAAGTTTGAGTCCAAGCGACTTGTTGTCAGACAAGTTGGTGCGGTTATACATTATTTTTTTACTGCGTTCGTGTGTCTTGTGTCTGCGTGCTATACATTCTTGCGTACGGCGTTTGTGTATGGGTTTCGCGCTGTAAAAGAAATATTGAATAGTTTGACTCAAAGTTCGTGTCAGCTATGCTATTCTATTTTATTGTTGCATTGACGTTGTTTTTTGAATCGCCAGGACCTTTCCTACCTTACGCCGACCGACAGGAAGGGAGTCCGATTACTATTGTGGACATGGTAATTGCCAGTCTATATGTTATGGCGATGAGTTCGACGTCAAAAATAAGGTTGGACGCATGTGTGTGTGCGTGTGCGTGTGTGCGTGTGCGTGTGTGTGTGTGTGTGTGTGTGTGTGTGTGTGTGTGTGTGTGTGTGTGTGTGTGTGTGTGTGTGTGTGTGTGTGCGCGCGCTCTGCGAGCGCGACCGAGAGAAAGACAAGGAGGAGCTGAAGTGGCACCCGGGGTCCCAAATATCTCAGTACGCGTGTGCCTTTCTAATGCGTCCCGTCAGAATTTTGCTCCCATCATCTGGGTACCGAAACCTTATAATTATGCTCTGCCGCTGCGGTTGAAACCGAAGTGCGTGCAATCCCCGCGTGTATTTCGGCTTTCTGCTGAGTAGTGTCAGCGCTTAGACGCCGGATCCTGTAACTAACTGCTCCGCGTGCCCGAGCCTAACGAACTGTTCACTTCAAAAATTTCTCAGACGTCGCGCGAATGGTCGCCGGGCCGTTGGTATCCCTGACGCTCCTTGATCACAGATTGGGAGCCATCAGTCTTTAATGATCTCAGTTTGATAACATTTTCATTTTTGTCGCTAAAGTGTTACACTTCTTTCCGGAGCGAAGCCAGCGTACAAGTGGCGTCACCGTCGACCCATTAGCAGCATCTCTGTATATGCTACCCATTATTGTATATGCTTCCGGCGGTTGGCACGCAATCGTTCGCGGCGGCCATTGGTTGTGAGGCATTGCCGCAGATATGGGAGAGAACCATGCTCATTGACATTTCCGTGAATTCGTGGTATATTGTGATAAGAGACGGAGTGCTAGAGAGATGAAACAACTTCGGACGGTCGACAGTCCGCGTTGGATAAAGCGCAGAACCGTTATCGAACCAAGGCTGTGTAGTACGGACGTGAGCGGTAAGCTTCAGGTATTGTGCCGGGAAGAATTGTGCCGGGAGCTGAGTCCGACTGGTGCGTGCTATGTGTGCTAGCTTACCTGTTTAGGAGTATGCGTAAATCAAGGGAGCTTGCGTTGTTTTGGTGCTTGCGTGCTTGCATGCGTCTACGTGATCTATGGTGATCTAACGCGAGTGTCTCCAAGGTAAAAAAATGCCCGAGCCCTTGCGCACGGAGAGCTTTCGTCTTCTTCTTGTCCCCACTGCTTTTGTTTCCTCTGCGTAATGCTGCTGCGGCGAGAATAGCCTGCAACGCGTTGCAGTGTGATTTATTGCCGCGTGCGTTGTGCAAATCGTTGTTGCGCGCCATAAATTACTTTTTCCTTGAAAAGACGCTTCGAAACGTACTGGTGCGTGTATGCTAGGATGAAGTTACCCGTGTTTTCTCATCTTTGTAAGCGCCCACTCGTCGGTGCGGTAGGAGTGTCCGTGCGCGCAACTCCGGTTGCGAGTCCTACGCCGTTTACCGCATGTAAGGTGTCTTCTTTATGATTTTTGGCTCGTGTTAAGATTACTCAATCTCGTGAAAAAAAAAAAGAAAAGTACACGTAATCTTCGTATATACTAAGCATAATGCCAGATGACATAGAGGGGTGGTGGGACGATTTAAAACGACTCGCATCAGCCAGGCTGTCCCTGTTAGTTCCCTTCGCTAGAGAAGATTTCTTGTGCGGAGGTTCTCTGCACAGCTTAAACTTATATAGTTGTACGCGTGCTGCTCGTAGATCGAGCCGTGTACTTTGAACGTGAAATACGTTCGCTCGGCTACATTGCCAGCGAGTGGTCGCGGATAGCGATGGTCTATGGCCTATTTGAGTCTCACAGGACATGTTTGTTTACCGTGCACGGATGAAATCAAATGCGGATCACGAAGTTCTTCGGTGTCGGTACGCGCTCGCACGCTTGATACCGCCTGATACGCTATGCTAAGAGCGTTGTGGCGATTGTGACGGTTGTGCCAATTTATACTTGTATGACGCGATTCGTCCTCATCTGGCTTGGTCGTTGCGACCGTCACTCTGTCACGTCAAAGGCCTTTGATTTAGTATCGCCGATATAATCTTTGGGTGTATACAAATATGCGATAGTTGAGGCTCCGCGCTTCCTTTAGCGTTAAACGGGCGCGAAGGACATGAAGCGGTCGGCAGACACAAGTGCTATCGCGTCGGTTGCTTAAGTTCCTTTTTGGTGCATTTTATTGGCGCCAGTAGAACAAATTAGGAGCGTATTTCTGCGCGCGTGTTTTGAAGTTTGTGTTGCGCGTTATTTTTTTTCTTTTTTGTTTTTGTAAATGGAGCTTCGAATCGAGCCGTGTGCGGAATATGTATTCTCACAATCTTGGGGCCAAATTCACGTAGCTTTTCGCTCGTTAATGCTGTTTGCCGTTGGCCAGCAGCCTTCGGTAATGATACATCATCAGCATCATCATGATTGGCTGACATCTGCTACGAACCATTCTTGCGTAAGGTCTTTTGTCTTTACTGTGTGTGTGTGTGTGTGTGTGTGTGTGTGTGTGTGTGTGTGTGTGTGTGTGTGTGTGTGTGTGTGTGTGTGTGTGTGTGTGTGTCTGCGCGCGCGCGCGCAACGGGCTTTCCAGAGTGACCTGCGCCGCGAATTGATGGTTGTGTGGCGTCTGACGTGGGCATTCTTTATCTTACGATTACTTTGCAATATATACTGCTGAAATAAGTGTTTGATTCGTTTGAAATAACGCTATACGGTGCAGAAAAGTTGAGATAGAGACCCGCACGATGAGAGCTGGCATTTCTGAGCTGCTTACTTATGACGGTTTATCGCATGTTCTTCGAGACAGTTGCTTGTCATATACACCTTTTCCAACCGTGGGCTCCAATGCACAATATGTGCATATTCGCTTTCCGCACTGCGGGACCCATTTTCGTTTTTCTTGCACACTGCATTCTATCTTCTTTCCTTGCTGGGCTTGTTCTCAGCACAGCACCTGGTGTGGGTGTTCTCGTGTTTACCCTTCTGGTTCGCGCTTTCGGGAGCAGCGCATATAACCGAATGACGAGCACGCAGCTCCTGCGTCGTGCGCTCCCAAGAGGTGCTCTTTCCTGCATCGCGCGTACGCACTGCGTGGCGAGTTTCGCGAGACTGCGCAGACGCGCGCGTCGCTCGGTTTCGACGCCTGGCGTGTAATGTGGACAGCGTCGGCGACGCATGTTTAATACAAGGTCGGCCAACAGGTGCTGCGATTGCGTGCCTTCGGATTTGCTTTCGCACACTGCGAATGAAAGGCATTTCCCTCTTTTCCTCATCATGCGTAGCGCCGCTTGTTGCCTACGTAGCTAGTTGTGTAGAACAATAAATTATGTTCGAGAGTCGCACCATGGCTTGTGCGTCATTAGCTTGGTGATCCGTACGAACTACAATGGCGTGTTTAACAACGCAGGTCTGCTGCTTTAGTTTTTTTTTTCCTTCTTTCTTTTTGGCAGGAAAGGTGCATGTAGTTGATGCGTCCTCATCATGTCGCGCATGCCTTTAACGTGTCTTTCTTGTCTGTACCTAGCAGAAAACGTTTTCGCAATCGACCCGTAGCTACGCTCCCGCGCATAGGCGCCATGTAGGAGTTGTGCTTGGTTTGACGTTTTAGAGAGAAGTACTGCATTATGACACTAAAGCCCGGGATACATGGAGCGAACTCTCGACGAACTTCACGCGTCAAGTGACGCGGCGACACGACGCAGGATGTTTGCTGTGTTGCAATACATGCGGCGAACGCCGCCGCGCGTTGGTCGCCGTGTTGGCGGCGGTCCCGGCCGCCCGCTTCGAACTGAATTTGGCGTTGTCCTTGTAGAATTCACTTAGTTGGAAGCAAATGACTGCGTAAACGGCTTCGCAGTCTCAGGCCGCTCGACCAGAGTATTATGGATAACGTAGCTCGCTTCTCGTTTCGACGCTCTAAGCCGCGAAAGAAATATCATAGCCATCTATCGGGGAAGTCGGGAGATAGGCATGACGACAGCATGTGGCCTCTGAGATCAGAGTTTCTGTGAAGGTTGTTGTAGAGAGCTTGCACTGTTTCTGTTTCCTCGCAGATCGCGGATTGGGATTACAAATCAACGCGATTCCTGAGGATCATACTAGTCACGCGGATAGACACGGCAACACCAACGCGATTAGACGACGCGAAAAGGCGCGCGCGCGCGAAACACCAGCATTCGACCGGAACTTGCCTCCTGATTGGCTGTCGTCCAGTGCGCGCTGACGCTTGGCGGCGGCGTACATGGCAGCAGATGTGCGGACGGCAAATCTAGCGCCAGCGCCGCCCGAGATGCCCCTTATTCGCTCCATGTATTCCGGGCGCACCGACAGTGAACGCTTCGGTGGTCTCAGTAGACGCCTCGATGCCAGCATTCGAAGGGACGCTGGCATAAGAAGCACTACCAACGCCACCTAGGTAGACTGCACAGCGGAGCGTGTTGCTCTGAAAGAGGCGCGGAGGCTGCAGTTCTCGGTGACGATCATTACGTGCTTTGTCTTGCGCATCCGTGCTGAACTAGTGCAGCTTCCATATGCTTCTCATGGTCGTAGATAAGACCTTATAAGGGGAGGGAGTAATAGCCTGTGTTCGTCCTCATCATGTCATGCGATGTTTGCTTGGTTTGACGTTTTTCTGAGGAGTCACGCGGATAGTTATTCTTGGAAGTTGTTGTACATGGCAGCTGTTCTAGCGCCAGCAGATGCCCCTGGTGGTCCGAGTTCTATAGATGGTTGGAAAGAGGCGCAGAGTTCTTTCATCCTGAACTAACTTCTTCGTAGATAAGACCTTATAAGGGGAGGGAGTAAATAGCCTGTGTTCGAGCATCGACTTTCTGCGGCCTGCCATGCACGCGCTTTGCAGACGTCATGTGCCGTTTGGCTGCCCTTCTCGTGGGCAAGGTTAAATGGAGAGAGGTAAGATAAGAATATCGCTTGTTGACGATGTTCGCGTAGATAGAGGAATATTGTCTTCGGTGCTGTTACAGCGTTATTCGGTGCTGCGTTTCTTTACGGAGTTTCGTCGCCGCTTTCGGCTGTCCGTCTTGTCCGTCTTAAGCCAGGAAGCTACGTAAGCTTCCGGCCAGAGCGCGAAGTTTCGGGAGTACGAACACGAAACAAGCGTTTGGCGGACGCCCTGATTTGTCTACTGTACGCCATAGTTGTAGGAAATTAAGTCTAACCGCACTGGCGGTCGGTTGTCCGCGTCGTTCTTCGCGGAGGCTGTTTCGCTGATTGCAAATTGAGTGAATTGCGAGGGGGAAAAATTCATAAAAAAGCAAAACCGTCATGGTCAGATGCCGTCGCGCATCAGTTTTCGCGGAAGCCGGAACGGAAACGAAGTGTAAGAGGCGTGCAGCTCAGTCCTGCGATGCCCCTTTTGGTTGGAGGTGAGAAGATCGTGAGGCAGCGCAGTACAGGTCCGGGTTGGCTACTTGAGACTCTGTTCGCCGGTCTTGAGGCTTGCCTCTTATGTGTCCTTGCCAGGCGTTTAACATGGCGCGATGTGCGAAGCGTATGGGATGTTGTTCCAAGAGCGCTGATTAATCGTCCTGTTTCTGGCGAGCTAGCGGCGCGCGTAGGCAGTTATCCACCAGCTCCATTTCCGAGCCCAGGAGTTCGCCTTCACCTGAGCGCTACCAAGTGGTGGCGTTGTCATCAACAAGGCAAAATGTAGGACAATCTGTTTACTTTTATCTCTCTCTCTCTCTCCATCTCGCTATCTTGAAGTACTGTCCTGTGCTTGCATGTCGGGCTCAAGTAGATCGCGGCTATTTCAGGGCATTTTCGTCTTAGATGGCGAGCGGGGTCACACTTCTACCGCAGCTCAGATACGAATGTGTAGCAGTGCGTGAAGAAAGACGGTAGATAAATTCGGTTTCTTGTAGAAGCTACAGCGCCATTACGGGGACTGTGTCTGAAAGAGTTTCAACTTCACTACGTGGTTCTAGTGAATCACACATCTGACTCGGAGAGGAATGCATTCAAGGAACTCTGAAACCCTTTTGTGTATTTGCGCCGAAAAAAAAAAAAAATACAGCGCGGTTTCTGCTTTGTCTGGATGCTTGTATGCCCTCGCGTCTCCCATGTTTACAAGTCCAATAGGTGCCGTGCTTTCGCTTGCTGTTGTTTGTATAATCTTTATTTTTCTTTTAAGGAGCCGCTTATAAATTGTATGATATAGAAGTAGTTCCATTATATTTTTAGTTCTGCCTTTTCTGCATGATTAACAACATGGCGCTGCTTACCAGGAGGTTAGTCGTGATATGAAGATACCTTATATCTGTAAAGTGAACCAAATATGCGTGTTCTTGTATTATGCCATCTTTGCAAAACGCACTGCATTCCACTATACTACAGTATTATATTGCGAGCATGCTTAAAACAAAAACGCAACAGAAAAATGGTATAAGGTGTGGTAAAGTGCGCAGGCTAAGGAACGGGCTAGGGATGGGAGCGGCACTATAGTTTGGCAGTTATGAATGAATGAAACCACGTTTATTAGTTTGTGTATTCACTGCGAAGCTAGACTAGAAAGGGATAGGAGCGAAACTAGTTTGGCAGTTATGAATGAATGAAACCACGTTTATTAGTTTGTGTATTCACTGCAGAGCTAGACTAGAAAGGGATAGGAGCGAAACTAGTTTGGCAGTTATGAATGAATGAAACCACGTTTATTAGTTTGTGTATTCACTGCAGAGCTAGACTAGAAAGGGGTAGGAGCGGCACTAGTTTGGCAGTTATGAGTGAATGAAACCACGTTTATTAGTTTGTGTATTCACTGTGGAGCTAGACTAGAAAAGTAATAATTTATAGATACGCCAATACGTGTATAATCGTAAAACACAGTAACCACACCTTGCGTATATAGTAAAGATAGACAGGACGTCCGTACGCACTATATGGATGTGATGGAAAAGAGCGGTGTCGAAAACGAAAAATAAACTTTTTTTTTTTTTAATAAACCTGCTCTGTATTTTCGTGCTTCGCCGGACTATTAGAGTATGGGGGTATTTTATAAAATAAAACATTAAACTAATGTGCTGATGCCGAGGCCCGGGAAGCAGAATCCACTGCAAACAGTCGACAACGGATGGAGTAGTCGCGGCCCAAGTTACGTGGTTTCCAGTTGCTCACACACCTGTCAAATGTTTCGATACTGTGCTCCTTTTATCTGCGAACGCTGACAGATGTCAGCTAGGTATGCAACCGCGGCCTCTCATTATCGTCATCCTCCTAGGCAGTGGCACGCAGGAATTGCTTTTTGCGTAATACAGCGGAACGCCGAAATGTGGCATGGAATCGTACGTGCAATCATTGAGGCAAGCTTCGAACTGGGAATAGCGTAATAACTCGGAAGAGTCTACTCAAACGGGGCGAGACAAGGCGCCGCCGCCTCGTTTCTGAGGGTATATACAGAGCGCTCATAATCGTCGTAATCAACATTCGCGTAAGAGAAACTCTATAGCGAAATGCACAATGGCGTAAGAATCGAGAACTCTGGGGTCGGCGGCGTAGCGGCACAGCCCTCATTTTCCTACAGGTGACGCATTTTCTCCGTGCTCCACGGGTAATGCTTTCTTAACATATTCGGTGGCTGGCGACGTACTGATTGCTCCGCATCGCGGCACCGGCTTTTCCTTTGCGTGCGGAGGGTAGGCCCTTTCTTCTCGTGGCAAGTCATACGAAACGCACCATAATCGGCTCTCGCCCGTGGGCCCGTCTTGTTGCATTCTCCCGGCCGCAGCTGCGCCTCCGTTCGTCCTATATACCTTGTGATTGAACGTACGCGCGTGTATGCGGTGCCCTTCGGCTTCCTCTGACTGAAAGCTTCACTCTCGCTTCTGGACCATTTACGTTCTTAAACGCTCTCACCGTGCTCTTATTTTAATCTCGCGAGTATAGTTGCCGTCGCGTATTTGCATTTTTTGCCGTAGCGCGCAGTGGCTTTCCACCGTGGGCGCCAGCTTGCGGGTCGTGGAACATCCCTGGCGTGTATTGAAGCGGGTAACATCCTAACGTAAGATGATATGATGTGATGTGCTGCGCAGTTGCGCGTCATGTTTTGTTTCTCTTTTTGTTTTGTTCGCGAGGCCCTGAGTAACGTTCTTCACTGTGCATCTGCGTGAGGTTTCTTTTTTCTATTTAACCTCTAGCACGATGCGCGGTGTCTTATAGCCAGCCTTCCGTCTGAAGGAAGCGCTTGTGCGCGGCGCTGCAACCTGGGGCTGGCGCACGCGACGCGCTGCTGTGCATGGCTTTGCGCGCTAAAGGAGGCGTGCGTCCGCGCGCTGCTTCGGAAAGGTGGTCATTTGTCAAAGCCGCGTCGTTAGCTGCCGCCGCGCGGTGTTGGGGCTTTGGCGGCGCACGGGCAAGCCGCGGGCAATCTCCGGCGCGGCGCGGAGCACTTATACGGCGCCGCTCTGCTCTCCGGAACACACGCCGCTTGGCGCCGCGGCTCGGCCGCACTGCAGGTCGATTGTGCTCGCGCGTGTGTGTTTATATATACGGAGGGCCGCTGGTGTTGCTGCTGGCGCGGTGGCCGCGCCCGTACTGGCGTATGGCCTCGCGGGCGCCGCTCTGGCAGCGCTCCCAGGACTCGGCGGAGAAGGCGTCCCCGCGACAGGAGTGGGTCGGATTTGAAAGAGGCGAAGGATGGCGCCTCCTCCTGCCCGGATTTCTCGATCCCGGTCACTCGCTCGCGGCAGCGAGAGAAATGTGTCGCGCGTCTGATTTGCCGTGAACTCGCGGGTAATCGGTGTTACTGTTAATCACGTAAACATGATATAAGCCACCAAACACGCGCAAACTGATAGGCGCAGCAAGCCAGGCAATTGCCTCCCGAAAGGATCACCGCGCCTACCGATTTGAGAAGGAGAGAGAAAAGAGGGGGGAAAAGAACAGGAAGGCACACCACAACACATCGCATTACACACAGAGTATGAGCACTGGAGATGAGATTCGAGTCCTGTAGTTGTCAAGATTTCCAACCAGCTTTGTGAGCCTCGTATCGAGCTCGACGTTTCGGAAATAGAGACTCATTGAACGCAGTGCGAGAAAAAGCAAGCTCCGAGAACTCGCTCAGCAGTACAGCGCGACAGCTGCTGAAGGTTGGGCATTCTAAAACTAAGCGCGAAATTGAGTGCAAGGTAAAGGGCGCTTAAATGTTCCTTTTCCGGTAGGGCTTGTCGGAATTGCGATGCATCGCGAGACACATCAGACCGAGATAAAAGACGATTTGAAAGCTATCAGTCTGATAAATCACAGTTCAAGCAACCCTGCTTACGCAAACTTATAGTGCTCCCCAGACTTATGGTCTCTTCTTCCACGAAAATTCGGAAATGTGTACACCTTGTGGCCCACTGCGATTAGGCCTTTGTGCCGCACCTCTGCGATCTACCACCTAAAGTCGGCTACATGACGTATGGGGGGATGCAAACAGCATTCGCATAATTTGTGACCATAGTTCAAACGGTCAGGACAGCGAATATAGGAGCGTGAGAAGTCACAAGCTGCCTACAATATGCAGAGTTCGTGATAACAGGCTTCGATGTATTAGGAAAAATTACACCGGAAATATTTTCTTAATTTTTCTTTCTTTTCTTGGTCAGGCACACAAAATATATACAGGGTGTCCCACGTAACTTAAGCCAAGCTTTAAAAATATGCAAATGCCACGTAGCGGGACAGAACCAAGGTAATGTTTGCATTCCGCCTAATAACGTAATTAGTCTTAATGAATTAATCAACTTCTCAATTACTATAATTAAATTAAATGTGTCAATGAGAAAATTGTAGGGTAACATGAAAAACTCCCGATACAGCTTTCTCTTGCTCAATACGTGCTACATAAAAGTGTCTTTCCGAGCGTGAAAGAAGCCCGCGAATACACGCAAAATTGCCGCGCGACTGGCCGCTTGGGCGGTGTAAATGTCCTTGGCCCTTATTCACGAAAATGACCTTACGTTAAATCTGCTTGCAAGAGTAGACGCCGGCGGATAATTAGTGAATGATGCCGACCAATGGCAAACAACACTTGCGAACGAAAAGCTTTGGCAATTCTACCCCTGAGCCGCACCACTTTATTTGGATGGCGCAGAAAAGGTTCATTGAATAGTCGCGATGACTAACTCAGGCAACACGTGCGGGATACCACCAATAACAAAGAACCTTCGAATACTGTCATGGAGGCGAAGTCATGACGGAAATAATGTTGATAAGCGCTCGTAAGCTGTGTAGGCTGTCACTATAGAATGATGGGCTGCGTTTTCTGACTCGAGACCGGCTTCACACTGCATATAGTGAGTGAGTAACTCCGACGTGGATCTCACTAACAGTTAACGTACCAAGTCGTCAAACTTCACCACGACTTCAAAAAAAAAAAAAAAAAGTCCGCGAAATTATTTTCCAATGGTTACCTGGCCATTGCGGGATCAGTGGAAATGATCACGCAGACGAAGCTGCCCGAGAGTCGCATCAAGAACACAGCGTTCCCGTTCCTCTTTCCAGGACAGACGCTGCAAGGCAGCTTCGCCACCTGACACGCAAGCTCCCTTTAGCATAGTGGAACACTCCACAAATATAAGGCGCACCAGTTTACACGAGCTGAACCCTTCGCTCCAACTCCGACCTCCGACCCGGGCTTAATCGACGTTAGACATCGCTTTTTTTGCCCGCTGTGGTTGGAAGTGGCCTTCGTGAAGGCTTACACTACATTGATTGGAATGACCGGCACAACTGCGTGCGACGCCTGCGGCAGCAAAGAGAACATCGGGCATTTATTGTGCCACTGTGGTCGATTTCAGTCGCAAAGACGAACTATCTCTATCGCATAGCGAGTACTGTACGATCGACCGTTGTCCGTGCAGGCGCTACTAGACGAGTGTCTCCATCGCTGCTCGGCCCACAGGGCTTTGAAAGCACTTTTGTGTTTCTTGAGGGCGACTGGCCTGTGTGAACGCCTTTACTTCGTGGTGCCCTTCGCACGCGCGCGCGTGCCAACTTACCGCGTATTTTTGTTCTCTCTCTCTCTCTCTCTCATCTTTATATTCCCATTTTCTCATCCTCCCGCATAGGGTAGCCAACTAGACACATTTCTGTTTAACATCCCTGCCTTCTCCCCTTCTTTCCTCCTCCTCCACCATAGAAATTGTGACGGGAAAAGTAGCGACAGGAAGTCTTCGTGAGTTCGTTGCCGCGTTTCTTACTTCTCGTTTTCTGTTTTTCTGCATAGTGTGAATATCCTTTTCGTCGCGCTCGAAGTGCCAACTGCTTTATCGGACACGTGCCACTTATTTGGAAGGTCCGACGTTTCGCGAACCACGTTAGCTAATCACGTTTCCCCGTATGCATTGACATGTGTTTGGACATGTGACTCCGACGACTCGCCGCGTGACGTTTTACGTCAATATATTACTCGACTGCCCTACTTCGCGAAAGCCGGCGAAAATGTAGCGGCGGTACCATCCTCCATCGAAATTGCTTCATTGGCTTTCGTTTCTTTCAAAACTATATGCGAGAATTTTTTTATGCTTCCTCGATGGCCGCGAGCTTCTCCAACTTTAGCAGTGTAATATTTACCGCGTGAGTTCGTAATTTGCGCACTTGTAAACATTGTACAAGAATGCGACCGTGTCTGTCTGATGAGAGAGTTCGGCTGCGGTGTGAGATATGCTAATTGACGGTTCAACGATCGACGCACGCCTTTCGACGGTTATTAGTAGTTTTGTTGCTCTGCCCCATCTTCACGAGTGAAGACCTCGTGCGTGGTTACTTCCCAACAAGTGCTGACATTCCTGTCGGCTGCTCATTAGAGGTGTTGGGGCGTGGCGTACGGCTTGCCGCTTCTCGTATATGAAGATTAGTTATTGCCTCGCTTCCTGTTTCGCAGTTCACCCGAAACTAGTACTGCAGCCTTCTGTCATTTCGATTGCCTTTCGCGTCTCTATTTTCCGTTCTAATCGCCCGCTGCCGAAGGCCCTGCCACCTATTTCATTTGTGCGGAAATGCCTCAATAGCTTGTTCTCGCGTTGCGTCGAGATTCCGGTGGTCTAATTCATCGTTGTCTCTTGCTTACTGCATTATGTTTGTTTCGTCGTCTTTGAAGAGTCTCAGGCCGACTATAGTAGCGCTGTTTGGTGACCTCCGACCGCATTGCACGTGCATGACTTCTTTCAGTCGCTTCAGAACTGTAACGCCAGCGCTTCTATCCGGATGTCTCTGTTCAGTTGGCATCGTCACTGCGTGTGTAGTCTGATTCTGCTAACACCACATTTTCTACCTAATTCTTGTCGACGATATTGTAACATCGAGGTGATCCAACTTTCGGTATATGCTGCGGTGCTTTTGTTCCTTAGACGTGGGCAAGCTGCAGTGGATCGTAAATTTGGTAGGTCAATCCACCGCCTAACTTCTCAATGTTAGACGTTGGATTGACTTCATGACTCCCCCCCCCCCCCCCCCCCCCACACACACACCACACCACACACACACACACACACACACACACACACACACACACAATTTGAATTGATTGGACGCTGCAACAATATCGGTATTTACAGTAAAGATGGGCAGCACTTGTTCCTTAATACACAAATTTGACCTAATTGGCATTATGATATTACGGCATATTTCCAGCATCCTCCTGGGCAGAGCAAGAAGCAAGCGTTTCGTTCTTCTGCTCTGTCTCTTCTTCTTTCTTAATATCTGTAGAAATAATCAGTGTAAAGCTTGTGCCGTTCCCGATTTTCATTGCGTACTACTTTTATTCAAGCCGTTTTCCTGCAGTATAGTGGTTAATCTACATCGGGTTGTAGAAGCTCCCGTTTTAGTCGAGAAATGGCTCGGTATACGTGGGTTAGTCCATTGATAACACGGCTGCCTTTATATGTAGCGGACGCGATATTTCAGAGGTGTACAAAAAGAGCTTTCAAACGCCAGAATTCAGAAGCCTCTTCTCACGGGGGATGTCAAAAAGAGACGGACAACTCGTTGGCTGTGCCCTCGAGCTGAACGTGTCTTCTTTCTTTGTTTTGTTTTCTTCGAGTTTGGCGGTGAGCTTTCCGCGCTCGCGGTTCGAGCCGCGGGGTTCGGGGTGGCGTCGGCGGCGGCGCTGCGATCGAAGCGCGCGCGCGCGCGAGCGCGGCGTCCCCTCAGCGCCCGTTAAGGAGGAGGAGGCGCGCCTGTTGGAGTTTTGCGCCGTGCCGGCGGTTCGCGCCAGTAGCGCGGACAGCGTGGCCGGCACGTGAGCGCGCGCGCCCCCGTGGCTAGCGCGTGCCGGCCCATCGTTCGTGTTTGGCGTCCCAGCGAGGCGGCGTGGTGCGCGAACCCTTGCCCCCCGGAGGCACTATGCGGTTGGGGCTGCCCCCATGGGCGCCGAAGAGTCCGTGCTCACGGTGCCGGTCTCGCCGGCGGAAACCGTCGTCCTGTCGCGTAGTGGAACCCTGAGGAGGTCTCGCAAGGTGAGCAGACGCGACGCGTGCATCCCCCCCTCGGATTCACGCGTCTTATTCGCGGTTCGTGTTGCCAGCGCTTGAATTGGGCTTTATTTGAAAGGCACGTGGTGATCTGTTTCGGAAGTTGTGGGCTTGCCAAGGGACGCGTCTTGGAAATTTTAGCTAACGCGGGAAATTTCGGCTTATATGTAGGCTGGTACGATTTTCGTGCCCTCTTTCAGTTTTTTTTTTTTTGACAGCTTAGTCGTTTGCTTGTGGAGATCTTTTGCGCGCTTACTTCTTCGTCTGCGGCAGCGAGGTAGATATGCATAGACAACGTAAGAAGCGTGTACCATTCGCATGAGTATACCGAACAAGGGAACTATGTGACGGTTCTTCTTTTCTGCAAGACGCAATTTCCGCAGTTTGAACGCATCCTTTAATAACGTTCTAATGAGCGAAGGCGACACGTTGTTACCAAAGAGGCACTTGCAAACGACACTGGCGCGCAGTAGTTATGTGCTGAATGTTTTAGTTCTTTTGCCCGGAACTGCCGCTTCCGCTCAGTGAAGAATGTCGTCTATATATTGCCGGCGTGGAATCGCATGGTGCCGCGGTGGTTGTGTCTCGTCGACCTAAGCAGGAATAGCTTGCTCCTATAGTGATATTAAGCGCAGCGCGAGCTTTATATATAATGCAATTCAAGTTGCGCCACGCAGTGGTCTCCGTGTCACGCTGTAGCGCCCAAATGGCAAACTAAAGGTTAGCCGAACTGAGATTGGTAATGGATGCGCAAGAAAGAAATTTTTCTCCGATTTGTAGCGCCGCGTTACTCACGTTCACCGGACTCTCTCTTACTGAAAAGGATGTTTTCGTTTGCGTGTTACGTTGTATATAGCCGGCTATTGACCGCGTTTTTTCATCATTAAAATGACGAAATACCGACTGTGGTCGCCATTGCGCTGCAGTCGCGCGCGATTGCCTCATGAAAGCCTCACCGATCTCTTCTAGACCATAAAACAAACGATATAGCTGCGCGTATATCCGGTGATTTCAGGATCACTTGCTAGGCCATTAGTCTAAATTGGCGTGTCGTGGAAAGAAAATTACGTTAGAACTTTTTCTGCAATTTCTGCAGAAAACCTATGTCAGTTTGCGCGAGAGAAGACGTTGGTCTGTATACTGCTGCGTAATATCCGTCCGCGGTTGGCTATCGTCGTGAGGACCTTTCCGTTGCCTTGCCGAACGTTGTCGTGAGTGGCAAACTCCCGAGCGCTAGCTACTGAACAAATGTATTATGAATACAGCCCTTTGGTGTTTAATACAATTGCCAACTTGAACAGCGTGGTATCTGGTTATCTCGTGATTGACGTCGGGCTTTTTGTCCCAGCGGTACTTGCGAATTGTTGGTCGCATGGGATACCAATAGCGTTCTATCACGGAGTTCTCTGTTGCATTGCAATCAGGTCACTTCTGAAATACAAATACTTTTCTCACGTAATGGTCCGTGCGCGCCATGGCTAACGCTATATGGCTAGCGCGCGCATGCAAGCCTTCCGTCGCCACAGCTGTGAAAATAAATAGAAATGGTGTCACGTGGTATTATAGTGATATAGGAAAAGGAAATTCGCTGTTGCGAAGCACCGACAGTGGTAGCAATGTTTAGCGTTGCGCTTGAACTCCTCGGACGGTGTTAAATCTATTCGCAAATGCGCCAAAATTTCTGGCACCCTGTAAAGCCTCATCACGCCGTGTAGCACCTGAAATGGCATCGCCTAGGCCTCACTGCGCTATTCGTAAAGAGCGGCGCCGGTGAAATGAAATCACGTTCAGATCGTGAGCACTAATATTGTTTTGCGCTTTTTACTAGTCTGAGAAGGTTTAAGATAAAAGGCAGGCGCTGGGCATGCAATGTCTCATCTCATTACATTTGTGTATGCGCTGCCGTTCTCCAAAATTATCAGGAATAATGCAGTCAATAATATAAGACCTGGTTTGGGCAACGTTAGCGGTTGGATGCTATAGCATCTACCTTGTAAATACGGCATAGATAAACCTAAATCATTATATATATATATATATATATATATATATATATATATATATATATATTATGACGTCTCTGTTGGCACGACGTTTATTCCGCCCGAGTACTTGGGAGCGAACCAGCAAAAGCACACACCTGATGATGATGATAATATACAGATGAAGAAGACGTGCGTAATAAACGCCCACAATATATATATATATATATATATATATATATATATATATATATATATGCTCATAAAGTCAAGCAACACTCAAATCACAATCATGGCGGCTAGCAGGGTCGTGGAATCTGATCACGCGAGACAAGTGCGTCCGCTGTTTATGCATGACTATATAGTAGTACATTCCAGAGTATAATCACTGTAGCTCGCGTTTATTCGAGGAATCTATACCACACCATTCGCGACGCGCGCACAGTACATGATCAGACACGCCTTCCCGTGCTATAGAAATCGCGTCAACGTTAAATAAATTAGGGATACTGGAGGCGCGTCCTGGGCGCCGAGCGACAACCTGATAACACTGATAATCCGATGAAAACCAGCACCGGCAGAAAGAAGAGCAAGGAGGCGCGGCAAAATGCTAACATTGTTCCCCCATGTATAGTGGCACCGTTGCATCTTGCAACGTAGTGAGCGTCACGCAAGGCAACATACTGTACGATAGCAGTCAGTAATTCAACACGTGCGCCTGGTTTTCACATTACCAGTGTCTTTTTCGCACCATCTGCGTTTCTGTTTTTGCAGTTTCTGCAATGTTCTATACTGCGCGTATTAAAGAGAAGCTTTCTACGCCTCTTCCCCCTACATCGTGGGTTCCGGCTGCTTCTGTCTTACCGAATATCCTCATGAGACCAGAATAGAGCTGTGGGACATAATCGCTCTTCAAGCTGGTTTTTATTGTCTACGGGTATGTTACAAACGTGAACAACATTTTTGTTTTTAAATTTATATGCCACTGTTATATGGCAAATGCTGCATCTAGATGTACTTGGAAGCAGTATAACCATGTCCTCATGTTTTGTATGGTAAAAACTGCATTTGATTGCCTAAACGCAGAGGTGAAGATGGAACTACGTGTAGCGCATTGTCATGTTGCTGCTGCATCCTGGAGTTTCAAGCATTCTCGAGGAATTAAAAAAAAAAAAAAAAAAGAAACTTCAAGGTTGCTGTCCGGCGTCTGCGACAACACAGAGATCTCAATTTAGTGTCACAATTTTCGAAAGCGGATGCAAAGAATATGAGAACAGTTCCTCGTGCATTGTACTTCATATCCGGGATGAATATCTCAGTATTCTCTGCGATCGTACTTTGATTAAAAAAAAAAAAAAAAGGAGGGGGGGAAGGCAGTGCGGCGATATGTTGTACAAGGTGTCGTAGGATGTTATAAGCTACGTACATGGGCCATTGGGCATGTGTCTCTGGATATGTGCAGCTACCTGGGCTGGTGAACATTCATGGCTAATGCCCCAGAATGTGTATGTCCCCTGGGTAGGTGCCTGAATAGACAAACAGAACAAGAGGCGCAAGCAGTGAAGAAGTCGACTACATAGAAGTGGATAACTCGGCATCGAAAGCAGCCCAGTGCGGAGTACGAAGCAAAGTGAAACAAAATGGGACCAGTGGGCGCGCACTGAGTGAGGAGCCGTGAGGCAGACGGAAGTGATGACCAATTCCCATAGCTGGTTTGCGCCATCAGTAAAAACCACACATTTCAGTAAACACCAAGGCTTCGCTTATCGCCGATTCCCACATATACGTGGGATCCGCCGATTTCTTTCACTTGGCTAAGGTTTCTTTCGTCCTCAGTTCGAAATTGACTGCTCTCCCTCTGAATATGTATGGATATCGCGTGTGTACATATATACAGGGTGTTTCAGCGAACACTTTCAAAATTTATTTGAGATTGCCTGTGGCAGATAGCCCAATTGTAGTTAATGAGCTGGTCTACTCGAAGAGGCGGACATTACTTGCACAAAAAATTGAAATGCATAATCAACTATTTAACATAAATTTACTAATTAAGTTTTTAACTAAATACATGATGGCCCATATTGCAATTTACAAAGTGTAGCCGTGGAGTTCGCAAGGCGGATTCCCTTAGAATTGATTCTCAGGATGACACCAGTTTCGAGGTAATAATTCCCGAAGTTTGCGGAAAAATGCATTGGCGTTTCAGTTAATTTTGTGCTTGAATGCAAAAAGCGACGTTTTGTTAAGAACTTAAGTGGAACGCCAATGCATTTCTCCGCAAAGTTTGGGAATTAATATCTCGAAACTGGTGGCATCCCGAGAATTCGTTCCAAGTGGATCCGCCTTGCATACTCCACGGCTACAATTTGTAAATTGCAATATGGGCCATCAGGTAATTAGTTTAAAAGTTAATTAGTGAATTTGTTAATTATTCGATTGTACGTTTTAATTTCATGTGCAATTAATGTCCGCCTCTTCGAGTAGACCAGCTCATGAACTAGAATTGTGCTATCTGCCACAGGCAACCTTTAAGAATTTTTGAAGTGTTCGCTGAATCACCCTGTATAGTTTGATAAACACCGTCATCGTTATCCGTTCTCTCTCTCTCTCTTCGTGTTTCATTACCTTCTTTCTTTCCCGTGCGTTGAGTAGCAGGTCAGAGACAAACCTCCTTCTTCCGAGCTCCTTGCTTTTATCACATTGAAATTCTATCTGGCTCTCTTTCGAATATTGTGGTCCCGTGGTGAGGAACAACGTTGCTTCTTCGCTGTGTTATTCACGTTTTTAGATGCTCAATCGTGCTCCCTAAAGGGTTGCACAAAATAGCCTCTTTTCCTCTTCGCAATCACTCTCCCTCCTTCATGGGTTGCTGCAAGAAACGAAAATGACGAACTCGAGACAGCATTCGTTACGCTAACGGATATATTCCTTCTTCTTTAAGGGGCGAGGTGCGCTTTGGTGGTTTATACGACAAGAGAAGCGCACATTCAAATGCAACCGGTGAACTGCTGCCTGTAGATGAGCGGACATGCACATGCATGTGCTGCTTAATTAAGGACGCTTCTTTCTATCTAGCATTGGGGAGTATAATTGCGTATACTTTGTTAACGAAAACGCGCCAGCATAGTTATGTACCTCGCAGATAGTAACTTGCGAACGTGCACGAGATTACCTGTCGTACTCCTTCGCCCGAGCACTGATTAGGAGTAATTATTCGATAGCGTGCGCATGGTCTGTCGCCTGTCACCGTAAGCGCTTGATATGAAGCGCATTACCCGTGGTTGGCAGTCTGCTTGCGCTGATGAGTGATCGCTCGGTAGCCGACTATAGAGCTCTGATTGTGACAAATGACAATCGAAAGGGCGCGTGTCGTAAGCGCGTGGATCTTCGCGGCTGACCGTGGGCAGGTTGCCCTTTCAGGAAGGTCTTCTCCGTGCAATCGCCGCCACTACGAAAAACATTGATCTCCGCGCGGTTCTTCGTATATACACTGACGCGCTGAGTACAGATTTTAAGTATTCTGCGTTACGGTGCTCTCCCTACATATGCGCCTCGCCGGGAGAATGTAATGGACATACAGCGAGAGACAGATATTGACAATCCTGCTCTGGCGATACTCGTACTCGGCGCCTGTGTTATTCATTCAACGGGTTGTCAGCGCTGAGAGCGGCTGGCACCGGCGTGAACAATTGCCATTTTGTGACACGGCAATTGCCCTACGTCACAGATCCGCCAGTGGCGGTGTTGTGCACCTATTCGTTTCTTCTGGACACGACCCCATGCATACACCAGTGCATGGGCGGCAGCAATTGCCCGGAGCTGGCTTAAGCGCGATCTGTTTCTTTTGTGGTGGGGTTGGATAACAACGAGTCTCGGTGTACAGCATAGTATGGACATAGAACGCTTTCCTCTTTCAAGGGTATCCCTAGGGAACCCAATCTTCAGGCTACGGACGGTACGGTACAGCTATAGGTAGACGTACATTTATTCGGTCACATAAATACCGCATGCTTCGCCGTTATTTATTCAGTTAGCCTGCCTATATACCACGCGGGAGGGCCCGGAGGAAAATACCATAGAGGCTCCGTCTCCGAGATTTTTCTGAGAAAGTGAATGAGCGTATAGGTGTAATAACGGGCGAATATTTGAGTTTGAAACACTAGTCACATGTAGTTGTACACTAACTTGGAAACTATCGCCTTATCGGCATTACACGCTTCGACCGTTTTCTTCACCGACGTGACAACTTGCGTCACGCGTGCCATTCGTATTTACTGGTTCGGGAGCGACAAATTAATAGCGGTTTACTTGCTTTGCCCTGGAAACAAGCATTCACCTGGCGATGTAGAATGCCTTCGTAGCTTGTATCACTTCGCATGAATCAGGTGTCGTGCGTTCTAGTAAATCCATTCATTCATTCGCACCAAGGCTACTGTTGATGTTTCTCCCAGCGGGTGTATAGATGCGCTAAGAAAAAGAAAAAAAAAAAAAACCAAGCGTCGTATGAAGTATGACTACCTTGTTTATATCTAGAATGGCAAGCGCTGCATCAAGCTGTCATTTGAGGCTGTGGTAGGAGGCTGTTTTCGTAAATTTGTAATGGCACTACATCTGAGGGCACAGGTATAGGGAGCAGAGTCGAGGGGCAAGCCTGCGCGAACGCGAGCAGAGCGTTTATGGACGTCTCGGTCGCGACTGGGCCGCAGTGAGCGGGAATACGCTGCGTTAAGAAGCAGCACAGAAAAATCTTGGTTGGATCAGTACGTGTCTCCGAGAGGAAGCGCAGTGTTTTGACACCGGAACTCTTATTAATGAGGCTCAGTGTTAGGCTGCGACGTCTGCTTCGCATTTATCGATGCGTGCTGCTTTCATTAGCTCGCTCTTCCATTAAAGACACCGAGGCAATACTTGACTTCCCGCAGCTTAATTCCAGAAATGAGATCTTCGCAAGCGCGACTTGGAGGCCAGCAGTTTGCGGGACGATGTTTTAGAGGGGTGGATTAGGATATCTCCCCGTCGCGGTGCGCGTTACGGAAAAAGCGTGGGAATGCGAGGCCTGTTCCTGCTGAAAAAAAAAAAAAAAAAAAAAAAAGAAAGACGGCGTGCGGGTGGCGAAACATTTGCTAAGCCTA
The DNA here is from genome assembly GCF_013339745.2 of Dermacentor silvarum. Taxonomy (NCBI): domain Eukaryota; kingdom Metazoa; phylum Arthropoda; class Arachnida; order Ixodida; family Ixodidae; genus Dermacentor; species Dermacentor silvarum. The sequence continues at coordinate 170,923,758 of NC_051155.1, forward strand.
AACCGTCACCATTTATTTATTAATTTATTCATTTTTATAGCGAAGCTGTATATTGCTAGCTGATTCGTTCGTCCGTCGCCTGTACGCAGAAACTATCATCATCAGCAATGGCTCGAGCGTCGTCGTCGTCTTTCAAAGCTGGCTCGCTGGCGCGCCTCGGCGCAACCGCACCAACGCGCTCGTGCCACGGCTCCCTCGTTCGTCGTCGTCGTCTTTTTCCGCAGCTGCCTCTGTTGCCGCCGCTCATCATTCGAGCGTAGAATTTCACTTCTCTTATGTCGTCCTAATGGGGGGAAGGGGGGGGGGGGGGCGTTTACGGGTGTATGAGCCATTGCTGAAGGGGGTATGAGCCATTCATTGTCTTGCGCGCCGGTCAGATTTAATTTTGAAGCAATTTCATTTTGAAGACTCGCAAGCGGCAATGCGACAACGGCGGACTGCGGGTGTACCGTTGGTGACGTCATTTTCTCCGTCGCAGCCTAACGTGTGTGTAACTTCACTAAGAAACAAAAAGACGTAACCAATAATTGAGAAAGACTTTAATGCACCGTCGGGATTATCCCAGTTATAAGCAACGGGGCCGCACGTTTCAGCTTCGCTGGTTAACCATCTGCACGGAGTATATGGATGTTCTGGTAGAAGCAAAAATATCTGGGGACTTTGGTACGGAGTGCTTGGGCAGTGATTTTATTTATTTATTTATTTATTTATTTATTTATTTATTTATTTATTTATTTATTTATTTATTTATTTATTTATTTATTTATTTATTTATTTATTTATTTATTTATTTATTTATTTATTTATAGGGTATAAATACATTACAGAGGGGAGGGGCTTATACATAGCAAAAAAGAACAGGGACAATAGCAGTAAAATAAACTCTTAATACGAAATAGGTTACACAATTCAAGTAAAAATTACTGTGAGCCTAAGCCATAATTGCTGTAATACTGCCGTGTTCTTTAATGGTAATGAGGCTTTCTTGTTATTTGACTCGTCATTTCATTTGCGATGTATGTCCTCTGAAAGCAAGAATCAGAAAAGCTGACAACATTTGCCAAGCAGACTTCGCACCTTTGCTATAGCACTTCGGTTTCCTTTGGTTAATCGCATTCATCTAAGTAAGTGTTAGAATAGGAGACACGTCTGAATCCTCTTAAATCGGCAGAGAGGAAGTAATTGGCTGTCGCGGTGTCTTGATGCTTGAATTAACCACGAGATTGTTTTTCGTGCATACGTATTAAGGTTTTAGTCGTCAATCGAACATTGACCAAGGTAGTGAAACAAAAAATGAATGAATTGTAAAATTCTAATAGACATCCTGTTAACGTCAAGTTAGGCTACTTTCTTAATTTAGGGCTTAACTTAGTGACAGTCCGGATCTATTCCATATGGTATAGGGACGCCCCAGTCCCTCCCGTTGAAGTGCTTTGAAGAGTGCATCGTCTGATCGTGGGGCAGTAGCTGTCAGCGCAGGAGCAGCGTACGATCTAAACTGCAATACAGCTGCTGTGACTTGGGCGAGTTGGCAATGCTTCATCATGAAATAAAGCAGCGCGCAAAAGCGGAGACGGATGGAACGAGAGACACACACCACAAGCGCCGACTCGCAACTGAGGGATTTATTGAATCATTCGCGCAAATATAAACAGGCAAACAAGTACACGGGACATGAGTTTCCACCGCCTTCTAAATCAGCCGAAACGAGGAAAATGTCTGCCGCAGCCACGCAATATTTGCGTGAATCATTCCATAAACTCTTCAATCGCGAGTCAGCTCTTGCGGCGCCCGTCCTCGTGTTTTGCGCGCTACAGTAAGATCTAAATTTAAGCAAGATAGCCGCGTGGTAAACCTCGTGCCAAGATGGACCTTCTTGGCAGTGCCCGGATGAATCAGTATGGCGTTTTAGACATTTCTCTCGAGGTAGTAAGACCTTTAGTGGCTTCAGAGTTCGATGTACAGATTCGGCAGTTGTGCACCCTGCTGGATAAAACGGTGTTGATGGAAAGTTTTATTGGCGTTTCCGTGAAATCTTTTACCCTTTACGTGATACATAATTAGCGGAGACGAGAACGGCAGTACCAACGCGTTGTGGTTGCACATTTTTTTTAAACATGGAAACGAACAGCATATTGACGATTACGTCGCGTCCGACGCTTTGCACCGGCAGCGAAGTAGAATATTTGTTGTATTGAAGCCAGACATTGGTGTCTGAGGCAGCATCGTTTCCGTGCCCGGTCTCTGGCAACCCGGTGTTCCGTAAAGGGTATTCCGTTTACGTACTAGCTAAAACTCTCGTTTAATCGAAATATATTGTATTAGCTCTATACGGGATGCATTCAGAACTTTAAGGTGTGTTGTACTCCATTCAGTCTGATTTCGAAGTTTGGTTTCTTCTTTCCGTGTTTTCTTTGCTCGTTTCGTCGCTTTTGTGTAGTACGTGATAGTTGCGCCTTTCCGTTTCATGGAATGAAGCTATTGGATATGCGGTGCTGCATCGCTCTCTCTTATCTTGGAACGCTTTTAGAGGGTGCTTTCAGCTCCAGCGTGGTGTTAAGTGTTACTCCATGCGAGAGGAGCGATATACGAGCTGGCGGAGGAGAAAGAAACGAAACACTCTCATTCATATGTGAGCCGAGGGACCTGCGGGGAAATATTCTGATCGCGAGGAGCACGGGGAGATGTTAGGCTTATCTGCCGGGGCGGGAAGTCGCCGTCCAGGATCTTGACACGAGACGCAGGAAAGAACAATCTATCATGCTGCGGCTTCTTTGTCTGCGCCCAGAATTGTCGCTGCCTTGATTTTTGCTTTTCTTATTTTTTTCCCTCTCTCTTAACGAACACAGTAATATGCATATTCTGGCGCTTGCATATATGAGCCGGTTTTGAGTTTATCACGAGAATGGACTCGAACTGCTAGTTTGTAGAATTTCGTATGCCTTAAGTTGGCAGCACTGCTTAGATTGTGCCTCACATGTGCGTTCGGCGTGGGGTTAAAGGCCAACTGCAACTAAATTTCACTTTGTCTAAATTTGTTATAAATCTGCAGTGTATACTACTGAACCAATCTTGGCAAAGCCGGAAAGCGGCAATTGTGTAGTTTCTTTTTGTTGGCAGCATATAAACAGCTCCTAAATGGACGATGCGTGCACCTGGTGGTATTACGTGAATCTCAGCACGCCGCGTCCGAGATTTTTCAGCCATTTTCAGCTTGCCGTGGGTTGTAGGCACCCTACCGTGGATAGCCGCGTGTGCCGGGCCCACCAGCTGGCTCGCGTAGCCACGCCTTGAGAACCATAGAGGCCAATCAGAGCACGCGATATAGTTTCGCAATCGAAAGCTCTTTATGTTTTAGCGAACTTTTCGTGACGCTCCCCCTCCTATTTCAAACGTCAAACATTTGCACGGAGGCTGCTCTATATCTGTATTATCTTAAAGCTAAATCTATTGACATGGTACAACATTTTGTTCTTTAAAGAGGCGCTATCGAGTTGCTGTGAAAAATAGGGCGTACTCGCGTTGTCATACTATGCGGTAAATGATACTTGTTTCCATAGCATTTTGGGATATGGCATTATAAATGTGCCAGAAAGAATAGAAAGAAGAGAAAGCTTAGATGGAGCTAGGCTAATGTCGATGTTTCATTTTATAATCACGCGCAGCGAAATAGAAACTGTTCGTAACGCATTCACACACTTGCGCCAGCTATGGACACGTGTATGGAGTCAATTTCACACGACTTTAATTACGAACATGCGGAACAACGCCCGTCTGCGCTCTTCTTGCTACCTCTTGTGTTGACGTTTGCCTAGAGTTTCCTTTCGGGATCATGTTTTACCTAATCAGCCGTCTGAAAAAGAAGCGATTCTGACTATATATATACGTGCTATCTTGTTTGGCTTCACTATTCCGAGAAGAGCCTGAAAACTGGGTGTTATTCTTGGTATTCTGCTTCAGAGCCAATGCCGCGATCTGGTTTCCTTTTGGTCTGTTCGTTAACCCACGTGTGCGGAAGTTCTATAGTTGCTCTGAATGGAGCATTCGTGTTGCCGTCGCAGCAAGCCGTCGGCGAACTTCGACATTTGATTGTGTTGTACAAGCATAACACGCCGAAAGCACCTCCAGTGTCCTGACATGGACGTCATGGAAGCTTGATTTCGTCACGTGGGCTTCATGTAGCCCATTATTTGTGTCGGAGTTTTGACGGACTGTGCTGCGTCTAAACGCATGCAGCGCGGTGTTCTTGCTGACTGGCAGTAAAGTTTATGTCAAGTATTGTTCAAGGCGCTGGAACGTTAGCGCGTACGTGGTTCGGGACACTGACAGCTAACGGGAAATGGTTAAGTGGCTATAAGACGGCCGACAACCGCCCAGAACGTCTAATGAGATTTTGATAGAAATTAAAAGACCACAATCTTTAGTGATAGAATCGAACATGCTTGTCGCAGTTTAAATAGGAATTATAACGTTAAACTGGCGCGGAAACTCGTGAAAAACGATACTTCGTGCCGGTTTGCTGTGAAATCTTGGTAGACGGATGCTGACCACGTAACTGCTGATAACTGTACGTAGGTCGGCTGTTAATAAGTGCGCCATATGTATTGTTTGAAATGACGGTCTTTATATTACATAGGTGTATGCTATTTATTCCTCGCTTATTACGATCTAACAACGTTCGTGCTAACAAGCGGCGCGGTTCCTTCGCGGCACGAGTGGAGCGACAAAACCGTGGCGTTCCGTAGCGACCCTCATTGCATGGTGGCGCCAACGAGTGCTTTTGTACTGCAGGGTTGGAGACACTGACCGCTGAGCTTTACTTGGCTTAAGAAAAAAGAAAAGAAGAAGAAGAAAACCGGTGCCGTAAAAATTGGTTGTGGGCCCCTTTAGCTTTCCGGTGGTAGCTTCATTTCGTTGATGTTGCTGCAGAGCTCGAAGCTTTCCTGCGACCACGCTTCTTTAGATCAACAACGAGCCTTCTCGTGCCTTCTCGCGCAGTCAGAAGTTATGGATCCGTACCAACCAGCCCGATCACAGTGCTTTGCTTCTCGAAATGTTTTGCGGGGGATTGAACTTGACGCATGCAGGCATACCCATAGCACTATCTACTCTTTAAGTAGCATGAATCTGTTGTTAACGTTGTACCATATACGGTCCATCGAACATCTAACACCTTGTAGCTCACACGTTCGTCACCGCAACGCTCACTTTCAATCGGCGTACGCAGCGACGGCGGCGCTATTACGGAATCACTCTTCGTTGCGCAATTGCACCCATGTGCACCCGTTGCACCCGTAGACTCGACCGAGCCGAGCCGCCTTCCCCTTAGCGGCTCCACTGTGCCGCGCGCTTCGGTGCGAACCACGTATTAGCTGCGATGGGAGAGGGTGATTTCAGCGCTGGCCTGAAACCTGTTATGACTACGCTGGTGACGACGCCGTTGTGACGTGGCCGCCGTTGAGATAAATGCGATATGCCGAGAGCTCGAGTCGGATTGCGACGAAAAGGTGAGGGAATAAGCCGAAGCCCCTTATATATTTATTCTTCTCTTCCGCGAGCAGTTGCCAATTTATTAAAGTCGTTTCCAACTCAGTGTCGTCTCTGTGCCGTTCTGCAGCCAAACGAGTAAAATGAACAGCAGAAGTGAGTAATACGCGGATCTCGTATAAAGAAAGGTATGCGATGTCAAACGCTTGAGCGAATGCCGCGAAGCGCCCGCTTTACGGAAACCAATTTCGCGAGCTCTCGCTTTGTCTTCTCCGTGGGTTTGTGCTACGCTTCTCCTTTCTTCTTTCTTTCTGTTCTTTTTTTGTCTTTCTATTTATTCTTTTCCTCCCATAGGTTTTGTTTCTTTGAATACTTCGACCTCATTCCAGTCATCAGGGTTTCGTGTACGTTCTCTCGTCGCTGAAAACATAGTAATGACGAAAAATTGAGTTATATAGGATAGCTCTCGCATCTGCGGGGCCTTTCTTTCTTTCTTTTTCCCGAGTTAGGCTTCGTCACGGTAAGCGCGTAAACGGCAAAACTGCTGGAAAACGGCACATGCGTGGCGCCGCGCTATCCGGGGCGGAACGTCGCGGCCTTTCGAAGCGTTTCTTTGATGCCGAAAGCCGACGGTGTAAATGGCGACAGGAGCGCGGCCCTCTGATGCGAGGACGCCGTCCGCGTATGCGTATTCGACTGTAAGGGGACGAAGCTCGGCCGGAAGGTCTCTTTGAAAGCGTCAGTCGTAGAAGGCGGGAAGCTCATATCGTCGTCTTTGCAGCATTGTTTCGCGACGGTTCTGCGATTCCCACATTTCGTTCCTTTGTTATTATTTTTTTCCCTCCATAAGTTCTTTTTCTTGCGTCTCACGCTCGAGCGGGCAATGAGCTAAACGAGAGGGCTATACGTTCCTTCTTAGGTGCCGCGTGCAGTATCCTGCCAAGTGCAAAGCGACGCGCGAAGCGATTTTTTTCTCGCCGTGCATTTTCGCGTGCCGACTGCCCGGTGAAAGTATCGGGGAGAGAAACGGCTCGGCATCTCTCATTTCCGCCTCTTCATCCTCTCGACTGTTTATTTCTTTCATTTATTCTTTTTTTTTTCCTGTTATCGTTGGAAACGTCGGCGGCGCATTTGGAGCTTAGCTTATCGTTGGAGAACTGGCGTACGCCTCATTGCTTGTGCGGATAGTCAGCTTTCTTTCTCTTCTTCATCCAAACTCTTTACTCAGGTCCCTCTCTCTTTTTGTTTGCTTATGAGGACACGCTCTCCTTTGCCCCCGCTCGTTGATGTAGAGGCCGTTCGACGAGTCGAAAAGGGATTTAGTTCGCTTTGCGTCCTTTCATATATTTGCCATCGTAGCAGCGTGTCTTTATTTTTTTTTTATTTTTACAGAGACGCCTCGAGACGCACTCCTTTCTTTCCTACAGATTCTTACTTGTCGGCTTCACACCATTTCTGTTGCTGCATGATGCGCGTCCAAACTGCCTCTTTCTCGTTGCTGCTGCTGCCGCCGCCGTTCTTTCGTATTTATCTTCGCCTTTAGCCTCTCGCGCTTCGCTGTCGTTCAGTTTTCCTCTGCCTGTATGGGCGGCGCTTCGGCGGGTTCGGAGAGAAACAAATTGATCAAATAACGCCGCGAAATAGATAAATAAAATGGAAGGATAGCGAGGGTGCCTCGCTCGCTTCTTCCTCGGACGACTTGTCCGCGCGGACATCTCACGGCCGCAGTTCCACCGTCTTTTCCACCCTAGGTTTAGGAGAGACCAGACGGCTGCGTGAAACCGTTGATTTTCCTTTGAAGACCGCACGTGGCAGCCTCTGCGAGCGTTCGCTTCTGTTGCTCTCGCGTTCGCCTTCTTTTTTATATATCTCTCTATCTTTTTTCTTTCTTTCGGTTTTGGCGTCTGTGGAAGCATCGTTTCTGTGCTTTGGTGTCCTCAGCCTCCTCGCTGTTCTCGCTAATTTATTTCTTATCCGCCCGGAGCGTCGATGTTGGCGTTGCTGACGGCGAGCATTTATTTTTCATCCCCTCTTCATTTTTATTTGTTTGTTTTTTCGGACCAATCGGTCTCGGAAGCGCGCGACCAGCCCGTGACCGTTCGCGAAGCCGTCCAAGCTGCGCAGAGCGTTGGCCGTAGAGGCGAAAGGGAAAAAAATGGGGGAGAGTGCCACGTTTAGTAGCCCTCGGGCGCAGTCGGGCCGATTGCCTTGAGTGGAACGGCTTCTATCTGCTAAGTGCCGCCTTTCTTCCTGGAAGCAGACGTGCTCGGGCGATCTCTGGGAAGTGGGCGAAGAGATGGAACCCTTGCGGCCATTTGTGACGGATGAAGGACAGGACAGAGTGTCCGCGTCACATTCTCTCTCTCTCTCTCTGGTTTCGTGGTTTGCCGTTTATCTTTTCAGTCGACATGTTGTTCGGGCTTTCTTTTTGTCTATTTTGTTTCTTTCTTATTTTGCGGAGAACAAGTGCCGTAAGTAAAATGACAGCATCCTATCCGAACTTCTTTGAGTGCCTCTTGTATTCTCCACACTTCCACGTTATAGGATTTCGAGGATCGTAGCTTGGGGACGTACGGTAAGCAGAACTGCTGTTTTCCGTGTCCATTTCGTAGCAGTTGAGTTGACGTAAGCTCTGCTTGTTTTCTTCCGGAAGACATGGCTGATGCGCTGTCGTAATTTACGGACGTTGATCGTTGTGTATAATACAGGATAAAAACTGTCTCGTAGGTGAACTTTCGTTGCTCGTGATGCTCTATTGTCGTTTCAAGTGTTTACGTCAGCCGTTGTATGTTGTCGCCTATGAGAACGTGCGGAGCAACCGATGCTTGTGATAAAAACGCACGCACGCACATACTTCAGTGTTAAGACAAAAAGGAATGAAAGTAACACGCTTCTTTTCACCGAAGGTTGTTTTTATTTCTTTATTGCATAGTGGTCAAACTCGCAGCACGTTTTTGAGAAGTTTGGGCTCCGGATCCTCCACTTCCAAGGGGCATGAGTCCTTACGCGGCAATCAGCAGGCACACGTCTACGCCCGAGCGCATGCACACCGGGAGCCGCGAGATGACCGCGCCCAGCAGTTCCAACCAGAGCCCATACCATGATCCTACACTCACATCCTACAACATTATCGCCTTTCACGAAGAACCCTACCCCCACCTCATAATGCTCTGACGCGAGAGGAAGCCGTAATATGGCGAAAACTCTAAACAAACACATATCCACATTTGAGTCTTTACCACGCCATACACCCTGCGCTGTATTCCTATAAATGTCCACACTGTGATCAATGTGCAACACTTTACCACATGGTATGGGCTTGCGCAAACACACCACAGCTAACACCCATAACACACCCCACCACACGGCAATGGGAGGCAGCGCTGTCCAGCTCCGACTCGACGGACCAGCTCAACCTGGTCAATCGAGCGAGAAGGGCAGCTAAGGCCGCTGGACTCCTGGACTGAGGGGACCACCCACTGCAAAGCGGAGGAGCTATATACGCTCGCGTGCTCTTTTTATTAAAATTTATTCTCTCTCTCTCTCTCTCTCCACTGCCAAGTGGACACTGCTTTGTTACGAAGAAACATTAGCTGAGTAGATCCTGTCTAAATATTAATAATTTGTTATTAAATTATTCGGTTTTACGGGCCAAATCCACGATCATGGGGCATGCCGTAGTGCTGGACTCAGGAGGGATTTTGTCCACCTGGAGTTCCCTAACGTTCGCTCAAATCATGGTACACGGCTTTTTTCGTCTAAGTATTTCAGAACGGAAAGATGTTTTGCTCCGTGTACTTAGATTTAGGTGCACGTTAAAGAACCCCAGGTGGTCTAAATCTCCGGAGTCCCCCACTACGGCGTGCCTCATAATCAGAACTGGTTTTGGCACGTAAAACCCCATAATTTAATTTAATTTTTTAATGTTTTGCTCCGCATCTATTTCACCGTTTTTGGTAAGGTTTATTGCATCCCACCGAAAAAAAAAAAGAAGTCTACAGATCTGAGGGATCTCGTTTTCTTTAGGCCACAGTTTGCAAGAATAATTGTCGAAAACTGACAAAACATATTCAAGCTTAATAATAATAATAATAATAATAATAATAATAATAATAATAATAATAATAATAATAATAATAATAATAATAATAATAATAATTAGAAAACCGATATTACAGTTCTGTAAACTCATCTGTTGGGGCATATGAAGCAGGTAAAATTTCTGCAATATGCATTGCTGTCAATTGTGCCACTAATATTTGTGTGAAGCTTTAGCAAAACCCGCTTAAGCACTGCAGATGTCCCCGGTTTGCTGCGAACTAATGCATTATATATGTTCAGTTTAGAGGCTGTAGCATGTGCGCTTTACAGAGTTGTAATATGTGTTCGTATTGCACAGCCTCAAAAGTTTTCAATATTTCTTGAAAATACCTATTTTCGGCAATTTCCGCAAGAAGTTGGATGTCGTGAATCCGAATTACGGTTGCTATAGACAATCCATAGAATTTATATTTCTCCGTCAACTTCAACAAGATTTATTTAGGTCTGGTGAGAACGGTTGTTTAATGAGATAATTTCAGCGTTGCATAGGTTACTTGAATTGTGAAGTCAGAGTTTGCTCTGATGTAGGTAAAAGAGGAGCTATTAGCTCCTCTTTTACCACGAAGGGAACATTACTTTTTAACGCGAAACGTTGAGCTGCTGCATGCAACGTTTCATCTATGACAGACAGACAACGTTTCATCTATGACGTTTCATCTATGGCAGTCGATGTGAGCACGGACGACGCCGGACGGACAAGGCTAGACCCTAAGGAGCTTCGCCCCTAAAAGGGCGCGCGCTATCGGGCAAGTGAGTGGCGTGGAGGAACCGGAGGGTGTAGGACGACAGGCTGTCGGGAAGCGCTTTCGCGGCGCATCTCGCTGACCGCCCGGCGGTGGCCAGCTCATCGTGAACAATGCTGCGGACAGTAATTCATAGCGTATTCTTGCCCACTCAGTAAGCACCGGCAGACGCAGGCATGCGTTCTGTCGAACGCTGATGACGTCACCGCCGACACATCACCAAGAGCAATAAGTAGACGCGTTCCGCTCTTCACGCTGCCACGAAGGAACTCAGTGAAGGGAAGGGAAGGAGCTGAGAGAAAGGGCGCGTGCTCTCGGGCATTGGAGTTGCGGGGATTGACGGCAAGAAGAGGGAGGGTTCTTCGTTTCTTTCGGGTTTGACAAGTCCTGCCAGGTTCCGGCTCGGCAACTTCTGCATGCACAGCTCTGACACTCCAAAGGCAGCCAGGCGCCGCCTTTCCTTCGCAGTGAGTTCAGCCACTTCAGAAACCGCTGGTCTGCATCTGGCAGTATACTTACTCTCCGAAGATCATCCTACGCAACAAGTTACATTGCTGTGTGAACAGGGGCTGCATTGCTGGCCCTCAAGCAACCAGGAAAGGCCGGCTACAGCACAGCACTCCTTTCAACAAAACTGCATACCCTGCGGGCCAGCGGTGTTGACATCTCACTCCACTGGCTTCCCTACCATGTAGGGATACCAGGAAATGGGGAAGTAGACGCACTGGCCAAGCGGACTGACAAGTCCTCAATCACAGTCGACACTGTAATAGTTGCCGCTGACTCATTGAAGCATACGCTTCGACAGCTACTGCTACGCTGCAACCAAGCCTCTAGTGGTGCTGGAGGCAAACACCCGCTGCTGCTCTCGGATTGAGGCCACGAATGAGTGGCCACTCCTCCCAAATATGTGAGTCGGCTGCTGCGAGACCGCTGCCCACAAGCACCCATTAGGCAGGCCCTGCTCACCTGCCTGCACACACTGCAGGGCAGATGAAACACTGGAACACCTCATGTGTCACTACCCAGCACATGCAACGCAACGACGAAAGCTCTATCCTACCCTCCGCCAGCAGTGCCTTCCTGCTTCCACCATCGTGGACTGATTTTTCCCAACCGCCGCCAAAGCGATGTCGTCAACGCAGACCTTGACTTCCTGTAGGACTCCTTGCTCTCCAGCAGACTCTAGGATTCGGGTGCCGCCTACTGCCAGTCGCGCTATGGGACGCCACCTTTCCCCTCTTATCATTCTCTCGTTCTTTTATCCTTTGTTTCCCACTTCCTCTCCCCATGGACACTGAGTCGTGACATCAGTTATGGTTGCAGAAGTATGTGTGTCTTCTTGACCTAAAGTCATGTTGGCTTACAAACTTCAACTTTAACATTTTAGCCCAGTGTGTAGCAGTATTTAGTTAGGCTTTGTACATACAATAATCTATGTGCATCCTTCAGCACAGCCATAACAGTTCTGCAAGAATACGTGTTTTCAAATATCGCTTCTGTTGTAAGGTCGCTATTAAACATAGAAACAAACTGTCTGTGAACCAAAGTTGTAAGCTGCATGAGACTAACCTTCGCAGTTTTTTATGCTTGGTTATGGCTGAGCGTGCGAAGTTTCTAGCACGAGGTCGCATATCAAGCTGATGAGACAAGCAAAGACTGTTAAGGAGCATGTAGACGCCACCGGCAGCTTTACATCACCTTAGGTATGACATAGAAAGAGAGTGCATTTGGAAAAAAAAAAAAAAAAAAAAAAAAAAAAACATTCTTAACTTCTAACTAATTCTTGTCAGTACTTTTCTTCTTGAGCTGCCGGTACGGAGAGCAAACATGCAAGTTATAATATTGTAATAACAACGCCGGGTCGTTCTAGTTCATGTACAGCCTTTAGTTATTGTTTTCAGCAGGCGACAAAGGCAATACTGGATTCGTTGTAAAGAAAACATTACAGAACATTTTACAACAGTGTCTCAGGAACACACTCTTTGCTAAACCGAGTACGTGTCACAGGTCTGAGAAAACATTTTCCCTTGTTCTCAGCACATGTTATTTTTTGCTAACCTTCTTGAAGAAACTTAACGATTTCGCACGCTTCCTGCATTTACAGCGGTGCTTACCGGTGGCATACAAGCTAGACGCAGCAACCTCACTTACTGCGTCTCAGTTTTCGTTCCCAATGGAGTGAGCAGTTTGCCTGCGGCACTTAAGTGGTACTAGTCACAGTTTACCCAACAGGAAACATTTCGCGATAGATTCAATGTTGATATTGAATCTCGACACACACACGCACGCACACACACACACACGCACACACGCACACACACACACACACACACACACACACACGCACACGCACACGCACACGCACACGCACACGCACGCACACACACACCCACACACACACACACACACACACACACACACACACACACACACACACACACACACACACACACACACACACACACACACACACACACACACACACACACACACACACACACACACACACACACACACACACCACACACACACACACACACACACACACACCACACACACACACACACACACACACACACACACACACACACACACCACACACACACACACACACACACCACACACACACACACACACACACACACACACACACACACACACACACACACACACACACACACACACACACACACACACACACACACACACACACACACACACACACACACACACACACACACACACACACACACACACACACACACCACACACACACACACACACCACACACACACACACACACACACACACACACACCACACACACACACACACACACACACACACCACACACACACACATACATACATACATACATACATACATACATACATACATACATACATACATACATACATACATACATACATACATACATACATACATACATACATACATACATACATACACACATACATACATACATACATACTATATATATATATATATATATATATATATATATAGCGGGAAAACCACGTCTCTCCACCATACACGAAAATTAACAATGCGCACTGACTGACGCCCCTGATTCTCACATTGCGCAATCATTCTAAGAAAATAATATAAAAAACCTGTCGTCTCACCACATCCACGGCAGTTGGCGCAAAACGAAAATTACGATCACTCACGGAGGATTTCCTATAAAACGCCAAGGGTGCTTTGTAGAACGTGATCGCACGGGTGAACGACAGGAAGGGCAAACTTCCGGCGCTTCCTATGTCACTGAAGGCGGCGATACGACGGTATTGGTTGTGGCTCGGCGACAGGCGTTCAGAAGGCTGCTTGCGCGAACTTGGTCTCTGAAATTGCCATCAATCAACTGCCAAACAAAAATCTTTCGCTGCTGAAGATAGATTATGAAATACAAAAATCAATATATTTTGCTACGTACGAACCTTCGTAGGAAAGAAAAAGCGGAATGCGCTAGAAGGCAAAAAAAAAAATAAAAAAATGGGGGGGGGGGGGGGGGGTTGCGTAATAGATAGTAGGCAGCCGAGCGAGTCAAGAGCGAAGAAGTTGGGCAGAGAGTTCCCAGGACAGCCAATTTCCCACAAGCCTGCGCCTGTAAAGGGTGCACCGCTGCACGATCCTCAATATTGTGGCGAAGCTCCCTCAGTCTTATTATTTATTTTTTCTAGAGGCAAAGAAAAAAAAAAAAGTGATGAGTTCTGCAAGAATCGGGCTACGAACTTCGGTTTCGCAAACATATACCCAACCACGAAATGGCTCGGCCGAAATACAATCACGACTCGGATATGAACTAACGTACAGTTGTTAGCCATGTTGTGCGAGCTACCGCAAATGATGTGGTTCAGTCAACTTCTACGAATTCGACCCCGACGGCACCTAAGAAGTCCTTCCAATTATCCAAAGTTCGAAGTTTAAGCATTTTTGAACATTCAGGGTTGCCGCCTTTCTTGATTTCGTGAACTCTCTGACTGAAATTGAAAGACTGGTAAAATTAACCGGCGAGAGGTGAACAGAAGTCCAGCCTGCAAGTCGTCCCAACTAGTCGACACGATATCTCCTATTTCCTGTCCGGTCGTTTCTGAACATGATTTCGCTTCTTTTCCATCGCAAGAAGTATGAACCAACAAGCCTACTTCCTATTGGTTAAGGAGATATATTTTTTTGTTGCCAATAGTGCAGCGGATTTATCAGCAACACGACAACGGCCAAAAGCCTTCGTGTCGTAGCAAACTTATATCCTTCCTATATGTCCTTCCTCCCTCTCCCCCCCTGTGCACATAAAGCCCAGCTTTCCCTGAATAACATTCAGTTCAAATCCGGCGTTCGTGTTGTCCATCTCTTTTCGTCCGTGTTCATTTGTGCGCTGGAACGGCGTTTCATAATGCTAATCGCAACCAACTAGCCCAGCTGTCCACACTTAGTGAATTAGTGGCTTTGAAAAGAAAACTTGTTGTATTTCGGCGTGGGTGGGTATCGAACCCGGGTCTCCGGGGTGCGATACGAGCATGCTTCCCTGAAACCACGGCTGCTCCACGATCCCGGCTTACTAAAGGTGTGCCTAGTGCGTGCGTGATTGCAAACGTCACGTCGCAGCCATCTCGCTGTTTTCGAACATGCGCAGCGAAATATACAGGACCATATACAGGGTGTCTAAGCTATCACGCCGCACGATATAAAAAAAGAGGAACGGCGTTACGCGAAGCGAACCTAGTGCATATTGTTTCCAGTACAGTGGAGTAGCCGCCAGTAAATTTTTCGTTACTAAGATTTAATTAGGTAATTGTAATTAATTATCTAACTCGAGAAGCACTGTCCTAGTTATCAAAGTGTCAATGAGAAAGTTGTAGAGCAACACGAAAAACTCCCGATACAGCTTTCTGTTGCTCAATACGTGCTACATAAATGTGTTTTTCCGAGTGTGAAAGAAGCCCGCGAATACACGCAAAGTGCCTCGAGCGGCCAGTCGCGCGGGAATTCTGCGTGTATTCGCGAGCTTCTTTCACTGACAAATTCGATACGTTAACTTAT
This sequence comes from Dermacentor silvarum, assembly GCF_013339745.2. Classification (NCBI taxonomy): domain Eukaryota; kingdom Metazoa; phylum Arthropoda; class Arachnida; order Ixodida; family Ixodidae; genus Dermacentor; species Dermacentor silvarum. The sequence continues at coordinate 170,939,152 of NC_051155.1, forward strand.
ATTGTACTTGAATTTAATTGATAGCCATGCATGTATTACATATCAATTTTGTCCGCTTTAGATGTACTGGTAGGTGAAATTTACAGAATCGTGCTATTGTTTTTCATTGTTGAGCTACAGAGTTGTAAACTTGATAGTTTCGTTTTCTGTAACTTTGGGATGGTTAACAATTTTTAATAAAACATTGACGACTTAAATTGAACATTTGTAACCAGCAGTCACTTGAGTTTCATTATAGCTTTTAAATGCAACAAACCTCATCAAATTTGCTGCACTGGGTGCCAAGAAAAATGGTTTCTCCTTCCCCATGTATTTAGATAGGAGCCCCCGAGCTAATGCTCCCTCTTAACTCTACCTTAATTAAGATAGAATAAATAAGGCACTCGAACCCACGACCTTTAGTGTTACGTAACGCGAAATTATTAAGGCACAGTTAACTAAGAGAGAGAGTTAATTATGGCACTAGAACCCACCACCTTTGGTGGGAGAAAACAAGCAATAGGAAGTAACAGCGCATTCGAATGTCAATCATTCAATGAGAATATCAAGTAGTTTAACGAATGTCTCTGATACAATGATAAAGTTGCCGAAATTCAGCGCCCCCAAGCAGCGCTGCCTTTCTGTGTTGCTGCTGCGCCATGCCTAGCGGGCAAGTAATAAGTGGCCGCGGTAGTCGGCGTTCCAGAACAATAAAATACGTGAGTTCGTTAGGACTAGGCCGTGCTTGGCCTGTTTCTTCGGTGGCTGCGTTTCGCGGGCCAAACATGGTTTACGTTTACTGAGCCATACGCAATTGTATCAGTCTCGTGAGCGCGCAGGCTTTCGCCTTCATCCTCTTAAACGTGTGCTGAAATTACTGAATGTTTTGTTACGTCATAACTCCTTGATTAGGTCCCGAACTTCTTGGTTTGTTCCCGCTCTATTTTTATTGTTGTTTAGATACTGTGCGGCTTGATATTGTTCGTGAAGTTCTGCATCAGTGGCGATTTGTTTGTGATAAGGGCCTTTGAAATATTTCGCAACACAAATTTTGACTTGCGATAGGTAGTGCTAATGTTAGCACTGGTTGGCGTCATCTTGTGGAAAGCCTCTCGTGTGCCGTACGTCCAATCGCGCAAAGACAAAGACTCTAAATGACGCAAAGGTGCACACTGAGGCAACGCATGTCATTTGCCAGTGGTATGCTAGACACACCAGACCGTCGCGCGAGACAGAGTCTTCACCGAGGCGCTTAGTACTTGCACTTTGTTAGCGCAGGTTTCCCAACGGGTGCCTGAAGCGGCGATTGATGATTGTACTTCAGCGGAAGCGTATGCAAGAGATACCTGAAGCTTGTTATCGCAACTCCTTTCAGCGCTTCTACGCGTATTATGCGCAGAGACCTCAGGTCTTTATTCTTTAAAAATGTTCCAGCGCGTGTGGCTCGCACTCTTGGTGGCTTTTTGTTCTCTCCTTATATTTTTGTATATTAACCTGGTAGTCTTGTTTCACGGCGCGTGGCAGGAAGCACAGGTTCATTATGATGGAATTTCTGAGGAAATCGCATTAGGCACGTGGTTTGCTGCCGTTCTTCTCTATAAGTTTATGCATTCTAGAATTTTTTGATGCTCAGTTTGTTTCTTGGCGAAATTTTGAGCCACGGTCACTGATACTTTGTTACGGGATAGTTGCTGCTGTTTCTTCGACGTCCGCCGGAAGCGGCGCTGAAAGAGGCTGTGGGCTGCTATACCGCCACTGCTGCAACGCGGGTCGTCTGCGCGCAGACGTGGGCGGGGCAGGGCTTTTAGACCGCGCAGACGCCCAGTAACCGAGGAAGAGCGACAGAAAGCAAAACAAATCAAACTGGTACAAAGCAAAAATAAACATGTCCGCGGGCGACTGACCTAGGTTCTGACTGGCGCGCGACTCCCCTGGCTCTCGCTTTCTCTGGGGCTAATGACGTTAGGGCTGGGAACAAGCGTCGGGGCAGCCTGTTGCTAGGTCCCGTCCGGTCCTCACCTGAATGATTGAAGGCTGCTATCCCGTCGGCAAGGCGACGTGACGCACCCTCTGGCCAGCGATGAAGACGGCATGCACTCCTTACGGCGCCATCCGTGCCGCCGTTTCAGTGAGAAACGCTGGCGTTCCGAAGTTTTTGCGGATGACAGCTCGAAATATGTCGGTCGTGTGAGTCCTTTGTCGTTTTGATGCCGACATGATTGCGGAGCACATGAGGACTGGCGCTCCGCCGAGGTGTGTTTCCTTGGCGAAAGTTGCTGTCATTCTGACAGTGAGGGAAGCTTCTTCAGGCTTGCGGGATGTCGTTTTATAAAACTGTATTAAAAATTATAGTGGGTAGGCCAGCGTATAAGTTGCAGGCTAGCTAGAGTGGGACAAAGGCCAGAATAGAGAACCCAGAGAGAAAAAAAAAATATGGCTGCAGCTTAGCTCAGGTCACCCTGGATATACAAAACGAAAGTTTGGTTTAGCCTGGTTAAGTCTTGGTTTTACTTGGTTAACCTTTGATTTAGCTGTAATTATTATACTTAGGTATACACTCATCGTTAAGCCAGGTATGGCGGCTGTGCCTATGTCGGTGGCTGTGCAGATTCGTTCAAAGCCTGCCTTTGTCTACGGTTGTGGTCCCGCTTCCGGCGTTTTGCGAGCCGAATGTCTCGCTCTTCCTCAGTCTCCGACGCTAGCTTCGGGCGCTTGGAATTCCGGACCCTCATCAGTCACGCAGCTCGCCGGGCGATATCCGCGGGGTGGTCAGACGCCGCTTGCCGACGACGGCTCAGAGCCTCCAGCTTCCGCGCAACGCTCTCTCTCATGCATGGCCAAGCTCGCACGAGCCCGGTGCTAGAGAAGCTGGAACTTTTTCTGTACCGGCGCTCCTCTTAGCCAGCAGCACGGCGAGTTGCGTGGTCAGGCGACGACCCAGCTGCGGAGAGCGCATGCGCCAAGCCGCCAGCGGCGAGTCACGTGATTGCATTGCGAAGGCTACGGCGCAGCTGCGGTCAAACGAAGGTCAAATTGCTGGCGATGGCGAAACTCGGCTCGACTAGGTTAGTAAAGTGCGCCGAGTGCGGAAGGCGTTGTCGGAATCCCGACATTAAACTTGCGTACAGCATTGTGTGGCTATGGAGCCAAAACCTACGTGTGAAACCGTTGCTGAATTTAGTCGGCCCAATATTCGATTGGCAGTATGAATGTAATGATCACAAAGTGTAATTTCTTATGATTGTCTTTAGTTTCTTCGATAAAATATGCAAGTGTTCTCGTAACCGTAAGATGCCGAAGTATTCTCGCGTTAGAACCCGTTGTACGAGTATATGAGTGCGTGGTACAAATATGGTGTTTCCACTGTGCTGACGTAGTACTGACACTTGTGCTTATGAAGTGTGCTTCAGGGCCAAGAGCATGGTGGTGGAACAGTCTCGGACATGACTTCGTCAAAGGTTATCGTGACAGTCGACAGTGCCACATGGCTCTACATGTAGGAATTAGGCTCTTGAAGTGACAAGTCGGGTGTGTTCTGAACAGGTTGGACTCAGCCGCACTCTATAGGACCTGAATCGAACACCGAGTTTACGTCAGACCTGATGTTCTACGATTCCCTTTAGTTCATACCAACGTTCACGCAGCGAGAGTGATATCTTTAATGGCAGACCTCCTCGTTCTACTCGCACGCGCCTAGCAGTCGGCTTGCTCGCAACTCAGTGCAGATACCCGAGCCGGCCTAGGAACTCACGTTCGGTAATACGAGTGCCCAGCCAAAGGCGCTTACACTCGCTCGATAATTGGATTCCAACTCTGTAATTATTCAAGGCTGCGTGCCTGCTGTGTTCCAACGTTACTTTGGAGTATCAGCTATATGTTTTGAGCGTTAAATCAAAGCCGGTGCCGGCCGAAATTGTCGGTGTTATAGAACACGCCTCCGAGAGGCAGTTAAACTTGCCGTAAACACGGCTCTGGTAAACATACCGTAACGGAGTAACATGAGAAATTGGCAAATTTCGGGCACGTGAGTCAGGTTTAATATCTGCAGAGAAGTTTTATAGTTTAAGAATCGCTCAGACGCGCAATGAGGACGCGCCACATAGACGTCCCGCGGATGGCGAAAAACGCGCATTAGCTGCGACTCCATGAAGGCTTACTGACTATATAGAGGAGAGAAAATGGAGAGTCATTGGCGTGCTCCTCCGTACACGCTCGAACTCTTTCGTCGAGGAATTTTGTGGCCCTGTTCTACATCGATCACGCCAAACTTGATTCCATCGTCGACGACGCAGCGCCTCGATCTCGGATGCGTGCGTTGTGTTGCACTTTTTTGGAGGTGGGAAGCGCGCGCCAATTTTCTCCGTGGCGGGCAGCTCAAAGTTGGTGAAAAGCAGACAGACTAAGACGAGACCTGCAGGAACGCGCGCTTTAATTTTGAGAGGAACGCGAAAGTTTTAACGCGCTCGAACTGAACGTGTTTTTTTCCCCTCGCGCGAAGCTCAGATGTTTCCGGCGCGTCGCTTGTCTGTCTGTCTCTGTTTGTCTCTGGAATTCTGTCCGGCGTCGGTGTGAAATATGCATTAGGCGCGTTTTTGAGCGAAAAATCATTGAAACAAACATGAAAGGTGACACGCTCTGGTATGTCCCCGGGCGACGCGGCCCTTTCGACGAAAGTGCGCGATGTTTATTGTGGTAGACGTTGCGTGCATGCACGTATGCGAGTCTTCCGTGAAAGGGTTTCTTTCGTGACGAAAGATCGGCGTCGCCTGGGGCCCTGTCACGCTGTCACGTGGCAACATTTCGTCCCCACCTTAAATTTGAGAGGACGTTACGAAACGAAGCAGAAAGAAGAAGAAAAGTGAGATGCCGTCGGTTGTAAGGCGTTAGAAAAACGGGAATGTTTATGCCTGCCTTTGGCCGTCCGTCGGCTGTCAAGCCATATCTTTTCCCGTATTGCTGTTCAGTTTCTTCTACTATGCGCTTTATGACGTGTGTGCTGGCTCGCTCACGACCGGCTAATTAAAAAAAAAAAAGTGCATAGCTTTATCCGGCATTTCAACCCGTCGCGTGTGCCACGGCACCTGGGGATGTGTTTTGAGACGATCGCCTCGGCGATGCTATCACCTTCGCGTGACGTAGTGCTCTACCAGCCAATCAGCGCGCGCCTGACGGTGATACTGTCGCCGAGGCGGATACTATGCCGAAAGTGATCGTCGCAGAATTCGTCCCCTGGCAGTGGATCCTTTCTGTGTGAAAAATGTCCTTCTGCGAAGACTGTTCGGCTGTTCCAGAGCGATGTGTATAGCAACAGCTATAGGATGTTAAGCGGAACGCGAACGTTGGATAACTGTAACGCTCATCGTCGGTGATAATTATACATGCGGGATGAGCGAGATTAAACGCCTATGCCGCGATTGTCACCAGCCTTGTTCGCTGCATGCCGTCTTATCATTGAAAACAACAACAACAACAAGAACGTGCGTATCGTGCGTAACTTTCCTTTCCTATTTCTCCTGGTTTTTATAGTTAGTAGTTAGGCTATCTGGCCTCGATCCTGAGTGGACTGTATACGAACGCTTGTGCTTTCAATGAACCTTCCTCGTAGACTGTGCTCGCACTGACCGTTTCTGTAGTATGTTTCGTATCTTTCCTTTTTCTCATTTTCCGCCTACCCCAAGTGTAGGGTATCCGAAAGGCCATGACCTTATTAACCTGTTTGCCTTCCGTTTGTCGTGTTTCTATCGCCTAGGAGCGCGTCGAAGATGCGAGGAATAACGTCATACATGTATAGTGATCTCAGCTGGCGCGCTCCGAGCTCCCAGGTGGTCGTAATCCCAGGTGGCTGTAGCTGTCGTTCCGTCGTCGTAATTCTGCGTTCGTTATTTCTTCGTGATAACTTGGGCCGTCGTCATTCTATCATGGTCATCTTCGTGACACCGTCGTGTTCACTGTGTTCTCATCAGTCCACCTACCTGTTAACATCGTCCTTATGCTGTCTTCGTCATGTTGTCATCTCCGTCGTCGTTTGCCTTCTTCTTTCCGTTGTCGTAGTATTTACACGTTCGAATTGCACACAGTGGGACATCCGCGTGCAGATTTACGCCGCGAAGCTTTGGCTTGACTTAGTCATCCCCGATGTTGTAGCGCGTTGCATCGCGTTATTGCGTGCATTTTTGTCTCTCTTTTATTTGTATTCCTTCGATCACCTCTTATTCTATCTCTCCATTTCCCCAGCACAAGGTAGCCAGCCCGTGCTTTACGTGGCTAACGTTCCTGTTTTTCCCTCCTTCTTTTTATCCTCTGCCCCGGTGTTTTCTGGTCACATTTGTTACCTCTTGATTTCCTTTGAACGCGAGTCCGTTGGCTTACATGACGACCAGCTTTTGACTGCGTTCGCTTTCTTCTTGCAGAAGTGCTACTACTACTGGTGTTTATTATACTTAAGGAAGAGACGCTTAATTCTGCAGCCCATCAGGCGAAGTGCTACATGTATACATTTCTCTCCATCGTATCTCTCAGGTTTCTGTCCCCTTCTCTCCTTCCTTTCCTTCGTTTGGCTTCTCTGCTCTATTTTTCGAGGATAGTTCCATTTTCCTTTCCTCTTCCTACGCAGGGGACCATGCAGACGGCTACCCTGACGCCAGAAAATATGTGTACTTAAAAAAAAATCCTTTTCGCCCTTCTTTCGTGTATACCTGTGTCCCGTTCCTCGCGCTCGATGTTTGCAGCAACACGTTTCGCGCGTTTTCGCTTCTACGGGCCCCTGCGGGCTCGCCGGACCGTTGAGCAACGCGCCCGCTTTACTACAGGCCCTGCAGGCGGCGTTGATCAAGAGCGTTGTATAATCAACGCCCGGGACGTGGTCGGGCTGTTTCGCTGACGTTCGCCGCAGTAGAAACCGAGGGAGGAGTTATTGTATCTCACGCTTACAGAGAGAGACAGACCGACGACGCCTGACGAGATGGCGGTTTTCGTCTTTTTTACTTCTCCCGTCAGATTCAGGGGGAGACCTTTAATTGCGGAAAAGCCACTGCCGAGACCGAGGGTGCGCGCTTAGGCGTGCTTACAGCCAGCCTCCCTCGGAGAGCGCGTGCTCGTTCCCATTTGCGCGTCCGTGGAAATATCGCGAGCGCTTGACAGCTCGGTCGGTGTAGCGCGGGATTCTCTCGGGTGTGCGTGCGCGCCTGCGTCTGACACACGTAGCGCGCGCCCGCCGCGAACGGCTTTGCCGGATGCTCTAGCCAGTCTGCCGTTGCCCGGTTTTTCCGTCGCGTGCTTTGCTATCGAGCCTCCATTTCCCTCCCCGTGCGTTTCGAGCGTAATGCGGCCCATCCTTCTGCGCGCTGAAATGAGGCTCGCAGCGCGAAGTTCTAATCGAATCGAGCGATTAGTTTCAGGTTCGGAATAATTATGCGCTTTGTTGCTTGGTTAGGTTTCCTTTTGGTTCGCGTTAGAGGAAGCGGGATTTCCATTTGGGCGAAGAGGCCTCTTTGTATATTAGTTTGCCGGAGGCATATGCCGCTCTTGCGCCCTGTTGTCAGTGGAATCAGTAATTCAATTGCAGGTAGAGTCTCGCTGTATTGTTGTAGTCATTTTCGTTTATTTGGCTAAAAGTTAGGCTTGGGGAAAAACCTTTCATGCAGCGCTGAATAATAGTTGGAGATAAAATGTTCGTGGCATCTGTAAGGGCAACCGCTGATTGCCGATGGTACCCGCCGTGGTGGCTTATCGGCTTTGATGTTGCGCTGCTAAGCACGAGGTCGCGGGATCGAATACCGGCCGTGGTGGCCGAATTTAGATGGGGGCTAAACGCAAAAACGCTCGTGTCCCCTGCATTGGGGGCGCGTTAAATATCCCTTGCCGGTCAAAATTAATCCGGAGTCCCCCACTACGGCGGGCCTCATAATCGGATCGTGGTTTTGGCTCGTAAAACTCCAGAATTCAATTTGTGGGGCGATCCTGGATATAGGGATCATGAGAAGGAAATTTACAGAAGAATAAAATTGAATTGGGGTGCATACGGCAGGCATTGCCAAATCCTGACTGGGAGTTTACCACTGTCGTTGAAAAGAAGAGTGTACAATCATTGCATTCCACCGGTGCTAACATATGGGGCAGAATCTTGAAGGTTAGCAAAGAAGCTCGAGAACAAGTTAAGGACCGCGCAAAGAGCGATGGAACGAAAAATGTTAGGCCTAACGTTAACAGACAGGAGCAGAGCGGTGTGGATCTGTGAGCAAACGGGGATAACCGATATTCTAGCTGACATAAAGAGAAAGAAATAGAGCTGGGCAGGCCATGTAATACGTAGGATGGATAACAGGTGGACCATTAGAGTTACAGAATGAATACCAAGAGAAGGGAAGCGCAGTCGAGGACGCCAGACAGCTAGGTGGGGTGATGAAATTAGGAAATTTGCAGGTGGAAATTTGAAGCAGCTAGCGCAAGATAGGGGTAATTGAAGATCGCAGGGAGAGGCCTTCGTCCTGCAGTGGACATTAAAAAAAATGTCACAGTTTCGCCCTAAGGGCGAAGCAATGAATGCGATAGCAACACAGCAATGTCATACGAAGTATAAGGTGAGCGGCTTTGGTAGCAATATGAATTGTAGTAAACATGAGCTGATTAAGTAAGCAGGTGTGCTGCGGCGTAAGTAGACAGACATGAAGAGAGACTCGATGACCACGAGAAGGCGCGTGTGAAACGGTGGTGTTGATGAGAAGCGCTTCCCGTGGGCAGCGCGTGCGAAGGGACACACCTGTAGTGCTGCATTGCCGATCCGGGCAGCATTGCATGTGTAGCGTGCGTTGGAAAATGTGGCCCGACTATTACTAACTGAGTGAACAAGCGTGGTGTGAGCGCGCACAAACAAACATGAATAGATCACACTGAATGACTGAAGACAACGACTGTCAAAACGCTGGCAGCGAGCCCATACGCCGCAGCGGGCGAAGGTACGTGCGGTCTATCGCTTCAACGGAAACTGAGCGGCGAATGCACGGCGCATAAAGGTCAGAGCCGTGTGGAGATAAGAGACGGCGTGGCCGAGCGACGAGCGCGGTTGTTGGCAGAGTAGAAGAAGATCCTTTTTCAAAGAAGACCGATACTGTAGCCATTGCGTCACCGACGCCTTTTCTCCCACAACGACGTGCCTTATAATCACATCGCAGATTTGGCATGAAAAACGTCAAAAATTACCTAAAATAATTAACCCGTCATCATATGTCAAAATGTGGGCTGATACCAAATAATAGTGCAGGCTATAAATGTGTACCGACCCCGAAGATAATCCAGTCAAAGAATTTAAGAGTCCGACACTCCTATACATAGTTGAGGGTGACAAAAAGGACGGGGTCACTGTGCACGGCACTCAATCCCGTCATCTCTCGCGCGAAGGGAGTAAATGTACTTCCACTCACTCGGGACGACTTTGTCTTTCATCGACTTCAACAGGAGGTTGAAATCGCCTTCAAACTTTTTCTTTGTGAGTTTGTGCTAAGCGCCTTGCGCGTTCGACGAACGCTGGTTTTATCCACTAACGAGGTTTAAGAAGCGAGCTTGTGACTAGTATGATGTGGCCATTGCGTAAACAGACGTTCGCTAATCTTTATGCTTTTGGCTGTCACTGGGCGTCAGGACTTGCCCTGCCCCTGTTGACCGGCACGCGCCAGTGCATCATTACACCGGCTAGTTACGATGCTAGTTAGTATCCATATTTTTTTTCTCATAGCGGCCGAAACGTGCCGTTTCCACACCGTTCTGAGTAATGATCTACTTCCTTTCGTTCCTTGGGCCTGGAGCCGCTAGCGGATGGGTTATATCTTCTTTGCTTGTTGATTCTTTTCTCTCTTTATTATCTCGCATTTCTTGTTTTCGTTAAGGTGGTCGGTGCTTTCGTCACTTATGTCAGACGTGCGAACACTCTCGGCGTTCGAGTGGTTATTGCGTAGCGCTGTGCGTTTACGAGTTACCCTCTTGAGGTTTGCGCGCCTTCTCTGGCACCTCAAATGGCGGTGATTTTGGCGAGCGGCTGCGTCCACTTTATTACGCGGCCGGAGCGATTGATCAGCTCGGAAATTCCCTTGAGGTTCCCTTCCAGGCGCCCGTCTGTCCGCCTGCTTTCTTTCTTTATGTTCGTTTTTCTTTCTTTTTTTCCCCCCGTGATTTTGGCCTGCACCGCGCATGTCATTTAGGGTTTTTATTTAGACATGGCCGTCGGCCATACCATGCTCAATACGCCGGTTCTCGTCCGATCGTAACTCAGGCATAATGTGCTTATTTCTGAATCAAGCTTTAACTTTCGTGAGATAAAGAGCTGCCGTGCATTCTGTCCTAGCGAACGTTATTTGTTGCTAAATATTTGTTTGTCCGGGAACATTAATAAAGCAACAGTGTTGTAACGAGGACGTCACCTGCCTTTTGGTTTTCGGCAACGCTTTCCGTATGTGTTATATTTCGGATTTTGTGTTTGTATGCGAGTGTTTGCACTCAAATACAGTCGGTTGAAAGCGCAGTTATCTGTGAGTGCTGTACATAGCCGAATGTATACCTCAAGAAGTGGAGCAGTTATAACGCAGCACGAAAGCGGTCGCGTGCGATGTCAGTAGCTTTTAACGTTACCTTAACCCTGGCGATCACCCCACCAGTGGATTAGAGAGAGAGAGAAAGAGAATAGAGGGAAGGCAGGAAGGTTAACCAGACGCACGTCCGGTTTGCCACCCTGCACTGGGGGGAGGGGATATAGTTAGGAGAACAGACATTTGGGCAAGTTGGTTAAGCTTCGCCGTAAGAAGCGTTTCTTGCGCTGTTCTTAAGATGATGGGGTTATAGGGATGACTCAATAGAATTATGCGTCCGCAGTGCGGCTGGTCGTATCTCTCGCTTTGATCGCCTTTCATGCACAGCTAGTTGCATAGTCGCTGCTCGCCTTAGTCGGAGACGGAAACAGCGTTATTCCTTTGCAGCTAAAGCATACAGTCGGGAATTGTACAGCGTACTCGCGCGAATGTGTTGTTCGCGTGCGTGTCTGCTTGAGCGTGGGTGAGGGAGTGTGGCCTTGAGTTTCCTCCCTCCGCACCCGCCGCGATGGCTTAGCGGCTTTGTTGTTGTGCGGAGAAGCGCGAGGTCGCGGTATCGAATCCCGGCCCCGGCGGCCTCATTTCGATGGGGGCGAAACGAAATGCAAAAACGCCCGTGTCCCGTTCATTGAGAACACGTTAAAGATACGCTGCTGGTAAAAATTAATCCGGGGACCCACCCCCACTACGGTGCGACTCATAATGAAATTGTGGTTTTGGCACGTAAAACCTTGTAATCCATTGTCCTCCCTCCGCCTGCCTATTTAGCAGCGGAAATGTTTCAAACGGGGCTATGGTTGGTGATACTTCTGGTGAAGCGCGCTGTAGCCTGTATGGTTGAGGGGGACGCACATATTTAGTGGACGGAAAGAGGGCACAGACTTTCCGAAACGAAAATTATAACTGTTTATTCTTACATTCTGCATTTCATTTTATGTTAGGACAGCGAACATATCACATCTTTATAGGCGCTTTTTTTTTTCGTCTGCTTTCCGTATGGTAGTTATTCGCGTCTGCCAACGTGAGTGCTATATGAGCAGCTCGCGTTGCTAGAAAGTTTTATGTGGCAGTTTACCCGGCGATGTCTGCGTGGTCTCCAGGTTTTAGTTATTTATGTCCTTCGTATTCTTAACATTTACGTCGGTGAACGCTGCACGCATGTAACGGGTTCTTCTGCTCGCCTGCCGCTCATTGGTTTCTCGTCTCCTCGATCAATACTCACCCTTTCTGTCAGTTTGAGGAGGTAATCGAAAATCACTTCCGCCTTAATGGCACGTATATGATTCGTTGCAGCCTACTAGTACAGGAAACGACTGTCCTCGTATAACGTACATGACTCTTGACAGATTGCGCGTTCACGTCACGTCATAGAACGCTAGGCCTGGAACGTGGACCGAGCAGAGATGTCCGACTCATTCCGCGAGCAGCAGAGAGAAGCGTCTCTCGTATAAGGAAATGGATGCGACGTTTGCTGACACTCCGGAAGCGGGGGTCGTGCAGCACGGGTGAATAGGAATCCTCTCGCTTCCGACGGTTTCCTTCGGTGAACGGGTTTGCGTGTATATTAATAGACAGCAAATGATCGGAATCACGAAGTGAAAATAGACAAAACGGAAGGCACCAAAGAGCTGAAGGCAGCCAGAAACGCACGTTATGAGGGACGGAATCCCGCTTTCGCGCAAGGAAAGTAATCCGTCTTGGCAGCTGTGGCCTCTGATCTCGTACTCAAATATTCTGTGTTCGCGTCCTTCGATTTTTCATGTACACTCATTGAGTACGAATTCTCTCTTTGCATTCGCCGTGCCGCGTCTCTTTGGTCCCTGCGCGATATATATATATACGTTTGCGTCTCCGTCCACGCAACATTTCGAGTACGTAAGGTGATAATTGCAGATATAAGCACGCGCCTTTGGCGTGTGCAAAGACGTGCAGCGTGTTAGTATACCGCCCATGACTTTTTCGCGCACTTTTTTTTCTTTATCTTTCTCTTTCTTTTCCTCTTTCCAACCCCTATATCCCCCACCCCAGTGCAGGGTAGCAAACTGGAAACTCGCCTCTGGTTAACCTCCCTGTCTTTCCTCTCTCGTTCTCTCTCTAGGGATACGCATCGCGCTTAAACCACATGTTGTGCCCATTAGTGGCCTAGATGTGCCTCGTCAAAGTAATTATTCACGAAGACCACGTTGAGAGCGACGGTTCCCGTATGCACACCTGTCATGCGTGCGTAGAACACGGCTTACAGAAGGACGCGTGTTGCGCGGACGAGCAGCACCTTTTGCAAAAGGTCTTCTTGTTACTGTGTGGCCATCTGGTTGGTGCCTTTGCTGTCTCCGGCTACGCCTCGTTATGAGTCGTCCTCTACCTTTGAAGTTCGAACGCCCTTTAAACGACTGCTCTCAGTTATCGATAAGATTAGAATAGAGGACAGCTGGCACGATATATAGAAACATGCCTTCTCCGCAGGGCGAGTGTTGTACGCATATGCGCCACGTTCGTCACGGAGCCCTTCTCCTGGACACACCTTAACACCTGTCCACTTCCTCCCTGTCTCTGTCGCTCGGTTTCTGTCATTTATGCTTTGTTGGCTTCCTCTCTTTGCATCACTGCCTGGGCAGCGAGTTTTGGATTCATGCTTTACTCTCTTTCTATCGATTGCTTCTCTATACGTTTATTATCTGTCGCTGATTACGAGGGAGGGGTATCGAGAAAGAAGGAAAGTGGCTGGCCTTGTGTGGGGTGCTCCTATACTGCACCGATATGCGCGGGTTCCTTCTTTCTGTTTTGTAATCTTGCGCCGGGATAGTTAACTACTGCAGTGGCGGCGCGCGACGTTCCTAATTACGTCGCAGGTTCCGATTTGGCTGTGCGCCTGTGTCCCCCTCGATTAGCGCCCACTCGTTTGGCGGGAAACACGGCGCGCCGCCTGCGCGCCATACCGGCTTGCACGGGATCAATGTATGAGAGAGGCGCGCTATGCCCTCGCATCGTGCGGCATCGATCGCTGCTGTGTACGTTACTTTACACTAAAAGTGTACGCTTTCTTTTTTTCTATTTTCGTGCTTCCGTGTCATTTCTGTGATACTTTCCGTCATTGGACATAATTGTTAATGCACAAGGTGTTGCGTAGCGGCAAAGAAACACGCTCGTTGTATGCATTTTCCGACACCCTGGCTGGAACCGTATTCTTAATAGATTGTTATACTTTGGGAGGTGTCACTTTCATTAGCGCGTTCATTGGCCAAACCACGCAGTATCAGTGTGAGGGAAGGAACGGCGCATCTCTTAGAAGCATTATCGTTGCATCGGCTATATGTATATAGTTTTCTAGCGCGCATACAGGATTCCCGTGATTACAGTTCGCGTGACGCACAGAGTACTACGTAACGCAAAGATAAACGAATCTCTGAAAGGAGTCGATTGAGATGAGCCCTCCACGCCACCTTCCTGCTGCACGTATAAATGGGGGGGGGGAGGGAGTCATGACCCGCTCGCTTCACTGATGGTAATTTTTGCAATCTGCAAATGCCACCCGCGTGTCCTATGTACACCAAGCAGACCGCGTATTTCGCACCGCCTGTTCTGGGACCTTTGGACCCTAACGTGTTGCGGCTGTGTGTTGATGCATGCGGCGAACTTAAATTTTGGCTGAATTTACGATGCCCACGTTTTGATTGCAGCAGACTTAAAGAATAACAAATCTTTCGGCAGGCTTTAAAGAACAATGTTTTCCGTCTTCACTTGGCAGCATCTAATGTATCTGGGGTGTTTAGCAGGTATACCGTCAAGAGTCTGTGGGGTGTTTTACGATGGTTGAAATTTGGTCGCCCTGTCATCGTTGCAAATGCCGTCACACGTGCACGCACGCACGCACGCACGCACGCACGCACGCACGCACGCACGCACGCACGCACGCACGCACGCACGCACGCACGCACGCACGCACACACACACACACACACACACACACACACACACACACACACACACACACACACACACACACACACACACACACACACACACACACACACACACACACACACACACACACACACACACACACACACACACACACACACTCAGGCACGCACACACACATACACACACTCAGGCACGCACACACTCAGGCACGCACACACTCAGGCACACGCACGCACGCACGCACGCACGCACGCACGCACGCACGCACGCACGCACGCTTGTGCTTGAGTCCAAACGACGTTCTGAAATGAAGGAGAACAGGGGAATAGACGTCTTTACGTTTACGTTGTTTGTGCCTCTCGCTACACGACTTAGCTTTTTGGCCATGTGTGGCAAGCTATCTCGGGCCGTGTGAGGCGCTCGTCGGCGCTTCGCTTCGCCGAACGTTGCCCACGTCTTACGCGCCTCGCGCCACGGATGGTTTGCGGGTGCGCTCAACCGACTGTCGCGCCTAGAGACTAGATTTACAGCGCCCTTTCGCACGGAACGCGGAAATGAACATCTGCCGTGTATTGGGAACGTTATCATTGGCTGCATGCAGACGACAGCCGCCCCTTCATTGAGGGACGTTGGTTTCATTCGGGACGTATACTTAATTAGTGAAGCGAGACCTCATCGCTTTTCTGTCTTGTGAGGCCTGACGATTTCCCGCGGTGCTTGAGCGAGCGATATTTCTGTTTTGTTTTGTTTTCGTGTATGGTGCGTACGACTAGGTTTCCGTTCCCGGGGACGCCTTTATAAAGTAGAGCTCTTACAAATTGCGCTTTAATGAAGGAAACAGGTACACGCGTCGAAGCATGATTTCATTTCTGCGGCTATGGGGAAATTTCGTATTATGTAGGATGCCTTGCTTTGTGGTTACGGTGTCGGATGGTTTTGTCATAGTGGAGAAGGGCGACACCAAAGTTATCAAAGCACGCGCTTAAGAGAAAGGTATAGCTCGGAGCCATGCTGCGACTTACCTACCAATATATAAATGTAAAATGCAGAAACGTTTTTATGAGACAACCGTTGGACCGATTATAATTGTGTTGTATTTGAGAGAAAACGTGAAATGCTACAGACTCTGGAGTGCAGAATTTTGATTTAAGGACTGAAATATTTTAGAAAAATTGCTGGACACTGGCAACTTAAAAAAAAAAAAGTTAAAACGCCAAGTTTACAAATCCTTAGCTTTGCACCAAAAACAGATATCGCAATTTTCTAAATTGCACATATGAGAGCGTTCAAAGCGGGAAAACTTTATATATGAATTTAAAGCTTACACGAAATTTTCCCGGTGTTTACGAGTGTTTTTCAGAAAGCAGTGATGGAAGTGCCGCTCCAATAGCTCCAAACTTCTACAGAAGAGAAACGCTGCTACATGCAGCTCTAAACTGTTATTTTTGTTAGTAACTTCTCCGAACCTGCTCCGCAACGGCACTGGGAAATCCAATCTCATACGGATTACCAACTGCTGCTGTCGCAACTGTGGTATGTGACTGATTGCTTTTACATTGTGACGCTCAGCTTTATCGGCTTTGATCCATTTTTCTGCCACAAGAATTGACAATTTAAATTTATAGCTCCTTTAGCTGTATTTTTGAACTTGACATGCTTTGGTGAAATTTGAGTGACTGAGGTTACTTTGATCTGATACCAATTATCAACGGCTGTTTTGGCAACTGTTATATGTGATTGTGGTTACATTTATAATGTGGTGCTCGGCTTTATCGGTGTGATAAGATTTATGCCAGAAGTACTGGCATTTTAAATATATATCTAATTTAACTGCGCGCTCGAGAACCATCCATTTTCTTAGTTGTTTTTTTCTTTCAATTTGCTTGATTTTATGTGCGATATGTTTCAAACAGCCAGGCTACTTTCATTCAAAATAGTGATGAACCGGATACAGAGGCTCCTTCTATAACTAGCGCTGAAGTTAGAAGGGCCTTGAAAGACATGACCAGGGGAAAAGCTGCGGGAGAAGATGGAATAACAGTAGATTTAATCAAAGATGGAGGAGATATCATGCTTGAAAAGCTTGCGGCCCTTTATACGCAATGCCTCACAACTTCATGTGTACCAGAGAGCTGCAAGAACGATAACATTATACTAATCCATATGAAGAAATACATTATAAAACTGACGAAGTATAGACCCATTAGTTTGCTTTCAGTATTGTATAGAATCAGGGCAACACTTGACTTCAGCCAACCAAGAGAACAGGCTGGCTTCAGGAAGGAATATTCTAAAATGGATCATATCCATGTCATCAATCAGGTAATCGAGAAATCTGCGGAGTACAATCAACCTCTCTATATGGCTTTCATAGATTATGAAAAGGCATTTGATTCAGTAGAGATACCAGCAGTCATAGAGGCACTGCGCAATCAAGGAGTACAGGAGGCGTACGTGAATATCTTAGCAAATATCTACAAGGATTCCACAGCTACCTTGGTTCTCCACAAGAAAAGTAGAAAGTTGCCTATCAAGAAAGGGGTCAGGCAAGGAGACACAATCTCTCCAATGCTATTCACTGCATGCTTAGAAGAAGTATTCAAGCTCTTAGACTGGGAAGGCTTAGGAGTGAGCATCAACGGCGAATGTCTCAGCAACCTTCGGTTTGCAGATGACATTGTCCTATTCAGCAACAATGGAGACGAATTACAACAAATGATTGAGGACCTTAATCGAGAAAGTGTAAGAATTGGGTTGAAGATGAATATGCAGAAGACAAAGATAATGTTCAATAGCCTGGCAAAGGAACAAGAATTCAGGATCGCCAGTCAGCCTCTAGAGTCTGTAAAGGAGTACGTTTATCTAGGTCAATTAGTCACAGGAGACCCTGATCACGAGAAAGAAATTTACAGAAGAATAAAATTGCGTTGGAGTGTATACGGCAGGCATTACCAAATCCTGACTGGGAGCTTACCACTGTCGTTGAAAAGAAAAGTGTACAATCATTGCATTCTACCGGTGCTAACATATGGGGCAGAAACTTGGAGGTTAACAAAGAAGCTCTAGAACAAGTTAAGGACCGCACAAAGAGAGTTGGAACGAAAAATCTTAGGACTAACGTTAAGAGACAGGATGAGAGCGGTGTGGATCAGAGAACAAACGGGGATAGCTGATATTCTAGTTGACATTAAGCGGAAGAAATGGAGCTGGGCAGGCCATGTAATGCGTAGGATGGATAACCGGTGGACCATTTGGGTTAGAGAATGGATACCAAGAGAAGGGAAGCGCAGTCGAGGTCGGCAGAAAACCAGATGGGATGATGAAGGTAGGAAATTTGCAGACGCAAGTTCGAATACGCTAGCGCAAGACAGGGGTAATTGGAGATCGCAGGGAGAGGCCTTCGTCCTGCAGTGGACATAAAATATAGGCTGATGATGATGATGATGATGATGTTTGATAATAAATAATAATATTTATGAGACGCTTCTGTGATGCTTTTAACTCCAGTAGTCGTATGACATATTTTGCCATCTGCCGTGAAAACACCAATTGCTGCTCCATACTAGCATTTTTTCTGCTCCGACACCACTTATAGCTGCTCCAAAGTAGCGTTGTTTCTGCTCCGAAATCTTCTCCAAAAAGTAAAATGTCGTTTCCATCACTGGGAAAGATTATTGGTTTTTTTGTTTTGTTTTTTCAAAGCTGTGCGTTCAGTTTTGTGCTCTTTTTGTGCTTTATGAGGTGCTGTTTACAGCATTGTGACACCGTTTTTCATTGCTGAGTTACAGAGTTGTAAACTTAATGGTAGGTTGTCTTAAATTTTGTAATTTTCAAAAAAATTATTATTTTTAATTTTGACCGGCTAAATGAAATATCTGCTTGCTGCAGTTACTAGAATATAACCTTTTTTGCTTTATATGCAACAAGCCTAATCAAAATCGGCCTAGCGGCTACTACGAAAAACGATTTCTCCGTTGCCATTTATTTGGATAGGAGCTCACTACGCTAAAACTTCCTCTTAAGAAGATAACGAATCGAAAGAGCGTCCACGTGGTATTATCTGGGGATGTTTTTTCTTTCGTGCATATTATTGCTTGCGGGTTAGATCGCTTTAAGCGTTTAACCAGCCGCACGCTGGTGTCGAGTTTAAAATCTAGGTATCGGAGGTCTTGCCATACGTGGAGAAAGTTCGGTTGGGATACTTAGTTCCGTTGTGTAGTGGTGTTTAAGCAAAGTTCAGTTTGGTTTATAAAGTGCAGCGATAATTTCACATTGGAAGGGTTTTGCCGTGTACGCCGTTACCATGAGCGGCGATGAGGAAAGGGAAGTAAACATCTCTAGGTCGTTCATTATTTGTTCAGTTTCTTTATATCCGTTCAAATTTGGTACATTGTGTATTCATCTATACCCTTTAGTAATGACGAAATGAAGTAACCGGTATTGTATTAGTTCCAATTGATCCATATCGATAAAAGATAAATAATTAAGAAAACCAACACGATATGCAGAGTTTACCTTCACTACTCGAAAGCCGTGATGGTTTGTTTGCGTTATAACGCCATTTGGATGTCTTTTCGCGGGCCGTGTAAGAATGAGATATGCGTGAGCATTGGATTGTGCTTACTATAAACGTACTTCTGATTTCGGTTATCGTAATTGACGTCGGCACATTACGAAAGTTTCAATCGCCATGAAATGACAGAGACCTCATGCTGGCTTAGCTAGCTCCGTTCCGTCGCGTATAGTGTTCTTGAAAAGGGTTTATTTTAGTCATCTATAGTGTGTACACAGGAGCTCGATTAATATGTGCATTTAAGGATGTCCTTCCATTATATCATAGTGAAAAGTTAAAAAAAAAACAAAAAAAAAACGAAAGAAAAAAAAAGCAGCTAGTATGCTGCTGTGTCATCACTGAAATTCGAACTTTCGACAGTCAGTGCTTTACATTGCTCAGTGGCACTTGTTATGACCATGCGATAACTGAATTCCAAACTTACGCACGGTAGGCCATTGTAACTCCATTACATGACGCATTCTAGCCGATAGTTGCAGGTGTAGTTATCACTTCGGGCATTATTATTATTTTCTTTTACAAAAGAAAGGTTGCCTACTTAGCCTTTTGATAGTTCATTAGTATGGGCTTATATTTATCTAAATCGGCAACGTAGGAGCAACTAAGCAGCGTCGTCGCATCGTGGGCAGTGTCCAGCTATGGCGGACGCGTTGCTTTCTACCATAGCGGGGCTTAGAAGTGTTTTACGTAGTATTGATTACGAGGAAAAAAAGGCCTTGCTAGTCAAGTTCCTTGACTACAGGGTGGTGGTAAAGTCAATACCTATTTGTAACAATGAATAGTTCAGAAAGTAAACAACCGAGCAAAGCTTTATTGCCATTGAGTACAATATTAGGGTGTGCCATCTGATTATTGCGTTACATTTCGACGTATGCACCCGCATTTTCCACACACTGCCTGAATCTTTTAGGAACAGACTCCACGGCTCTTCGTAGCATCCAAACGGGTACATTTGCAAACACCTCGCGGATATTCTCTTACAGGCTATTAAGATCCCTTGGTTTTAACTTGTACACTTGTTCCTAAGTAAATCGCCAAAGGAAGAAGTCGCAGGGGGTTAGATCAGGGCATCGTGCTGGACATTCTGTCGGTCCCAGGCGGCCAATCAATCTGTCGGGGAAACTCATCAAGCCATGCTTTCACTGGAATTGCGAAGTGCGGCGGAGCTCCGTCTTGCATGAACAGCAATTCCCTTCCATTTTCCCATTCTTGAATCACAGGCCATACGTACGCTAGAAGCATCTCCCAAGTATCGTTCACCATTTATGGTGTCGCGTAGCACGTATGAACCAATGAAACTGATAGACGTCATTCCATACCAGACTGTTACCATTGGTCGGGATTGCATTTTTTCTACTGTTACATTTGGGTTGGACTCTGACTAGGAATGACAATTGTGACGGTTCACAATAACTCCTTCCAACACCGCTTCATCTGACCGGAGGATATTGTCGTACAAATCGAGATAGTCAGCTCCCCAAACAAGCGTATATTCTCGCAAAATTCCAATTGCATGTCGCAGTCCCCATCAGACAGTTCATGAACGTAATGTGGCTTCCAAGGTCGAAAATGTAAATCACATTTATTGCGATAGCAATAATATGGACACGTCAAGCGCATTTTTGCCGTGGTCGTCGCCGTGGTGTTCCGTATAATGTCCAACGGCATAAAATCGTCGCCGCGCGCAGTGCGTTGTGTGTGCGAGTGAAAGCGTGCGAGGGTGAGCCGGCAACCACAGCTTAATCTCGCGCACGCTAGAGAGGAAGGCGGCCGGAAGCGCATGGTCTTCGTTCACGCACGAGGATCGGGGAGGAGGTGACGGAGACGGGAGGGGGGAGGTTGCGTTCTGCTTGCGCGGCTGCTGCTCACGGAGCTATCTTGAAAGCGATCTGCAACGCGGCGCGGGCTGTCGCGTGCACCGTATCTTGAAAGCGATCTCCAGACGGCTCTGACCTTTGTATGCGCTGTGCTTTCGGCCGCTCTGTTTCCGTTGAAGCGATAGACCGCACGAACCGTCGCTCGCTGCGGCGGCCGCGCTCGTTCGCGCCAGCGTTTTGACACTGGTTGTCTGCGGTCCTCGAGTGTGATTTGTTCATGTTTGCTTGTGCTCGCTGACACCACGCTTGTTAATTCAGTTATTAAGCGAATGTGTCCAAGTTTATGCAGCCGATAAAACTACTATCGCTACTCCATATAGCTGTCTACTAATTTGCTATCGCAATTGATGCTTCGCCTTTCGGGCGAAACAGCGACATTTAAAAAAATGGTCATCACCTTGTTACGTGGCAATCCCGATTCCCTAGCTGCTTGTCGTATGGACATTGAAGGGCTACGTTTAAACCTGTGCTTAACAACATTCACATCGTCTTCCAGATCTATTGCATCTTTCAGACTACAGGGTGTCTTTAATTTTTTATGACAGTTTTTATTGTCTTAGGGTTAAGCGTTGCATTCCTACCTCGCTCTTGTACACACGTTAAAGTGCACGTTAAAGAATTCCAGGTGGTCAAAATTAATCGGGAGCCCTCCACTACGACGTGCCTCATAATCAGAACTGGTTTTGGCCCGTAGTATCCCAGAAAGAAGAAAGAAGAATCGCCTCCACCATCTCTGCACTTGCACCACTGACCTTCAAGCTTCATACCTGGCGGCAATCTTAGCTCTGTCCTCTACGTTGAGTACACTGGCCATTTTGTTGAACTCGGTCAACCTCTGAAGTCTAAATGGTAAACATCATATTAGTCAACAGTATTACACGCCAGTTGGTGCTAGTTTCTAGGGGAATCTAAATTAAAAATAGGTATTGACTTAACCGTCCTTTATATCCCCCTCAGTCACGAATTATGATCGACTGTCGATACATGTGTGAAACATATATAATTTTATGCCCGTGTACTTGAGACTCCACTGAAAGCAAATCAAAGTGGTAGAATGACTCTGTGCATTTTACGATTAGTCATCATATCTTCTGAATAACTAAATATTTGAATATGGTAAAGTCAGTCATGCTTCGTTTCTTCATAAAAAGGATTAAATCACCCGCTGGAATTACATGCACAAGTTATTTATTAGTGGAAGCAATTCAACAAAGAAAAAATTTAGACGTTGATACCAACATGCCCCACGTCAAACGTCACATAAAACACGGTATATAGTGCATTCACTAAAGCGCTACTCTGTAACGATACATATCACTTAGAAGTAAAATGGAAGCAATTTAGATTAGCAGAATGTTCATTTTACCCTAAACTTAATGTTCGTGCTCTATTCCCTGATACCACTGCACAGAAATGAAAAAAAAAAAGTAGGTCGCGTCCACAAATGTGGACGCCATGACTGAAGGGGATATTATCAGCGTACATTCCCGAGTAATAACTAATGCTCGTGTACATTAGAGAATTTGCAACACTATTTGCATCGCGTGCGTAATTTGATTAGACCAGACTCTTTCGGCATAGAATTGGCGACAACATTAAAGAAATTTCGAATGCACTACGCGCACCTTGCGCGCCTTTTGCTGAGTGTCAAACTGATAATAACCATAATTCGGTGAAAATGGTCACTGTCCTAGAAAAAAAATACAATGTAAGCGTGATAATATAGAGTTCTTCCAGAGGAAGCAGAACGTGAGTCTTGGTAATGACAGAGCCGACGCTTAGCTTTTGCAGGAGGACCCGCCGCATTAGCCCTGTGGCTACTGTATTGCGTTGTTGATCGAGCTCGGGGTCGCAGCTTTGACCGTTGCAGCGGGGGCTGCATTTTGAAGGGGGTGAAATACAAAAACGCTCGTGTGCTTATTAGATTTAGGTGCACGTTGAATAAGCCCATGTGTTCATAATTAATCCGGAGTCCCCCGACTACGGCGTGCCTCATAACCAGGTCGTGGGTTTGGCACGTAAAACCACAGAATTTAATTAAGCTTTCGAAGGGTGGCAGAATGGGTTGGAAAGCAGATTTTTACTTTCCACCTCAGTTATCTCAAGAAGCGTCGCATATTTTTTCACGTTAATTTAATTCCGGCAAGTCAGTTCTCTGGAATTTCGCGGAGTGGAAGAAGTTTTAGGAAAGGAAAAAATTGGCGCCCATCTGAAGAAAAGTCGCATTTTCGCCCTGAAAGGCGAATCATCGATTGCGATAGCAAAAATAATAGACAGCTATACCAATTAAGAATACTAGTTTTATCAGCCGTATAAACTTGCAAACATTCGCTTTTTAACTAAATTAACAAGCATGGTGCCAGCGCGCACTGGCAAACATGAACACATCACACTCGATGAGCGCGGACACTCGCTGTCAAAACGCTGGCGTGATGATGAAACGCGGCAGCCAGCGAAGTGACCTCAGTGCTTTCTATCACTTCAACGCAAACTGAGCGGCGAGAACGCGGCTCGCACAAAGGTATGAGCCGTGGAAGCGCCTAGCCTCTGACCTCAACGCAGATCGCTTTCAACATATGGCGTGCGCGGCCGCAGAACTACGTAGTTGCTGCGGGAGTACAACGCCGGCCCCTCTCCTCGGAAGTTAGCGCGTGACGGAAGACGGGTTGCTTCCTTCCCGCTTTCCTCCCTTGCGCGCGCGAGATGGAACCGCGATCGTTGGCTCCCCTCGCACGCTTTCACTCGCGCATATAGCATACGGCGCGCGGCGACGGTGTTGTCGTCATTGAACTTTATACTATAGTGTTATAGAATTTATACGGAACATCACGGCGATGGCGACGCCGGCGGTAAGAATGCGCCTGTAGTGTCCATATAATTATTGTCGCAATAATATATCACCAAGCCTAAAAGTTAAGTACGAAGTCTGAAGTGGTTATTAATTCTTTTCTCCTTTGATAACGGAATTTTCATTGCACGAATGTCTATTCCTGACGTCACTTCATCCACGGGAGGGCATCTTGTCACATATTAGCTCTTGACGTCCTTATACAGAACTATGGAACGTAGAAAAAAAATGCAGAGAGAAGCGATCAATCTTGAATGCTGGCTCTCGTAAAAGTAATTAAGTTGAAAGTGCGTGCGTTGGCGCGAATTCGACAGAACCCGACATTTCTCTAAGCGGGCTTTGGGTGAAGAACGAGAGCCGAGAAACACGCCTGACCGTGTTTCATTTGGCTCCGTCTCTGCACAGAATGGAAATTAGTCGTCGCTATACTTAGTTCTTTGTTCTTTGCTTATTGTTCCTGCTGGCTGTTAGAACTGCGTACAAGCTGATTCGGTTATTTTTGTGCTGGCTTCCGGAAGACGTATTCCCGAAAAGAAAGGCCAGCTCGCGTAGAAGTTGTACTCCGCGTGCTTTCTTTTGTGCAGCAAGAAGCCGTCCGTGCTGTTTGACTAAAGGCTGTGTGTTCACGAACAGTGTGCTATCGTGTAAAATAAAGCTAAAAAGAGACGCGGATATGATCTAAGACGAGTCGTCTTCGGTCGGCTGCGTTGAACACGGCTCAGCGCTCTGGATACCCGATAGGCATGTAGCGTGCGTATCAATGAGAATTTCGCTTCAGCCACTTTTCGTAGCTCGTATTGGATCTATTCCCGCCCCGTCGCCAACGGACGCCATCGGCGCGGCTGTTCGTCTGCTACTTACTTATTTTTATCCAGTGGTCCTTTTAGCGGCCCGTATAGGCGATGTTTTTCTTGTTCTAGTGCACATATATACATATATTAGATTCTTTCAGCGGCTACAGATTGATATAAGCGAAACCAATCCACTCAATTCGGCCGTGAATAGATAGGGACTTTTCCCCCCGGGGAAAGCTGACCTCGGTCCGTTTGATTTCCTTTTACGCTTTCCTTTGCAGCTTTCGGGCAGATTTTGCGTTCCGCGTTGATGTAGTGGATAGGAGACGGATCTCTATGTATAGGAGCGAAACTCTCGTAAAGTTGGTGATCGAAGAGCGACTCCCGATGGCGCTTCTGTATCGGGGAGTGTTTCCCTCTTGTACGTTTGTTTACGTAAATATTGCGCGCGTGGTCCTTTGTATTGATTTCGTTGGTATTTCACTTTATCGTGCGCAGTGAGCTGGTCTTCCGACCCTTTTCTTTACGACGAAAACGCGGAAGGGAAGCCATGCTTTTTGCACAAACAGCGTTATGGCTTGCTCTCTGTGTCCTATATTATAGCGTCCCTGCGATGGGAAACATGACATCAGATTAAGGGCGGCGGCTTGGGATGGTTCGTCCTGCTTTTTAGTTTTTTTTTTTTTTTTTTTTGCGTGGACTAAAAATAAAGAACCCTTGTTGAGTGGAACGAGAAAAAAAAGTATGGCTTTTTGTGTGCTGCTGCTGTGACTGACTCTTGGGAGAATGCGAAACCAACGTCTGTGCCCTCCAGTCTGTGCAAGCTCAAGCTCTGCGAATATGTCTTGGCCTTCCCAGGTGTGCATCCACGGCAGCAACAATAGCCATCGCGCATGATCACCCCATCAATACGTACATTCAAGTCGACGCTTTAAGGATGCACATCAGGCACTTCGCCCGACTTCCATCACATCATCTCGCCTCCCTTCCTGCCGCTCGACCTCGTTCAGCGTTTAGCAGGATTATCGCCGCCAACCATGGAACTTTACCGTCGAACTCCACGCCTGCAGCACGACCATGTCTACCACTGTGGTGCCTGCATCAAATCCAAGCCCTTCTTGTAATTCCCGGTATCAAAAAGAAAACGGAGATGTCATCATTCGCCCTCAAACAAACCGTGCTTTCATTCATGCATGAAAAGCACAGAGAACGCTCCCACGTTTACACGGACGGTTCTGTCTCCTCCAAAAGTTGAGCTGGAGCAGTGGTAATTCCCGTGAAATCTGTTACCATCCAATTCAAGACGTCTCACATTACATCATCGACGGCTGCAGAACTCGCAGCTATCCGTGCTGCTCTGGATTTTATTGGTCCCAAATCATCACAGTCATGGTCCATCTTTGTGACTCGAAGGCAGCTCTCAAGTGCCTACTGTCCCCTTTGAACCACGGACCTAACGCACAATTAGTTGCAGACATCCGACTACTCCACCATCACGCAACCGACAAGGGGCACAACATCATCTACCAGTGGATACCGGGTCACTGCGGAATTTCGGGAAATCACAGTGTGGATGACGCTGCCCGATCGGCCCACGATGGTGCCCCTATTGTATCGATACCACTTTCGAGAACAGACGCAGCCACAAAACTTCGTTCCCTCGCACGCGAGCTTACGCAGACTCTGTGGAACACCAGTGATTTCAGCAACGCACGCCTTCCACAGATTAGATCCACGTCTGCAACTCGGTCTTTCACCAGGGTTACCATGAGCGGAAGCAACACTTCTGTGCCACCTGTGGCTCAGCGTAGCATTCACGAACGCCTATTCCTTCCGCATTGGAATGGCTGACAGCCCTGCTTGCGACAACTGTGGCTGCGAGGAGACAATCAAGCAGCTCCTCTGTGACTGTCCCCGCTACAATGTGCCAAGAAAAGTGCTCGCGACTGCGCTTGAAAAACTGGACAATCGCCCCTCACAGAGGAAAAAAAGTTTTAGGACACTGGTCTAGACGGGCTTCGGCACTCAAGGCCTTAAGGGCTCTGCTGAAGTTCTTAAGGGCTTGTGAATTGTGCGACCGGCTTTGAATGTTGTAGCGCGTAGGGTCGCGTTATTGCGCGAAGTTTCTTACTTCACTTTTTTTTTTTTTCTTCTATCACCTTTTATTCCCTTTACCCCTTTCCCCAGTACAGGGTAGCAAGCCGGTATTTACACTGGCTAACCTCCTTGTCTTTCTTTCCCTTTCTTTCTATCTCTCTCTTGGGAGAATGCACTGAAATATGGCTTAATATTTTTATTTGTGATTCTATCAGTACACATATCTGAGGCAATGCGCAAGTGACTCCTAATGCTCAGGCGCGTTAGATCTATCTAATCCCATTACTGTTGTCGAATATAGCTTAGTATACGGGGTGATCGTTCTTAAGTTTTACGAAATTTTTAAAGATATTGGCTGTTGCGGATAACATAATTCTGCTCCTTGAGCGAGATTAGTCAGTGAGGCGAACATGACTCGCCCGAGAAATCAAAACACATATTAAACTTATTAACAAATTTTCTAGAATTAGCGTCTTAATCAGTTACATTACGACGCATATTGTAATTTACGAATTGTAGATGGTGAGTTTACAGGGCGTATCCACTTGGAATGAATTTCCAGAATGACACTATAGTTTCCCGATATGTGCCATCAAGCTCGCCGCAATAATGCACTGTTGTTCCAGTTACATTTTTAACATAACGCTGTTTTATAACTGGAACGCCCACGCATTTCGTCCCACATTTTGGGAAATAATATCTCGAAACTGGTGGCATCCTGGAAATTGTTAAACAGCTTAGAAACGTACACACACAGCCTTGTGGCTCACCGTATCTCGGCCAAGAACGAGGCAGAGTAAAACGCAAACCTAAATTGAGCATGCGTGCAGGTTTATGCTCAACTTTAAGATCCTAGTCCCCAAAATTATGCAACAGCATTATTGTTTTAACAAACAACGAGTGCAAAGAAGGAAAACCTGTGGCCGTAAAGATATTCCGAGATGAATTTAGCGGCGAGTTTAAACGCTGCACTTCTAAGTATGTTTTTTTTTTTGTTTAGTTCTTTTTTTCAAATGAGCGCATGCCCAGCCCTCCGAACCCGCAGAAGAGAAGGCAAAAATTGTGGTGCCGCACCTTGATATTCCATGCGCAAGAGCGTGCACAATTGTTCCTTAAATTTGACCGAAAAGGGAATTATACATTTATACAGTGATAAAGAAACCAGGCAACACTCCGGAGTTTGCTATATACATGCGCTAAATGTGTTTCCCACGACAGGCTTTAGTAAAAAAAAAATGCACCTATGTATTCTATTGATTGCACATAATAATAATAATAATAATAATAATAATAATAATAATAATAATAATAATAATAACAGGAAGTTTCACCCGAACGGTGGAGCACTGACCGCGATAACAAGGCTTAGCGTTGTGCTTGAACTTCTCAGACGGCGTTGTAACTATACGCGTGTCTGAGTAAAGCGGATTTGAAATACACACGCGCCATAATGTCTGCTACTCTTAGAAGCTTTAATACGCCGTGTAGGGCTTGTAATGACATCGCACGTAAAGGCTCCGCAACGGTGGCGGTGGCTCCGTATATGAGACATGTGTGCGCCGCGTATAGTCACGACGCCTGTGTTCACTCTTCGGTGCACGTTATGGTGCCTCTTCGCAAGGCACGAACCGCTGCTGAAGGCAACGTAGCGCTCAGAAATCCGCTGTGCAGAGAGCAGCACAAGCCGCAGGCCGCCATCGACGCCGGACGCACAGTTCAGTTCTTTCTCGTGAAAACGACGAGACTTCGCCGCGATGACCCTCTAATGCGTGTGCTGCCGAAAATGGAGCACGTTTGGAGTCGCTCCTCCAGCTTAAGCTGTGACTGTGCTGCGTGTGCCGCGCCGGCCTGCCACTTTTGTTGTGAGACAAGATAAGCTCCAAAGGGTGCAAACTTCTTTAAGAGTGTATAATCCGCTTATACTGCGGGCATAAGCATATAGCATACATATACCTAAATAATTGCGGAGCATCACGGCAGCCTCGACGATGACGGCGAAAATTCGCCGGGAGTGTCCATATTATTTATTCTTTATTTATGTACATACTGCAGACCATGGTTAGGTCCAGGCAGGTCCATAATTTCTATGGCAATAAAACTGGCCGATTAAGGGCGACCTTGTAGAATCACAACTGCGAATCCAGTGAAGCAGCACTTTCCGATACAAGATATATTTAGCTACGACGTATACGTCCGCCTTTCTTCTTGCGCGCTCGTCCTTAGTTAATTCGCTTAAATGTTTAACTACCACGAACATAGCCTAACACTTAGTGCTCTTGACTCTATGTAGTTGTTTGCTTCTTTAATGCACGCGCGTGCGTGCATTAAAAAGCATCGTGGGGCACGTTGCTCCGGCGATAAGAGGGCTGCGTCAGGGTCGAGGCTGGCGGCTTGCCGGCGACACATCGACTTCCGCCGTCGCAACGCCGCAGCCTTTTCAATCACGGCCGCCGCCACGCGAGCCACTGTTTTACGGCAGTGGACGAGCAGGACCCGTTTGACCCTTCCGCTTGCCACCGTGGCCGCCACGGCGTCGGCGGCGGCGGTGTTTTTGTGCCAGATGCGGCCGTGGCTTCACTTTATGGCCTCCCCCGAGGGCAGAGACGGCAGAGCAAGGGCCCTGCGCGCCAGGCCCGCTGGTTTGGCTGCCCTGCAGCGAGATATATAGGGGCCCTCGCGCTAATCTTGCTTACATTTCTTTCTCTTTTATCTCCGCCTTTCTCTCGCTCCTCTGCTCAAAGGGGCATTCGCGCACAGCGCGTTTGGCCTCAGGAATTTGCCGCCTTGCGCTTTTTAGCACCTCTGTTGGGCGCAGAGAGCCGTCGCTTGTGTAGTTGTGACTGTGCGCAGCGGAGCGTTTTCGGTCGAGTTTGGCGGATGTTTCACGATGGAGGCGCCCACAGAGGTGCGGTGCGGACGGAGACCTGCGAGAGCGCGGGAAAGAAATGGAGAAGGAAGGAGAGACATGGAGGTTCACTGGACTTTGTGCAGTTTGCATGCTGCGTGTGCTGAACTGTCGGCTCGCGTACTCTTTCACTACCCCGTCCCGCTCTCTAGGTGCGAGAGCGTCAAGTACGCGTTGCGAAGCGCTGTGACGCTTTGCTTCCCGATCCTCTTCGCTGCGGAACTGAGCGGTTCAGTACGGCGGTCGTTGTTTAAAGAATGGGCGCTAAATCGAAATCGCACGTGTTTTGAAGCGTGCCCGGACAGATTACATTGCTTCGTGGCTTGTAGGTCACGCATGGTACAGTGGCTAACTTGCGGTGCATCTTTCCTATTCAGGCAAGAGCCCATGCACAGCTCCAAAGAAAGTGATGGTAGAAAGAGAAATTGAGCGCTTGCGCGTCCCTCGCCAATGTTGCTCATCACGAGGTTGCTCATCACAGCTGGTCAAGATGGGGTATCCTCATTATTGTTATACGTACTGAACCGTCAGACGAGCCTTTCTGTCATTAAGTTTGGCAGCATTTACGGAACATATAGCACTTTCATTCTGTTGATGATTTACTTTGCGGTGACGTTTCCTTGCGTATACGTGTAGGCGTTTATGTAAGCATTGGATTTGTGGGCTGTGCTTCGAAGTTTACAGCATTTCTTTACCTTCCGGCCTCAATAGATCTCTAGATACGCTATAAACCCCCCCCCTTTTTTTTGCCTGTGCTTAATTTCGCAGAAGTTTTCTGCTCGCTGTAAATCAGATATTGCTCCTCTCTTGTACGGTCCACTTGTTCAATATGATTGTCTCCGACTGGCTAATACTGGGACATCACTCAGTACACAGGTAAAAACGAAAATAGGTATTATGAAGCAATAAATGGGTTCAAATCTTAGTGGAGTGCGTATTGGTTGCACTACTAGCCAACTCGCAGAACTTAACAGCTCGTGACGCAGCGCAAGTTGGGCATCGTAAGAAAGTGGGGCCGCTAGGGACTTTCTCGAAGAGTTCCCCCTTTCTCGCTTGCTTGCTCCTCCTGGGAAGAATGGACGATCGGCAGAGGAGGCATCGCGGGTCCCGTCCCGGTTTCTCGACGGCCACTTGTCCCGCATCCCTCCCTGACTGGCTACGATCCATTTTCTCGTCCAGTAGGCAAATGTGCAACTCTCCTCTTTCTCCCTACGCCATGTGTGCCTGGGAGCCACAGAGTGACGCTGATTTTATATACAGTGGCCTCGGTAGGAGCCGCTCTTGGCGTCTTCCAGCTTCTCTTCTTAAATGATGCCGCTGTGATGCTTGAGGGCTTATTTCTCGCTTACGGAATTATTTACGGGATTTTTTTCTTCGTTCATTGTTTTTGTCGGCCGGCGGCAGATTCCTGTGACGCGTTCGATGGCTCTTGAAGAAAATTACTTTTACGCCCCGATTGCCTCTTAACTGCGGCTGTTTTCATGCATGACGCGTTCTTTTTGTTTCTTTTATGTTGTTGTTTGTTTCTTTTCGTGGATCGGTGTGTCTTTTGCCTGAAGTATACACTTTGTTTACTCGCGGCTTCTGGAGAGGCTCAATGAGGTGATTAAAGGCAGAAACGGGAGCCAGTAAAGACGCTCGTTTGAGGCGCGCACTGTTTATTTGTTTTGAATTTCTGCCTTTATTATTGCCTCTCCGCCACGATAAAGGCGCAGTGCTTGTGGACATAGCTCGGTCTCTTGCAGCTGCTCGGGGTCGTTGAATGTGGAATACATTTAATTATAGCAAAAGGAAAGGAAGACATTTTTCCTGTCCATTATTCTCGTTCGTTCCATAGTTTAGCCAGCAATGTCGAAATCCGCTGAGTTCGCCTAATGTGCATCGGTTTTATCATGGAAAATGTATAGTATAATCGGAAGTTATGGCTCTGCGAGGGTTTAATTGCGCGACAGCGCTTGTATTTTTTCTCTTTGAGGAAGTAATTTGGATGTACCGTATTAGGCGCGGTTTAGCGCAGAAAGTAAAAAAAAAAAAAAAAAAGAAAAAAAAACTATACTCGAATCTGAAGCCGGACAAAAATTAAGTCCCCTCGACGGCACTTTTTCATTCACGATTTATGGCCGTTTACTCGACACTGATGCGTTCATGAGATACATTCATGCCGCCGCTTTCTGTTGTTGTGTTGTCGTGATACTGGGCTTTTAAATAAATAAATAAATAAATAAATAAATAAATAAATAAATAAATAAATAAATAAATAAATAAATAAATAAATAAATAAATAAATAAATAAATAAATAAATAAATAAATAAATAAATAAATAAATAAATAAATAAATAAATAAATAAATAAATAAATAAATAAATAAATAAATAAATAATTTTGCTTCTGGGCACAATGTTGCGGGTTCGATTCTCAGCCGCGACGACCACCTTCTGATGGGGGGCGGAATACAAGAACGGTCGTGAACGAGCCCAAGTTAAAAAAAAAAAAAGCCAAGTTTTCAAAATAAATCCGGAGCCCCCTCCCTCGTTGTGCAGCTTATAGACGTTAAGCCGGAGAATTTCATATTAAAAAAAATAATCTGGTCAGAATTCGTCTTCACTAATGGCCTGTGTGATTGAGATTTATCGTTTGAATTAGCGTCAAGGCTGAAAATCTTGCAGGGTAAATTCTGTTTTTAAACGTATAATATGCAGCGCACGAATTGCATATTTACATCCTCTCCCTGTGTTCTAGAAAAAACAAAAAGTGTAGGATAGTTTTTTTCTTGGTGCGGATAACTTGTGACTGGCACTGATTTTGTATCGAAATCTCTTCTGATTCCCTGCACCCCGATGACGCGCTTGTCCGCCGGAAATGATTACCCTCGAATGTCGATGTTCTCGGTGGCGTAGCATCGCTGCCAATACACTTTAATCCTCGTAATTTCACGGTCCACGTATTCCACCGAAAGGGCCACATTGCCCGCATTCGTGACTACTAAATTTAGCGTTGGTTCTAGCGTACATATCCTTTATCCCATTTTGTCGGGGGCCCAGTCAAGGAGATCAAGAGAGTGTATTCGTGGACCAAAATATTCGTTCCCGATTCCAACGCTCCCGCGGTTCACATAATGCAGTGTGTTTGTGCGTTTTCCCCCCCAAACCTGAATGAAGACTACATTGGTAGTGAGTTAACTTTGTTAGTGAGGAGCATAAATTGTTTGGAAACTTAGCTTGAGCTAGTGCCAGAAATGCTTGAAAATCGGACACGTGAAGGAGGTGTGCGCTAACTCATTAGTACGTCGCATGTGTGTGGAGCCACAGACATAAGTACCGGCTGCGCAGCCGACTTCAAAGGGCTCGAACTGCCAGGGTTCTGAAAAGGCCACTTCGAGAGACTGTCCGCAACTCAAACATAAGTTCGCTATTCTCGGAGAAATGGTCTATTGGAAAATGCGACCCACCGAGAAGCCGCTGCCGCCGTTTCCGCCGACGGCCATCCAGAGAGACTACGTGCGCTAGGAAGGGTACTCCTAGCCTCCACCGTATATTGCCAACCACATCACCGCAGCGCGTATCCGGGGCTAGTCGGCGACAGAAGCCGGCAAGCCCGATAGTTTGAACGAGTGGCCGGCACTATACTGCCAAGAGGATGCAGCGTGCTGCCCCTACTCTCACACGCAGTGCTCCAACAGATGAGCCACCGCTTTGCGGATCGTCAAGCTGTATCCCTAGCCCGCTCAATAGTTGACGTTATTTGCCTACATTTTAAACAATGAGCGCTACTCTGCGTGAACTCAAAATGCTATGCAGGCACTCGATATACTTAGCGCAGCGCTGAGATTCCTCGAATAGCGGAACGTTTCACAGGCCAACATCATTTCGTGCATAGGAGACAGGCAACTCAAGACCGACTCAACACAGAAGATGGTGAGCTTAATTCGACAGCTGGCCTGTGCGAACGACTACAACAGCCCCATGGTGTACTTTCTTCTTTTACCTTTCTTGCTTCCTTTTAACAGCGAAGCTGTTTCAGCCAGCCGTAAAACGCGCGTTTCGCGAAATGCCAGCCGCGCTGTAGCCATGGCAACCAGCGACGCCGCAGCTGCCTGCCACTGCGTTGCCTAGCAACCACCTCGCGGAACGTCGTGGCGCTATGCTCGGGAGAGAGAAAGAGAAAATGAGAACAAGAGAGAGTGCGCGCGTCGCGCTCCATGCTCGGGAGAGAGAAATAGAAAATGAGAGTGAGAGAGTGCGTGCGTCGCGCTCCATGCTCAGGTGAGACAAAGAGAAAATGAGAGCGAGTAAGAACGCGCGCGTAGCGCGCTATGCTCGGGAGAGAGAAAGAGAAAATGAGAGCGAAAGAGAGAATGAAACTAATCCGCCGTTTGCATTGCGCTGTGGCGCCACCTTAGCGGGCTCCGCGAGAAACAATATGTACGGCGTCGGGGCCCTGCGGGACGCAGTGCACGCTGCAAGAAGCGAGCTGAAATGGGTTTGTGCATTTGTCAGTCGTTGTAATTTTCGTTTTGCGTGAGTGGCCGCTTGTTGGACAGGATGCCTAGGCCGGCAATGACTCTGGTACGACTTACAACCGCAAGTCGTCGAAATATGATGACGGGATTTCGTGCAGCTACGCCGCCAAAACCAGTCACCGTGCGATGTGCCTCTGAACGAATACATCGCACCGTAACGCGATTTACACACCACCTACGCTTGTATTCTTGTTACTCATATTTATTCGTACCGAATATGACTCCAAACATGCTTCGGAAGTTGAAATGCACGAACGTGAGCACTCGCCAGCCGCCCACATGAAGTTCAAGCTGCGGTCGATTCCGCTCAGCGGAGGTTAGCCGTATTCGTATATAGCAGCAGAGTTCGTGCATTTTCCACTGTTAGACCTGCACTGAACGTACGCTAATAGGATGATAAAAACTGATTTTATAGCTGAGTCTTGACCACAGTGACCATAGATCTTTGAAGGGGCGACACTGCGCCCAGAGTATTTATGCAACGCAAGAACGGCGCATTTGTTTACATCGGCACGCGTACGGCCACCACTCGCTGTTCGCTTCAAGTACAGTAGAAACCGTGCACCGCTCACACGAAATAATGAGGAAATGTTCAAAGCATATATGAACACTTCTCATGCACATATCAGAAGCGATCACACTGAGACGAGAAGGCATGAACGTCCCGGACACATCGAAAACGACAACGACCACCTAGCCGCCTGGCACGCGAAAATGCTGATGCCCGCCGTACTCGCGTGGCAAAGAACGGTGTTGCTGCTTACGATGCAGGATCGAAAGGGCCATCACTTGTTGCCTGTTTAGCGTAAGAGGTAAACTATGTTTTCGGTAACTACTAAATCTGGCAGCATAAAAATACTCTTCGTAGTTGCGCTTCGTTCATGGAAGCGCCGGCGACTGCGACCGACAGCCTTCGTTCAAGAACGGTACCTGTACCGCGGTATTAGCACTGCGCCGTGTCGCCGCTTCTCACTCTGTGTGCATCGTGCTATGCTAAGAGTGGTTCACTTCAGGTCGTTAAGGTCAGTATCGAACTATATAAGCAGTTTCCTTCGTCGTACTTGCTTATCCTATATTTCAGTTCCGCCGGTAGCGGACGAACTCGTAGGTTGTGTTAGGGCTAACGAAGCTGCCTGAACGAGATCGACACCGCCTCTTGATGTGGAGGGCTGTAAAGGGCTGGAACTCGTGCATATCAGCGTAGGAAGCACGTTTCGACTCAATTTGAGCGTCAAGAAATACATACACGAGCGCATTTGCGCCGATATTCACGTTGTCGGTGCGATGTTCTCACTCGGCAGCCGCTCGCACGGCGATCAGCACACTGGTTTTGTCGGCGTCGTCGGCACGAAAGCTTATCACACTACTATCACTCGCTGTCGTCGGTCGCGTCGTCGGTCGCTTCTGCGTCATGTACTTGAATGACAATATACGTCCCCCACTGGCACAGTATCACAACTGCAGCCGGCCGAGCGTTGGCGCCGGCGTGAGCTAGGTCGACATCTGACCGACATCGGTGTCTTGTCGGCATATATTGCGATGTACCGGACGTTAACCGAACATCGCTGTGAACAGCTGAAGTTTCTACCGAAACACAGCGCAAATACCGCGTCGTCTAGCGGCACAGCGCCGACAATAGAGTTGCGTGCTCGACGGCTATGCTGCATACGCCTGCGTCGTCAGCTGCACGAACCACCGACGCCGTACAAAACATTTTCGGAGCTCGCCGCTAGAGTACAGCGCATGCGCACTCGGGACATGCAAAAGGCGAATTGCAGCAGCACCAACGAGGCAACGCGCAGAGGTGCTGCCGACGCCAACCTGCGCTTCTCCGTTTCCCCGCATTAGCGCCGAACGCTCGCGGTGTCCGTGACTGCAGAAGGCGCGGTTTTTCCTTTCCGCCGCCGAACAGGCCGGACGTGTTTCGAGAGAGCTCCTCAACAACGACCACCACCAAGGCCATGAGCAGGGAAAGCGGCGTCCGTCTCGGCTCCCTTTTCTCCTCGACCTGGCGGCCGGCCAATGACTCCGACCATTTTCGACCTTTTCGAACCTTTTTTGTGATCTGCCACGCCACCGACGCGCTAAGCATAGCGCGCAACGCTCGACTCCGAGCGCCTGCGCAACGCGCAGCTGCGTTCCACGCCACACCTGCGGCCGACGCCGCCCGTTTTCACCGCCTCCGCCGAAACCGTTCGCAACCGTCCAAGCCGCCGACATGGCATACCAAGTCGAAGGCGTCTCCATCACCCCTGCTGAGCTAGAAGCCGACTCACGATGGATCCGTGGCGTGAAAGCACACCGTGCAGCCGCGGCCCACCAGGCCATCGCCTCGACGCCGCCTGCCTCGCCCCCATCCAAGACCCCTACTCCACCGCCAGCCATCACCCCCAGCACTACCACTCTCCGTCGTCACGCTCCCCTCCCTCGCCTCCCAGCAGAGGACTTCAAAATCGTTTTCAGACCGGGAGGGGGGCTTGACGTCCGCACTACCACTAACGGAGCCCTGCTTAGCCGTGCTCCCTATAAGGGCTGCAGAAATATTCATCTTTTCCCACCCCGAACCTCTACTACTACTACTGCTACAAATCCTCTGCACGCTTGCCACCATCGACTATGCCACCGCCGGCACCGCCGACCGTGTACGGATCAATCCGTACAACAACTCCCTTACTATCAGCACCCCATGTGAACCCGCGCTCGTCTCTACCTTCGGGTATCGGAACTCCGCCTGGGTCCCACCTCCTACCCCCTGCGTGCCTACATGGCAGCACCCGACAACGCCCTCCGCGGCATTATATACAACGCCGTGGACTCCCAAACCCAGGACGAGATCGTCCAAGATCTACAAGCCATGAATGTCAACACCCCCTACGCCATCGCCGACGCACGCCAGATGGGGCGCTCGCCATCTATCCTTATCACCTTCGTCGGCACTACAACACTCCCCAGTGCCATCGTCTTCAACTGCGGGATCTACCGCTGCCACCCGTTCCGCCCGAAAGCCGAGGCCTGCACTAACTGCTGGGCTCCGGTTCGACCGGAACGGCCCGTCGTCACCTCCGGCCACCTCTAAGCCTCAGCCTCCCCCACCAGCGCCACCCACCGGGCCCATCCACAAGACCTCTCGGCCTTCCCGCCGCCGCTCTCCCTCCCGTGGTGCCCGGTCTGCCAGCCGCCACCGCTCCGTCTCCTTCCCGCCTCTGCCCAGGTCCGAGGCGTCCACCGCCCCCACCACCACATCACCGGTAAGCTGGAAATCGCAGCCTCACACGTCGGACCCCCAAACCGCGGCCCTCAAGGCCACTATCGCTGCCCACCAGCTACAAATTCAGGAGCTGTCGCGCCACTTGCAGGCCGCGCTAGCGCGTCTGTCCTCCCCCGCTCCTTCTCCTCCTCCTTGCCCAGCTACCGCACCTTCACAAACGCCGCCTCAGCCGGCGCCAGCAGAGGAGCCAATGAACACGGCACCCTCGGCTGCGTCATCGCGCGCCTCCTCTCCCACCCGCCACCCCCGCACAAACGCCGATCACCCTCCTCTGATGACGTAGCGCAAAACAACCTCCTTCTTGGAGGCGTTTGAGCAGCGCGTCATGGCGCGCTTCGTGCGACTTGAGGAGCGCATCGCCAGTGTCGACAACCGCGTGGCCACCATCGAATCCCACCTTACCGCCCTAGACACGAGGGTCGCGGTCCTAGAGGCCCGCCAGAGCACGAATGAGGCCACCCTCGCGCACCTCTCGCTCCCCGCCCCCCGGCACCTACCCCAACTCCGTCCGGTGACCCCGCCATCCATCATGGCCAGACACCCCCCGCACCTTAATCTCTGGCAGTGGAACTGTCGGGGCTTCTGCGGCAAGCGGAGCACCCTGCAGCTCCACCTCCAGAACATCCCTCCCGACACTCTCCCCTCTGTCCTAGCACTCCAGGAACCCCTAGCTCCCGTGAAGCTGCGCGACTACACCTGCTTTCATCCTTCTTCTGAGACCCACCCAAACGTTGCCACCCTGGTGCACCGTAACTTTGCTGCCGTGCTGCACCAGCTGGACGTTTCAGACTGTGCCCATCTCCTCGAAATCCTTCCCCGCCGTCGCACTGAGGCAAGCCTCTTTGTTCTCAATGTGTACAGCCCTCCCAAAGCCCCTTCAGCCCCTCTACTCCTCGTCCTCCACAAAGCGCTCTCCTGCGCTGGCCGCAACGCCATGGTCGTTCTGGGTGATTTCAACGCACCTCATACTAGCTGGGGCTACCCCCAGAACATCCGCAAGGGCCACTCGCTCTGGACTTTCATCCACAACGAATGTCTTTCCGTCCTTAATGACTTCGCTCGCCCCACAAGGATCGGATCCAGTGTCCAACGAGACACCAATCCGGACCTTACCCTCGCCAAAAATGTAGCCGATCCGACCTGGTCTAATACGGGAGTCTCCCTCGGTAGCGATCACTACATCCTATGCACCACTTTCCCTCTCCCCTCCCTTGCTCGCACCTCTACTCGTCTCACCCAGATAGTTGACTGGGAGCGCTTCCGTTCCACTCGCCTTTCTACTTCCTCCTCTGCTCCTATCACCGACCTCTCTGCCTGGACTGAGACCCTTTTGGCAGACGTCCATGCTGCCACATCCACGCTCCCTGCAGCACCACACTCCACCACGGCAGACAGCCGTCTACTGCACATTTGGGAGGCCTATCACGCTGTCCACCGCCTGGTGGCAGGCTCAGAAACACAATCGCCGCCTGCGCCTCCGTTTGGCCCGGCTCGCGTCGGACATGGAGGAGCACTGCTCCTCTCTTCTTCGACAACAGTGGGGCCAGACATGCGACCGCATGGCCGGCAACCTGGGTCTCCGCGACACGTGGTCACTTCTCAGGGTGCTGCTAGACCCTACACACACCAAAGCTTCCAGCGCAAGGATATATCCCATCTCCTTCACTCCTCCCCACTCACCGATACTGACTTCCTGGCGGCCCTCCGGGACCGCTACCTCTGCACCGACCCCCCTACAACTCTTCCCGCCTACACCGGTTCCCCCAACCCTGACCTTGAGGCGGACATCTCCCTGGGAGAGGTTCGTGCGGCGCTACTCACGCTCCGCACCACCTCGGCCCCGGGGGCGGACCGCATCACTAACAAGGCACTCCGAAACCTAGATACCCCCTCCCTCGAAGCCCTTACTGACCTTCTCAATACGCATTGGCAGGCTGGTACTCTTCCTTCCTCCTGGACCCATGCACGTGTCTCTTTCATCCCCAAACCCGGTAAACCTATTGCCCTCGAGCACCTCCGCCCCATCTCTCTCACCTCCTGTCTCGGCAAGCTGTTCGAGCACGTCATCCTGGCTCGCCTCCAGACCTATCTGGATCATCATGACCTATATCCGGACTCTATGTTCGGCTTTCGTCCCCAGTTGTCCACCCAGGATGTCATGCTCCAGCTTTCTGAGGATGTCCTACACCCCTCCCACCACACAAACGCGCTCGAGCTATCCTGGCGCTGGACCTTACCAAAGCATTCGACAATGTACACCACGCCGCCATTTTGGACGCTCTCTCCTGCCTTCATGTCGGACCCCGTGTCCATGCTTACGTGACCGCTTTCCTCGCCCACCGCACAGCCGAAATCTCGTACGGCCCACTTTCTTCTCCTTCTTTCTCCCTTGGCAACAAGGGTACTCCCCAAGGCTCTGTCTTGTCCCCTCTTCTATTTAACGTCACCCTCTTCCCGCTGGCACGTGCACTACGCACTATCCCAGCTCTGTCTCATGCTTTCTACGCCGATGACATCACCCTATGGGTGACCACCGGCAATCTTGGCGACATGGAGACCACTCTCCAGGCGGGCGTGGACGCTGTAGGCGACTCACGCCCGGTCTGTCGGTTTGAGCTGCTCGCCGGCCAAATCGGAGCTTTCGCTCCTTCTGCCTCGGGGGATGGCCCCCCTGTCGCCTTCTCCACTCAGTCTCCCTTTACGGCACACCCCTTCCCCTCGTCTCTACCCTCCGCATCCTCGGACTCTTTCCTAAGTCAAATGGCAAGCACACCACCCTCATCACTCGACTCACAAACGGCCACTGTGCCCACGTGATCCCTCATACCACGTCACGCCGATGGTGGCGCCAGCTTTTCCAGTGGTGGAGTTCGCCCCCAATATGTGCATGCAGTGACTACTCCGTACAAAGTGCGTCAATGTCACAAGATCGATGACTTGAACCGATTAGATCCGAAACCAGCTAGAATGTTGAACCTCTATGTGCTTCGTGTACGATGATGTGCAGCATTCGGACGTGCACTCGAACGTGAATTCTTATGAGGCTGGTAAATTTTTTGAAATGTCGGTGCTCATCATTGTGGTGATGTCTGATTAGCCTTCACTTCTATGAGGTTGGGCTATGACAGACGGCGTAGTTAGGGGCTCCAGGATGTGACCTCACCAACCTATGATTTATTACCAGTCTCCAAAATTGATGTGTACGCGCCTTTGTGCATTTCGCCTCTCTCGGAATGCGGCCGCCTGAACCTGCAAAACGAAGTTCTGACCTTGTGCGAGGCATCATCGTGTTCTATCAGCTGAGGAGAAGCCAAGAAGAAGCGATGAACGCTGATAACATGTCAGTGTAAAACGCAGCGAAACTTGCAGGTGGGCGTTACGTAGTGAAGTTTTCTGTCATTATTTGGGAGTGTCGGTAGCCACGACTTCTTTCAGCATTTCTTTTGTATGGCTGCGTTCATAACTCTCCGTGCCCTTTACAGGGATCCTAAGCTAAGGGAGCGCGTGTTTCGTCGTCGGTTGACGACCAGCACCTTATAGACGATACTGGCAGCCGAGGGAGCTCATATTGAGTCTATGCACGGCGGTAGAAATACACCTGCAATCGTGTGCATCCCGATCACATACCATACCGATGAACGTACAGGCCGGGCTGGGTCCCTTGTCTTGAGGCCATGCGAACTATATTTTATGGAACTTTTTTTTTTCTTTTTTTCATTTCCGTAAAAGTACCGAAATGAAGACATTTAGTCGTTTTGTAATATTGTGGTGGTAGTCGTATTGGTGTTGCTACAGGCTCGATTATGTATTCTGGCAGACCTGGCCGGCAATTGCCCCTCCTGAGCGTCATATTCTGCGCCAGATATGTCACCATGTAGCCATCAGTCCTGTCTCTTGCAGAAATATGAGAAGAATGCTTTCATTTCCTGTCGTTTAATCCGAGTTTTGCTTCTTTCTCGCTCTCGTATAGGACGCCCTAAGTTATATGCGCTGCCACATCGGTTGCACCCTTATGTTAGCGTAAGAACTTTCTGGCTAAGAAATTGCGTACGAACAGCGCAGCTTAATGAATTCCGCCCCTAGTCTCTAGTAATTACGTATGCGGACAAGCTATGACTTAACTTTTGTGGCCCCACGTAACAGCTGCACGACGTGTTCGTCAGCGTGTACAGCTCGACTGGGACCTAGATCCCAGTCACTTCTACTCGCCCTCCTCTCTCTGTTTTTTCACCTTTCCTGGAAATGGCGTCCGTCCACATTGGCGCGCGTCGATGGCATCGCCTGCAGCGCAGCCCTCCTGTCCGACGACGCACAAATGACGATAAACGAGTGGTGGCCCGTCGTCGCGAGCGGTCACGAAAGGCTTGAGGCTGCGGCGGATATGGCGACCGCCGGGCGAGGACAGCGGCGAAACGACGCAAGGGACGTTTGATCTTCGTCAGCCAGTCGCCGCCGTACTGGCGGCTTCCTTAATAACGGATCGGCGTCGTCCGGTACTACATGCCATCAACTACGAGAGCCCCTGGTGGGAGTAGCGGTGTTTGACTGGCTGCCGCAATCACGGATGCTCTCGTTGGTTGTTGCGGGGGGGAATTGGACCGCGGTAAAACAAAGGGGCCGACGCCCGGTTTCATATTGTTGCTTTATCAGTGTTTTAGCCACATGTATGTAATACGTTGGCTTGACGGTGACTTTTGCGAACATTTAAAGTACGAAGTACTTTGGGCAGACTTTTTATGAGGCCGTGAAGGGAGTGTGAATCGAATGTTGAGGATGTTTGGACGAAGTTTTGTTTAAAGTTTTTTGCCGTGACAAATCGGTTTCATTTTGTGCAAGTACATCGTTGCTGGTGCGCGCAATGATCAACACTTAATGCTTTCTTTATATATGTGTATATATATTCAGGACCGGTTACCTTGTCCGAGGTATTTAAGTCTGTTTTGCCTGGACTTACCTTTCAGATAACGTAAAGAAAGCTTTTGTGAGTCCACTATCGTCTCTTCAAGGTCTCGTGGCGACCGTTCATTCATCGTCGTAGTCCCTCGGTTGCGCTAACCGAAATTTGATCGACAGAAACTATTAAATCGAATCATTTCCCGCGTGCGCTGCTTGCCCTTAGAGCAGTGGAGATTGGGCCGGCTTGTCACGTGTACATGGGCGTCTGTGGAGTTGTCAGCCAAAAATTGCGCTCGAGGCGCCAAGGTCGGACTTCGTGCGGGCAATTTTCTCGGGGACGTTTGTCTGGACCGAGAGGATTACATCCGGCGAAATCAGATGCTCGCACACCAATACCGGAAACAAAGGAACAAGGGTTGAGAACCTCACCAGCGCTGTTGGTCAAGGACGTCACCGACTCAATTATCGGCCGACCCTTTCGTCTCGCGCAGCCTCGTAAACATTGCTCCTGCTTGCACTCTTGCCGGACATGTCAACAAAGGCCAGGGTGTTTGCCCCGCTGTTTGCTGGGAGGTCCGCGTTCCCATATCCCAAATCCCACTTGGCGCCTCTGCGCCCCTTCTTGTGATGAAGTCGCGCAGCAACTCGGCACGCCGTTCTGATAACGTATTTCGGTCAGCCGCATCTCGCGCATCCGAGATTCGGTGCGCAAACACACAGTCCCCGAAAGAAGGAATGCGCCTAGCCTGTTGCAGAACGAGTGCGTTTCCTCTTTCCTGCCGTATACCACACAACCTCGCCCTGTTGTTTATACGCTTCTTC
This sequence comes from Dermacentor silvarum, assembly GCF_013339745.2. Taxonomy (NCBI): domain Eukaryota; kingdom Metazoa; phylum Arthropoda; class Arachnida; order Ixodida; family Ixodidae; genus Dermacentor; species Dermacentor silvarum. The sequence continues at coordinate 170,982,229 of NC_051155.1, forward strand.
TGCTTCTGGGTGCATAATCTCGGTGCGAGGAAAAGGATGCCGGTCTCGGCTAGTTTCTCAACGGGTGGACACGCGCCGTGATGATCTCTGCTCTTTCTTTATACGAGAGGGCGCCGTGCCGTGCACTCTGCGTACGTGCGTGCCCTGGGTGCACGCCGAGAGTTTGGACAGCGAGATGAGGTCGCGCGCGTGCCTAGAGCTGAAGATGGCCGCAGTGCTTAGATTGTGCTTCTTCGCCGCCCTCGCAATGCGGAGTGTCGATTGAGTGCTCGCTTGGCGGGCGTATAGCTGGTAGTGGCCCGCGACGACGACGCGAGGGCCACTTCGCAGCGGAGACTTCTATACGGGCGTCGCATTCAGACGAGTTCGAGGTGGGGAACCCGTGGCGAAAACAAGTTTGACGCGCCTGCAGCGCTGCTGGAAGGTTTTTGGCGGCGGCTCCGTCTCCTTTGTCTTCTTTAGCCTGCTTGGGCGTTTGGTATACGTCGCCACGGACGAGTTGGGCAGCCGTCGTTGCGGAAATGGAGATGTATATAACGCGTCCCTGAACCTGAAGAAGGAAGAAACAGAATAAGCGCAACATTTTGGGGGGAAAAAATAAAGGAACTAAAGCTGGCCGGCGAGCCGGGGAAGATACGGCCTACGACCGGCATTTCGCCTGCTGGACGGCCAAGCTCCTCTTTCATTTTTGTCCGAGGAAGCTTCTACCGCATAAATCACCTGCGAAAGAAGCGAGAGGAAATTGTGTGACACGCGCTCGGTCTGTGTTTTTCTTGCTTGCGATATGCCTTATTCGCGGCGCTTACGCTTCTTCTTTCGCGCAGTGCATCCGCGCCTGCTTCATATGCTTTCGGCAGCGGTGTGCATCAGCTTTTGCCCGTATTGGGCTTTTCCTTGTTGCGATTTTGTGCGCTTGTGCAATGTTTGCGTGTCTGTTTGTTAGGATTATATATTGCTGCCGTGAGAAAAAAATCTTGCGGGGGGGAGGGGGGAGTTTTCGTTGTTTTGTCTGAGTCTCTATGCTAACGCAGTTTTTTTTTTTTTGCGATGTATTTCTTGTGGCGTCGTTCTTTTGATTTCTGTTGCTTCGACCCCGCGTCTGTCATGAGCTTCACAGCTTACGTCTGCGCGCTGTGAGAAGCAGAGGGGAAAAACAGGAACGGAGCGCCGTTCTTAGAACGGCTTTCGAGGATGGCTCGGGCAAGCGTCTAAGGTCTCCTTGTGCCATTTGAGTTTGTTTTGGGAGCATCTAAAGGAAATGTTGGAGGGGGGGCTCATGCAAGAAGCGCCACTGCAGGGTCAGTATTATGCAAAAGCACAACTTTACGTGGTCTTCCTTCAGCATATCAGTAGGCGTGACGTCTTTCTGTGACGCTTGAAAAAACAAAAACAAAAAAAAAAAGGAGGTGGAGGGGGGGGGGGGAGAGTCGCCAACAGTATCACTTGATAGGCAAAGCGTTGATAGCGATAGCAAAATATTAGACTATGATAAGATCTAAGGCTCGTAGCTTGATTGACAATATTGTTACGTAATCTGTTACACGTAACAGATTGTTACGTGTAGCTGATGCCCAAGGTTATTTACAATTTATTTACACGGCAGCCAACGGAGGCCAAGATGGCGACGCTTTATCATTCATTTCATTAATTTCTGTTTCATTTTCTAGAAAAAATACACATTTCTGGTACGGATACCTGGGCAAAAAGCTGTTTTTTGACAGCTTGACTGGGCCCGGGCAACCTGGAAACTTTAAACAGTGGTGACATTCAGTAGATGGAAGAGATTAATGATAAAATGTAGCCATTAATAACACATACAGGTGACATGCACATATGCTTGCACACTTACTCACATAAATACTAACACACGCATATATCGTATATACACAAATAAACTGATTAGACTTCAACAGCTCACAGTTATACCAACAGTAAAAGTTTATAACATATCCATTTCCAACTATAATATGGGTTCGAAGTTTAGTCCAGGTTGAAAATATATCAAGCGGGAACACGTCGTCTTCCTCTTCTTCAGTGCTGCCACACTGTGGCGACTGTTCCGTATCATCATCCCCGGCAGTAGAAGCACCGTCCCTGCGTCAGCTGTCGCCTCTCGTAGTCTCAACAAGCGCGCCGGGACACGCCTCAGTGAATTGTTCGAACACGTAGCTGTCTTCCTTCGCGGCCTGCTTAAAGCAGACTGTGGCTTGTGGGATTATCATTTCAACACGCGTAGCCACGCAGCGCGGTTTGACACGTTGTGCCGAATCATTCAGCCTGTGACAGGGGCGCGCCATTTCTTGAAACAGTGTATTGCATGCAGTTGTGGCTGGCGCAAGCACTCGTCCCGGTGGTTGAGCTACACATCCGTGGTGAAAGGTGTGTGATAGGGTTTGGGTCTCGCCACGTGAACGATGTCACTTGCAGCTGACGACGACGCTGAGGGTCGGCGGGGATGATTTTATACGTGACATCGGTCACTTGTCGCACCACACGGTATGGACCAGTGTAACGCGGCAGCAGCTTTTCGGAAAGGCCCACACGGCGGATGGGTGACCAGAGAAGCACCAGCGAACCCGCAGAAAAGTGCACGTCGCGATGGTGGCAATCATCGATGTGGCAATCATCGATGGTGGCAATATAAATTTCAGGATACACCTTCGCTTACTAACGCGCGTGGTGTCCTGCGCCTAATTGACACACATGAACAGAGATTACTCGATCACCCTGCCCACTCCCGCTCTCATCGTGGGTGCGATGAGCTGCGCCGGTAGCAGAGACAGAGAGAGAGCGCGCGTGCTCGTCCCAGAGCGAACGCTCCGCGCTGCCGCTCCGCGACCATATTAACTGTGCCACGTGTCCAGTAATCAGCAGATCGATGCAGATCTCGTTGGATTTCTCTGATATCTTTTTAGCCGTGGTGCTACTCTTGCGGAATTCGACACAAAGCTCTCACGCTAGAACCGTTCGTAAGAGCAGATTCCAGCAAGTCCCGGCCGGTGCTGGACACTTAATTCGTAAAGGCGGCCGGCCAATGGCAGACGGCATTTACGAACGAAAAGCTTTCTGAATACGGCCCCCAATATTATGGTGTTTGACCTCTCAAATTACGTGGTATAGAAAGTTGATGAGGGACCATGTGTTGTCCGGGCGATCCATTTCGTGGTGCCATCATCCCTGTTGTCCGTCACGCCGTTTGGCCAATGCTACCAATAACGTCGAAAAGAATGGAAGGGTGAAAAGAACGGCAACTGACATCTATTAATACAAGATACTGCCATGGAGTTGTTTTTCTGTGGCCTAAATCATTAAGCTTTTCGTGCGTAATTGCTCTCTGCCGTTGGCCTGCTGCCTTCGCTAATAATATGTCCAGCCTGAGGATTTGCTGAAATTGTCTCTTACGAACAATGTTCTAGCCAGACTTGTACACGTTGCAGAAAAAATTAACTGATTACATTGAGTAATTACTACCCCACGAAAGCAATTGGATAATTACTAAAACGAAATCCATTACTTCTACGTTTCTTTCATCCGGACTTTTAAGAATATTGCACAGATACCGCAAACCGAACGAGCTGGCCTGGAACATTCAGTGCACACTCTGCAGCCCTTGATACATTGCTTATCTTTGCAAACACTAGGAGATATGCGAAATTCCGTAACCAGACTTTCCTACACAGCTGACTTGCCCTGACCAAGATGGCCGCGGTCCAGCTAGAATTGCTGTTACACCTGAGATAGAGTGTACTCTATCTGAGATAGAGTGTACACTACCTGAGACACGCCTTTTCAAAGCTAGTATGGTGCGAGGGAGGGAAGGCAGCAGTAGTGGTGTCGGTAGCCCGCAGGTTGACACATTATTACATTTCTAACCCGAGGTTCGCCATCGTGGTTAGGTGAAACTAGGTGTGAAGAGCGCGCTTGCAGAATATTCGTATCCCCTATTGCGTTTATTATATATATATATATATATATATATATATATATACCAAACTAGGTGTGAAGCGCGCTCTTCACACCTAGTTTCACCTAACCACGATGGCGGACCTCGGGTTAGAAATGTAATAATGTGTCAACCTATATATATATATATATATATATATATATATATATATATATATATATATATATAAAGCTCGGTTTTGGCGTGACGACATCAGCAGCGACACTGAAACCTCGCCCGAATGGCAGGCTGGGATGCAGGGCAGTGTTGTAACCGTACGAACATCTTGCGCACAAGATGGCTTTTGGTCAGTACCTGATTCATCGGTAGCGTGCAGCCGTCATTTTATGTGTCGTGTACTTGAAGCAGACCCTCCCGTTTGGGCCAATGAAAACGTCTAGAAATCGTCCGTAGTTGATATCTTGTTATTAACATCCTATGTGGCCTTCGCTATCGAGACATATGTCATTACCGGTGTAATTGGTCGGCCAATATCTGTTGGAGTCGTTAATATGAGGAAACAAATATCGAGCTCCCGGGATTGTTTGTCTGAATATGCGCATGCGCGAGGCTGCTGCGTGGCACGATCGCGGACGTTCTACTGTAGTTCCCGCAGTTTCCCGAAATTGCGGCACCTGTTACAGCTTGTCTCATCAATAGAGTAACTAATTACATGTAATTTATTCCTGAAAAAAGTAATTGAATTACAGTGAGCGTTACTGGATAAAAAATGCAATCGTTAAATTAGAAGATTGCCAAGAAATGTAGTAGATTACCAATAATTAATAGCATGTTATTCGTTACGTACAGGTCTGATTCTTGCGTAAGAAATTTTTGTGAATATAGACCCTGTTCTTCTTGGTAGCACATTGCAGCCCATTGCGGGAAAGCCTTGCATATTAGACTTTTTTTCTTTTCGTTGTTTTATCTCCTGTAAGAAAGTTCCGTCTTTCTGTCCGGTACCCTTGAGTTTCGTGCCTAGCAATGTGGTCTGATATTTTCATGATTACTGGCATTGATGTGCTTGTGTTTATTTGTCCTGAGCCGGTAGTTACAGGCAGACAGACAGAACGGTGTAGCCTATATGTGGATAATTTTTCAGTGGCAGAGCAATAGCTTCGTCAACTGGCGCCGTTCCTTTTTGCGTGCTTGGAATTATTTAATCTCTGTTCGTACAATGAATCAAACCTAAACCCCGAACCGGACAAAAAAAAAGAAAAAAAAAAAGATCGCCGATTGACGATTGGATGCATGGGAGAAAGGAATGGTTGCTTTATATATATTTTTGTGTCACAGCATGTCTAACGCCCAACCACTTTCCGGAACCGCGTCACAGACTCAAGCAATTACGCGCGGAATGTGCTCTGATTACTTTTGTGTGTGTGTGTGTGTGTGTGTGTGTGTGTGTGTGTGTGTGTGTGTGTGTGTGTGTGTGTGTGTGTGTGTGTGTGTGTGTGTGTGTGTGTGTGTGTGTGTGTGTGTGTGTGTGTGTGTGTGTGTGTGTGTGTGTGTGTGTGTGTGTGTGTGTGTGTGTTGTTTTCTTTTTTTCTTCTCTTTTTTGGAGTTTTCGCGTTCGGCCAGCTTTGCTGAGGCAACTAAGCCGAACAATTACTGCCCCTAAGCCATATATAGCGCAATTCTAGGTTGCTGGAGGGAAATAAGTGAGGCGCAGAATTTGTTCTGATACTGTTGGAACCATGTGTTGAGAGTGGACTTTCCCGTAATATATAGTAGTCTTTTCTTTTTGATTGACCTTTGCTGCCAATAGCTTCACCGTGTTCCATTGAATTCATTTGAGTAGTTTACTTTGCAAATAGTTTACGTTATTACATAATTTCCAGCAAAGATTGATAAAGCGCGACAATTGTCTAGAAGCTAAATCTAGAAGGGGTTCACAACTACCAGTCACCAGGGTGTAAATATATACTTTTTTTTTTATTCTAAGCTGTTCTTCTTGCGTGTAAGAGAGGTCGGAAGAAAGGGGAACGGCAGGGTGGTCTCAAAATGTAATATTCCCAATTGTGTTCACTGGTGGCAAGCGGATCCAAATGATACTAATTGTTGTGATACGACGAATTTTCGAGCCTATATAGACGAGGTTCAGGTAGGTCAGTAGAAGTATGCACGATGTCATTCGAAGCCAGTACAATACACGTTTAGGCCAATTCCTGTTATCGCCCTGGTGGCACACGTAGACGCTGGCGCCAGATTCACCCTAGTGTCGCCATTGTGAAACTCTTTGAATACATGTACACGAGACGTTGTGGGCTCAGTGGCCCTGTGTGTGTGTGTACTGCCGTTGTTCATCAGTCTTCCGTGTCCGCTGGCTCGCTGTCGTTAGGGTTCAGCTTTAAGGCTTATGTATTGTCGCCACTACTACAGGTGACATTTCGTGGCAGTATTAAGCCTGTACGTCGCCTTCTACTGCGCAGCAGCGCGCACGAGCAGTTGTGCTTGTGCGGGCCGATTATTACTTTGTACAAATGTTATGGGAAGCGATAAACGTTATTTTCGAGTTCAAGTGAAACCCAGCAGTGCGCGAGTTTACTGTTCCCCAGCAGTCAGCTATGTTGAACTACTTCACCGCATTTACGTCGCTCTCTTTCGAGGTGGTCTTGTGATGTTTTCGATTTGGGTTTCGTGTGGGAAATAAATTGGCTGCGAAATAGAACGGTGTACTATTCGGCAGAAGCGCGCAATGAAGGGTGTGGGCGTCCAGCGAAATGTTTATTCTGATAGACAACAGGTGGTACAACAAGCTAAAGAAAAAAAAAAAGTGACCAACAAGATACAGGGTGAATTGGTTCTGTATACGTTGTCGAGGTAATTTCGGCTGCACTATTCGTCTTCCGCCTCTTGTGCGGTTTGGATGGGAAGGTGAAGCTCTGGAATCCGCTCCTGTCTGTGTGCAAATATTGAAGTTTACGTTGACATCTCTTTCTTCACGTTTTCAAGTTCCTCGCCAGGTATCTTACCGTAAAAACAAGGAAAAGAAAAAGGATATGCGTGCCGCAGGAACTTTTGGGTCTTGCTTCACTTGGCAAGCGATTGTCTGACAAGGTCTGACAAGACGATGTCAACTTTCTTTTTTTTTGTGTATGTAATTTCGCGCACAAACGTTTTATTCGATCTGCCACGAGGGACATTGACATCGGAAGAGCGAAAGGAAAGGTGAAGTGGGTATGCCCGTTGGTAGCGGAGAGTTCGTTCGAATTGTGACCCGACATGTTGGAGAGGCCGTCGAACTTTGTTGCTTTGTTTCCTGCTTTTGTTTCAGTCGCGGCTTTGTGCGAGGCTTCTCGCATGCGTGTTTCTGACCCTGGCTTTTTTTTTTCTTTTCTTTGCAGGTAAGGATTTCCTCGGCTGTTGCTGGCTTGCACGCGCTGAGGCTGTGACAGTCAGCGGAAGTTCGTGTACTCTCAGTGAAACGGTTTGTGTGGACTCGCTATGCCACCTCTCGGTTTTCCATGGATGCTTCCACCGATGTTTGTCAACGAGGCCCTGCAACCAGATTTACTGAGACCAGATTTTATTTAAGTCGTGAAAAAACAACTCGCAAGAAAGGACCCATTTCTAAAAATATTTAGCAGCAAAAAAGTATTTGAATGCGTTAAGTAGTAGGGGAGTTATCGTCATTCAAAGATGGCCCTTCGCCCCCTCCTTTCTACTCTGACGTCTAGTGCGGCGCGTTCAGAGTAGTTAAGGAAACTCTATAGTAGCGTTTTCTCCGTGGTACGCGTAATGCGCCGCGCCAGTGGCCGTGTGGGCTCGGTCGTGTTGTCAACGCGACGATATAGAACCAGTTTTGCGACGGCGGCTAAAGCGCTTGACTGCTGAGAATAAATAAATAAACAAATGTATTTTCGTTGCTTGAAGCTACCACACATACACATCGTGTGGACTGCGGTGTATGAGTCCTTAGGCGGCAATGAGCAGGCACCCGTCTGCGCACGAGCGCGTGCACACCGGGAGCTGCGAGAGAGACGAGCCGAGCACTTCAACCCCGAGCCTACACCGTTAACCTAAACGCACATCCTACAGCACCCTGTCGCCGGTCACGAAGAACACTACCAGCGCCGCATGATGCTCTCGCGTGAGCGGAATCCGTAGTGTGGCGGAATCTCTAAACGAACACAAATCCACATTCGAGTGTGTACCAGGCCGTACGTCCTGCTCTGTATTCTTATCAGAGCCCACACTGAGATGAATGCACGACGCTCTACCACATGGTATGGGCATGCGTAAGCCCACCTGAGTTCACACCCTAACACACTCCACCACACGGCAATGAGAGGCAGTGCTGTCCAGCTCGGATTTACCGGACCAGTTCGAACTGGTCAACCGGGTGAGAAGGGCAGCTAAGGCCGCTATATAAACTCCTGGATTGAGGGCACCACCCACTGCAGAGCGTTGGAGCTACCTACGTTCGCTTTTCTCGCGTGCTAGTTTATTCTCTCCCTCGACCCCACCAGAACACTGCGATCTTTCTTCGTGTGCCTGGCGCAATATCAAGGGACTGTAAAGTGGAGGGAAGTCCTTCCAGCACCCTTCTTTCCGTAGGACGAACACGGCAGGAATTTAGATGCTTAGTGTAACATATCTTTCGACGACTGAAGGAGGACTTGACATCCACTGCATTTCCATCTTCGTTTCTCGTTTGCCCCCCACTTCGTCGCTATGTTTTCCAAGTTGCAAGATATTGTCGGTCATTTTTTGTTGCTACCGATCATGCTCCTTTTATCCGCGCGCTCCTTTTCGGCCCCCAACCAGGTTTTGTCGGCAGAAAGAAGCCGCTTTCTTCACAACCACCTGAATGAGCTGGTGAGCGTCACCATTGAAGGCCCGGAAAATGCCAGAAGCCCGAGATGCCGCTGACAATGGCTGACGTATTTTTGTCGATTTTGTCGCGAAAGTGGGGATGTTATAGCAAGAAACCCACCCGGATGCAACTGTTCGGAATCTGGTTGAGAATGCGCACATATATGTGTGGTCGTATGGTTCTTTTATTAGTAGGAAGTACATATGGGTGCTTATCAAGTCTTCGTTAGTATTTTTTTTTTTTTTTTACTTGTATGGTTATTGCCTGATAGACCGAGATGTGCAAAGTGTCTGTGCTTGTACATATTCAATTGTGCTGTGTAGCGGCCGTAGACTCATATCTAGATGTCTCAGTTTATGCAGATCGTCGTGGCATGTACTAAATCTCCGATGTTCACCTTCTGCGTCTATGTACAGTGACTACCAATTCTCCTTTACTCTCAACCCCCCCTCCCCAATTTCAATTCGTGGGGAAACGCCTGTGTCAGTCGCAGTGACTTCATGATCCGGACGTGCGTCCTATGTTTACATGACCTCATAAAGCCAACAGACAACGAAGCCAAGGAAAGCATCGGGGAAATTAAGTGTAGTTGAAATTGGAATGTAGAAAATAATGAAGAAAAGGGAAAACGAAAGTGGACGAAAAGATAACTTGTCGCCGGCGGGAGCCGAACCCGCAACCTCTGCATTACGCGTGCGTTGCACTACCAATTGTGCTACAGCGACGGCCATCAATTCGTCCACTAACTTGGGTATTTATGTTTTACTAGATCTAGCCTTAGGAGTGTTAGCCAGCGCCACTCAGAACCATGGTGGGCGGATGTGGAACATCCTTTTTAGCCCGATGGCGTCACGATACACGTGATCTTGGGAGAGCAGGCACGTGGCTAATAAACCCTCGCATGCTACCTAATGACGTCAAGGCTGCCAGATTCGAGACCCTCGTAATGAAATACGAAATAAGAACGGGAACCGAGGGGCTCGATTTTATTAGTCATAACCACATAAAGCCAACAGACAACGAAGCCAAGGAAAGCATCGCGGAAATTAAGTGTAGTTGAAATTGGAATGTAGAAAATAATGAAGAAAAGGGAAAATGAAAGTGGACGAAAAGATAACTTGTCGCCGGCGGGAGCCGAACCCGTTTATTAGCCACGTGCCTGCTCTCCCAAGATCACGTGTATCGTGACGCCATCGGGCTAAAAAGGATGTTCCACATCCGCCCACCATGGTTCTGAGTGGCGCTGGCTAACACTCCTAGGGCCAGATCTAGTAAAACATAAATACCTACGTTAGTGGACGAATTTATGGCCGTCGCTGTAGCACAATTGGTAGTGCAACGCACGCGTAATGCGGAGGTTGCGGGTTCGGCTCCCGCTGGCGACGAGTTATCTTTTCGTCCACTTTCATTTTCCCTTTTCTTCATTATTTTCTACATTCCAATTTCAACTACACTTAATTTACCCGATGCTTTCCTTGGCTTCGCTGTCTGTTGGCTTTATGTGGTTATGACTGATAAAATCGAGCGCCTCGGTTCCCATTCTTATTTCCTATGTTTACATGTGTCATCTTGAACTATCTTGAGCAAACTGAACCTTGCCCGAATATGATTAGCAGATGCGGTAAGTTGTTCGTGCGGCAGAAAGAGAATGCGACAGTATTTTATCCTTGTACGTCTCGTGGAGGAAGTGCACGCATTTGCGCAATTTAATGCACAGGCGTCCGCCTGCATGCAACCGCACAATCGTCCCAAACACACGTCGCGCCTGAGGCTGTGCAGTTGCCGCAGAGCGAGTCGGAGTGCTAGAGCCGGCTTTTGTCACACCTCGGGCGAAATACGGATCTGCAGGTGCCGTGACTAGCATGTCGACCGTTCAAAATAGAAAAAAAAAAAAAAAAAAAAGGTCGCCGCGTGTCGCGTTATTCGCCACCGCGGGCAGTAGCGTCAGGGCGCGCGCGGGTGGGGATGCAATCTGTCCCTGAGGTATCGGCGAGTGAAAGTCGTACGTGGTCTTTGTATGCGTGTACTACATACAACCGTGCGTTTAGCACGTCCTTATTCAGACAACACCGAATAACCGGCGACTTTGGCCCCGGGGTGTTGTGCGCTCGGCTTTCAGCCATCATGGCGGCAGCGCCTATCTGACTCTGCCAGGCGCTTTTGCGTTTGTGATGGACGTGCGCGTGTTACTGCTTGCATTTTGCTCTCATGCTGCTATTGGGTTCTCCCTGTATTTTTTTTTTTTTTTTTCGTTGCTGGAGATTTTTTGTGAAGGTCCATCGCACAGCGCAGGCCTGCTGTAGACGAGATCGTGTTAGGACAGATTCGGTTTCGGAGGCTGTGCTTCTTGAGTGAGTACAGTGTGCGCAACTATGGACGCTATCTTACGCAGAACTAATATGAAATTCTGATGCTGTCGGATGTTTACTGCGCGATACTGCACGAGTGTGCCCCTCCGAATGGTACGGCGTGCTTGTCCGGGTCTCCCCCTTCCTAGGAGAAGGCTCGAACGCTCGTAAAAGCAAAGCTGCCATGGCGCATCGTCCTGTACCTTTGAGAAATGGAATGCCCAAGTGGCATTGCTTGGAAGACCTGGTTGGCAACAAGAAGGAATTCCTGGAAATGTTGTCGACGGCGCGCCTTCGTGGAAAACAGCACGCGCTGCTGCTGAAAAGAGAACCCGACTAACGCTGCGATAGATTTGATGAATCTACGTCATATGGCTGGGGGCAGTTTTTGTTCTTGATAGTGACGTCACATGTGTGCGGCATTTTCTGCAGGAGGAGTTTCACAACGCCACCGTTGCCGCAGTGCGTATCGGTAGTAATGTAGTCCTTATGTTGGTCGGAAGGACAACTATACGGCAAGAAGCGTGTTTGTTTGTACCACGACAAACTCGCAGCGCCCTCGAGCTCAAAATACCAGATGGGTGAGAATAAAAATTTTCTTCAATGGGAGAACAGTGTTTCTCCCATTTCCGCCCTCCCAACATACCCCTAAGATTCACTGGAAAAGTCCACGATGGCTTTCTCCTCGGCATTACCCTCAACGTTGTCTTGAACGTATATGTATATACAGCGGGAGAGCGGCTATAGGACACTTACCATGGAGACGCCGGCAGCGCCGCTACGCATGGGATCTGAACGTTGTGAAATCGGTTTCAGCGACTCGATGATCGCATATCTCGGTGGCCCCTCACTGTAATGAATTGCGCGGAAGTTTTTACTAGCGGTTCGAAAATAAAGTCCACTTGCCCGCCGAAATTTCGACTATCACTCGTGTTTTTCGGGCTTAAAAGATACGCCGGCATATTGCGGTTTAATGAATTCGACAAACTCGACTCGAGCTGTGCTCGGGGGGACGCATTCGTTTTCCGTAAACTGCGTGTCTGTCCTGTTTCCCCTTCGACAGGTAAACCTCAGTCTATTTCCGTCTCTGATTGAAAGCAAGCCAGACGTAAATGCGCGCTTATAGTTCTTCCCGTCTCTCTACCGTATAATCGCCTTCACTATATGCGTCTCGCTTAGGTCGGGGCGGTGCGACGTGTGTGACTCGTGCCTGTTTTTTTTTTTTTTTTTTTGTTCTGTCTGTAGCCGTGGCGTAAAATAATGGTAGTTCCACCTGAGCTCCCGTTTATCCCTGTTTACCGAGGCGTTCCTCGGGCGCTGCAGTGGGAAGCGTATTTAGCCTTCGGCGGGCGCTGGCCTCCTAATTGGATCGTAGGTGGCGTTCCGCAAAAGCGGCGCCTCCGCTAGGTACTCTCAATTGTCCCGGGCCAGGCGCGAAAGAAGGCCCGCGAACACCGCATTTTCATTGGCAGCGGGCGCGTGCAAAGGCGCCCAACGGATGAGCGAACGAAATAATGAATGAATAATGTCGGAGGTGGCGGGCGGTACTATGCTGAGCTGCCGCTGGGTTCCCGGAGCGAGGGCCCGCCTGATTTGCGCTTCGGGTGCGCTCATTCGGTGCCACGTGCCACGGACGGATGGCTTCCACCGCATCACTCCGTTTCTTGGCCTCTTGTTTGGGAAATCTCGCCTTGATCGGCTTAATGCGCTGATCCCTTTAGGAGATGGAAGGCGCTGTATCGCGTCCGCCGGCATCCCCCCCCCCCCCCCCTCTCCTAGCCTCGTTCCCCCCTTTCCCGGCCCATCTGTCGCGACAGATCGTGTGAGACGCGCTTCAGCACCTGCCTTGTGCACCTGCTGTTTGCGATCATGTGTACAGAAGCTGCGTGTTCGTAAACAGGTGGACATAGTTCAGACAAAAAGAGGAGACGAGGATGTTGCCACTTGGATAATCGCCGCTTTGAACGAGAATCTTTCGAAAGTAACTATAGGAAACTTTGACCGCGTCTGTCCGTAGAGTTTTGTACAAAAATTACTCGTGGGAGCTCCGACGTTATTGTGTCTACGGGAGCTGCGATTGTGGCTGTTTGGTCCAGCGAGGGAGCGATGGGTAATACATCCGTGGATTTGCCTAAACTTTGTTCTTTGGCTTCAAACGGCTTCGTGGTTATGTTGATCATGTAAAAAAAAAAGAGAGGAGAGAGAACGATAATTTATTGTGTTATAAAAGCAACAACACGCGACGACTATGTTTGCGTACTCCATGTAATATGGCAGCCGAACGATCGCAGCGCCACGGTTCGTTGGATTAACTGGAACTGGGCGACTGCTCTTGGCGGGCAATTGTGGACTATGGGGTTGGCAAAGCGGCAGTTTCTTTGAATTACATTCAAGGAAATTTAACATGTGCAAATTCTAACCTTAGAAGCACGGCGTACCGAACTTGTATACGACCTATTTTGGAATATGCTTGTACCCTTTGGGACCCGTCACAGATATGTCTCATAAATAAACTAGAGAAAATACAAAACAGAGCAGCCAGGTTCGGTTCGTCTACGGGAGGAGGTACAGTTGCAGAGCAATTAAAAAAAGAGCTCAATTGGGAATCCCTGTCGTCTCGCCTAAAGAAACTGCGGCTTCCGTATGAAATATATCATAACAAAACTGGAATTCATAGGGAAATGTACTTAAAACCGCCAAACTATATGTCTGCACGCACTGACCACCAGTGCAAAATTAGAGAATACCGGGCTAGGACGGGCCTGTATGCCATTTCCTTTTTTGTTAAAATTATCGCTCAGTGGAATCGGCTGTCATGTGGACAGGTGTGCAGTGTGAATCAAGATGTATTTTTTTCAGGTTTGTAACCCCCCTGCTGTAACGCTTTCGGGCTAAGTGCGGATATGTCTGAATAAAGAATAAAGAACTCTAAGGAGCCTACTCCCGTAGCATTCCGAGAATATTCCCGCCAACTAAAGTTATCTTTCTTTTTTTTTTGTCTGCACTGAATGTGACGGCGTCGTCGTCGCGTCTTACATCTTGACTCACAATCTGCAATCTGAAGCTTGCTTGTAAATACGGTGTCGAATTCGCTTTGACAGTGGTGACTGTGGCCCCGAAGGACTTCCGATCTCGTGTCCTTGATGATTACTTTTGCCGAGAGAAGAAGTGTCTTATTCAGTCATTCAGTGCACAGGAAAAAGTTTTTTAACGATCTACAGTGAAAGAACCGGGTTTTATGTTTCACCCGCGTGTTTGCACAGCTTTGTGTGCACAGTCAAACGTTAACTTAACCGTACCTTACTTTGTGAAATTTTCAATTTGGCGAAGTGTTTTGGATTCCACGACATACAGAGCCTAATCCATTGAAAATCTCGGTAAAACGAAGGGATTTTAGCGCTTCGCCTGTTCTAACGAAGTTTTTTGAGGTAAATGTGAGTAAAATACGGGAGAAATATATATTTATGCCGCGTTTAAGTTCAGGCAAAGGATGCACATTGACCTGTTAGCAAGGTTTGCCGCTCCCAAGAAGGAACACAGGACGAGTATAACGGGGATCGCTTTCAATAAGTACGTGCGCAAACAAAAATCGCGTTTTTCTTTTTGTTGTTGTTGAATGAATATAATTTTAATGATTCATCCTACAACAGCACCACTTAACACATAAACGAACAAAGAGAACGCGGGACCTCGTGCACTACTGGTGTACGCTGTTTTAACTGATGCAACATCACCACACACGTGTGCTGTGTTGTTCTTGCTCGTAACATTTTTAAGCGGTGCCGTTGTAGTATGGATCGTTGACAACTTACCTCGATTGGTTATCATAATAAATATAATGTTATTTTCATGAGTATTTTAGTGTTTCTGATCTATAGGGAAGTTCTACATTTAACAAAATAATTCTTGAGTGTCATCAGCTTTGTCAAATCGAGGTCCAACCCGATATTACGGCGAAACTTCATTACATGGCTATGATTAGCTGCAAGCTAAATGCGCTGAAAGTTCGCGATTTTCTGTAAGACCGAAATACTGCCGCTTACCATAGTCTTAACTATCCGCTTAACATACAGAATCAGATCGTGGTTTTGGCACGTAAAACCCCATAATTAATTAATTACAGGGGACTATATCATTGAGCAGAACCGGAAGCTTTGAATGCTATCCTCACAATTGAAGATGCTTGAAGGGTCTCCCCGTTTGTAAACAAACGAAGCGTCTATACGATTTCGCATGTGCTAAGTGTCTTCACGAACGTGAACGTTCTTCGCTTACTGCGGAAAGTTTCGAGTTGAAAATTGGATTCGTTCGAGTTGCGAGTTGCGAATTATTGGCGAGTTGCTATTGGAGTGGCGCTTTCGGCCTAGCTGCAGGTAAGCTTACGGTCAAAAATTAAGCTGTGATGCTTGTCGGAATACTGGAAAATGCGCTGAAAAAATGTTGCGTTTGTTGTTGCTGTTATTATTATTATTATTATTATTATTATTATTATTATTATTATTATTATTATTATTATTATTATTATTATTATTATTATATTTTTTGCTGCTGTTACCGCACTGTCGAATCGCTCTATCGTGGCTTTCCTCACGAGAGGATGAGGAAGGAGAGAAGGAAAGATAAAGAGTTTACGCAATGTACTGGTTTGATGGGTATAATTACATATGATAGCAAACTCGAACTGAAATAATAAAAAAATTACGACTAAACCCACTTCACGTTAATTGTCGACGTTAAGGCAGTTACCATTGAAGCAATGTAGCGACACGCTTTATTTCCAACGCCCAAAGGCGTCATGTATGAACCGTGGGCTTCAGGCGGACTCCTCTCTCACGCTTCCCTCTGCATTATGCGCCATCTATCGGCGCGCCCGCGAAGTCCGCGCGTAGCCCCCCCCCCCCCCCCTTTTTTTTTTTTATTGCGTGGCTTTTACGATGCGGGAGGCGCGGGTGCGTGCTAACGTTGAGAATTAATCCCTCGTTGCCGGCGAGCATTTGTGGCGTATAGCGCTGAAGCGTCGCGTTGCTGTGCTTGAGGCAGCCGCGTGATGCGGGTTGAGTCCGCCCTTCGCCTTAGAAAATTTAGAGGATTTTGTTTTCATTGAAGAGGGGAGTAACTTAGATATATAGATATATAGACAGACAGATAGACTCGAAGTAGTTGAAGTAGACTAACAATGTTACTTGCAATTAAACGGAGAGATGAAAAGAGAGTCAGCACATGCGTGTGTCTCTGTACATTTCTTCCCTTTCGTGCAGGCAGAGCCAGCCGGAGTTTCTGTGGTTAACCTTTCCGACTGTCTTTATCTCTATTCCTTGTAGTTTCCTCGCTTCGGCGATTTGTAGCATGGTGATAGCTAAGAGAAGCGATGTATTGAAGAAAAAAATAGTGTGTGTGTGTGTGTGTGTGTGTGTGTGTGTGTGTGTGTGTGTGTGTGTGTGTGTGTGTGTGTGTGTGTGTGTGTGTGTGTGTGTGTGTGTGTGTGTGTGTGTGTGTGTGTGTGTGTGTGTGTGTGTGTGTGTGTTAAGCTGATAACGGACAGGAAACACAGTGGTGCATTATGTACCAGCGTGGCTGAAGCTACGTACATCCGGCCGATGATTGTGTGGAAGTCCGAAGCCGAATGACGATTTCTTCTCCGCCCGTTCGTTGCTTTCTTCGCCACCTAAGCCGCTCCGCCCCGTCATTTGTTGCGCAATAAGAGCACGCTGCCGGCGTCCCCGATGTTCGCCCGCTTTCTTTCCTGCTGCTTTATTTCAGTCCGTTACCAATACGTCGTTCTTGTTCGGGGAGTTCGTCTCGTGGAAAGCCCGCATTTCGCGCTTCAGCGAGCAAGCGCCAGGCGAGACGGTCGGATCCCTCAGTTTGAGCCGCCCCATTTGTCTTCCTTCCTTGCGATCGCCAGTAAAGGAAGATACACAATGTTTTTCTTGGCTGAGATGAATCGGAAAGACGGCTACTGCGAAGGGCCGGCTGCGAGGGGCCGGCTGCGTAGGGGAAAGAAAGGTCCTGGTTGTGGCCTTCGCCGTCGTGTGCGATTCGGCTGGCGCTGCTGTTCGAGAGAAGCGTGTGCGACGCTTGAAAGGAGCAGGAAGATGGTGATAGCTGCATGCAAGTCTAGCCTTCCACGAGACTCGAGCGTTTCATTTCAGATTTTCTGGGGTGAACATGTCGCATTTTCGCATGTAACGTAAGCGTTTCAGAGATCACTAACGCTGTTATATGAGCGATAAAAAAAGAGGGTGAGAAGGATTTGTCCAGTGAGTGGTCACGTGTCGCACTACCGTCGAACGCTTCAGAAACGAACGCTACTACAGCGAAGCGAGAGAGAGAAAGAGAAGGGAGGAGTTAATGAAAGGAGGGAGGTTAACAAGACTTCGTCGAGTTTGCTACCCTACACGTGGGGAAGGGGATGTGGGAATGAAAGAAAGAGAGAGAGAGAGAAGACACGGAGTCTTGATCGCACTTTCACATGCACTAAGCCAGGTGCAGCATATCTAAAGTGGGGCACTCAAGCCTGTCACCTTCGGGTACTGTAGGAGAGCTCAAATGGCTTTCTGGGCTGATGAGCTGTGAGGCCAGGCTTCCAAGACCTTTGCTTCTTGTAAGTGGCCTATCGTCCAGTCTGTTCAAGGCACAATGGAAAGTCTGGCGACAGTATACAGTAGGAGTTAGTGACGTATACTCCTATCCACAGCCGACACAATAGTGTTGCGTCATTTCGTGAAAGGCTTGTTGGTTTTTAAAACATTTATGTCTTAAAATGCGGTGCATTTCAGTGCGTTTGGGACGGTGTCAGCATTGTATAGTTAGCAGTCAAGAGCGTTACGGTTGCGGAATGGAGGTATTTTGGAAGGTTTCCCTTGGGCAGAATGAGCGGCTTGAAAGAAATAAAAGGGCCCATTATCGCTAGAAGAACTATGTTTCGCTCACCGATTATTTCGTTACGCGGCTTCCTTTCGTATCCGTATTTGCCATTTAATCATTCTGTCTTATGCTCTTCTACTACTGCCATTTAATGCGCAGAAATTTCTGGTTTGGTGCCTCCGTGGTAGTTGTTTATCCTCCGACGAGAGCTGTACCTACCGTCCGTATTCGGTGCATCGTATGTGCGGCTCTTCGTATTTGTTAGTCCTTTTATTCTTAAGTGGCTCTCTGTTCACGACGTCATTAACGAGGCATAAATAAAAGAACAAGTTTCTTTAACGACCTGTCCAGCACACATGCACGCAAAACATCCAGTTGTCTCTTTCCATCCCCCCACATCTCGGCTTCATCGTCTTTCTCTGTTGCTATGCTTCGTTTCTTCGATCTCTTGATGTGGCCACCTGCCCAACTTTTTTTTTTCTTTTTTTATGGTTTCTTTTCTTTCCCAAGTGGCACAGCCGTTCGTCGTTCGAGGTACTTTACACACTATAGATGGTCCGATTTTTCCAATCTTGCAGCATGACAAGTTGCGTGCCTAATGGCGTGTATGAGCTCCGTTCCTTTTTTTTTTTTGTTATTTTTTAAAATTTGTGAACGTCAGTTGGCCAGAGCTGGTGCAAATTTAATGTCTTTTTTTTTTGCCACAGTATTTCTAGTCACTCCCACTAGGTTTAGTTTTTATTTTGTCTTCTTCTTTGTGGGTGTTTTCGAGATAACTTCTTTCTACTACGTTGCGTGAAAAAAAAAAAAAAAAAAACGGGGGGGGGGGGGGGGGGGCAATGCGGTGTCGTTCCCTCTACACTCATTCCCTCCTATCCGGTTTTTCTTGTCTATGCGGGCGTTGCCTTCTTTTGTGCACTGCTCTATTCGCAGTTTTGCTGCAATTTTCTCATCTATCTTCCTAGACCAATAATATCCTTATTTTATTTTGTTGTTGTCTGTTTCTCTTCTTATTGTTTTTTTTTTTTTTTTTTTTTTTTTGCGACGCTCTTGCAGACCAAGTGTTTCCCAGCATGTAGTATCCAATGCTGCGCGGAGCCTTAATTTGTAGCGCAATTTGAATCGGGAATGGCGCACGTTTCGAGGGTGTTCTTGGGAGCCGTTTCATTTTATGCAGTTTCCGGCTTGGCTTCAGTTCTTATTCGGTTTCAGAAAAGAAATACACATGTCCACCTACGACGACAGCAATTTCTTTGAACTTCGTTTTATTTTCCATCTTTTATCGGATTTCTCGTTCTCTCGCGCACATATACGCAGACACCTTTGACGGGAGCGTTGTTTACTGCGTTTACTATTACAGGTCAGTAGGTCACGTGCACATAGGTGTCGTGTGTACCCTTGAAGGTCACCGATTCTAATGGAAAACATTTGTTAAGCTAGAAAAAAAAATTGGTTATGGGCCGTCGCGGTGCAGCTGTGGCTATGAGATTGCGCTGTCAAGCACGAGGCATCTAGTTGGATTCCCCGTCGCGGCGCGTTTATTCGGATGGGGGCTGTGCGCAAAAAAAAAAAAAAAAAAAAAAAAAAAAAAAACGCTTTTGTATCGCGCGTTGAGCGCGCATTAAAGAAACTCTGGTGTCCAGACAGATATGGAGCCACCACTTCGGTGTCTCTCTCAGTGCCTGCGTTGCTTTGGGTCGTTAAAAACAATTCGTCAGAATTGGTTGCAGTCGCAACTGCTATAGTTTCATGGAGAATTTGTACCCCCTTTCTACTTCGAGCCGCCGTTCCTGACTTCTCGTTTCTGTATCCTCGCTGCTGTTCCTCGCGTCTGTCTTAGTCCTTATCGTGCGTCTTTGGCAGATGCTTGTGTACCCACAACTTGTCTGGATCACGCACACTTCCCGTTAGAGCTTTTTGCGCGTCGGTATTTTTGACAGTGTTAACGACTCGCCAATTTTCTTCTTTAGTTCGATAGCATTGTCCGTTCTTTCTTTCTTTCTCTTTCTTTCTTTTCATTTTATTGGCGACCGGGTCCTGGGTTTTTTTTTTCTTTTTTTTTTTGTGTCCTCACTTTGCGGTGGAAAACTCCTTAAGAACTTGTGCAAAAATAAAGAAAAACAAATAAAAAATAAAAAAAGCATGTTGAGTTGTGTCGCAACATCCAAACCCACGGGTCCCTTCGTTTGTATACAAATTAAGCTTAGCTGTTGAGTGCGTAAACCATGAGCCGCTTTATATCTGCCGGCACCCGTGGTTTATGATGTATGATCGGAACATGCGTGAGACAACATAGGAGACGAGACGTGCATTTGCGAGGAAAAATTAAGCGGGGACTACATGACACCTATCTGTGACATGTTCTCGCGGCATATACTTTCGTTGTAGTGTCTCCCTCTGTCGGCGTTCTATTTAACGCCGTTTGCGTATACACCGTGGAGCAGCTGCTTTGTTTTTGTTAATACCTTTTACGTACACAGCTATCATGTCAAAGAAGAGCAGTAGCCGGAGCCAATGTGGACCGCCACCATCTCTTTACTGGTAACCTCAAAAATAACATTTCGGCCGGGGTTAAGGAGCGATGAACTCGTCGCCGTTAATGAAGTGTTCCACCTTCGAGAATGTTGTTCTTGTGGTCTTAACAAAACCTGTTGCTTTCGTCGCTCATCTCCTGCCTCGATGTTGTAAGAATACGTTGCGTAGGGTGCAGTATTTTTTGTTACGCTCGTTCGAGAGTTCACAGCGCTGAGGACGCGTAGGACTCGACTCATGGCTTATGATACGGGTGGTTTCGAAATTCGCGGGTCAGCGACGTCAAACTTTCGCAGTTTGGCTTTCTTTCATTTAAAGTTTAGGCCCGAGGAGCAACTTCAAATAAAGACATGTGCTTTTCTTGCCTTTAAAAATTGTTTGGGGCTGTCTGACGTTGCCGTCTAGTATGCATGTCCTGCCTATTCAGCGCATTGAGTTACTACACCGCGCACTGCTTCAATTGAGTTCTAATTCTTCCATGTGTCGATGCGCACGCCAACTTCTTAAGTGATGTCTTACGGGTTTCTCGCTGAGTGTCTAATGAGGCACACGTGTGCCAAGAGTCTGCTTGTGATATCTTTATCAGCCTCGGAACTGTTCGTATTGACTACGTTTCTGTGCACCTCCTAACTCGGTAAAGCGAACCATAGCTTCCTTCGACACTAAGCGTGGTCGTTTGAGTTTCTTTGACGCTTTTGATATATATGTTGTTTTTTTTTCATATTCCAGGCGGCTCTCGTTTCGTATGCCCGGCCTAGTACGCGGCACAATTCCTCGCAGCGTTTCTTTATGTTCATCCATTCCTGCGTCGAGTCCCGAATGAATTCGAATAGCTTGAGGCACTGTGCTGCTCTAAATTGTTCAGCCGTGGCTCGTTTTCGCACCGGTCTGCATCTCATCTGCGAGGGTCTAGAAATACCGGTCGAGGAAAGGCTCGTGTAATGACGTTGCGTTTGTAATGAGGGCAGTTGTGCTACGGGAGCGTTGATTGGCACAGTTATTAACGGAGCCTGTCGGAGACGAGTTATCTAATTCCGCGCACATAGGGGTCGTTCTGGGTCGTAACGTAGGAAGCTGTAATTTTCCGTATGATTTATCGAGCTGCCGAGTTTATCGATTCTCTGTATTGAGCTTTTGTTCCGGATACCCTCATTTAAAAAGAAGGAATTTTGCGCACAGGCAGGGCAAGGTAAAAGTAAACGACGTCACGCTGTAATTGTGCCGTTCGTATCCGTGGGTCCCTGGTGTTCCATCCTAGAGTCGTACTGTCGGTTTCCTTGTCGCTTGAATACAAAACGATTCTTCGATTACGTGGTCGCTGTTGGATACGTAGAGGTATCTAAGCTCTTCGGAACATTTCTGCGAGGAATTATTCCCGCGGAGTGAAGCGCAGGAGGCAACTTAAACGTGCACTGTTACCGCATTTGTGTTTGAGGATTTATTTCGCTGCTGTAAATGTTTTCCATTTCATTGCTTTTTGGCTGCTGAGTCGATCGAGGAGATGCACTTAAACATGTGCAGGCGCTTCTGCTCTTGAAGGTTTCCTATTTGTTTTTGTTTAATGTGTGACCCTTACTTAAGAAGGATGACCAATTCGGTCTCCAAACAATGCTAAGAAGAATTTCCTGTTCCCGGTGGTTATTGTCACCTCATCACTAGTTGTGTTCGGCTACCACTTATTGTATGGGCTCGACATCAAAATTAACCGTCTTTGGGAACACTGATGTATATATGGACTTAGCATTGTATGTTGTCTTTACCGTACGTACTCCAGGCCTCCGCTGTAATAATTTTCGTTATTGTGTAGACAGCTTACTAGACTGAGTAGTTTATAGTATCTGCTAGGTTGATTATTGACACGTAGCAGTTACGGCATAGAGACAGGCGCTAGAATAACTTAATTTTATGATGAATTTCGGCCTCCTCAAAACGCGCCTCGGTGTCTTCTTTCTTTTTGGTATGATGAAAATGTGTTGTGTGACTGATTGCGGAGAAACTATGTCCCATGCACACTGGCAGCGATAACTTTTCCGTGTGGTAGAATATAGCGTAAGGTTACATAACAGTGTTATGCGTAAACTTTGTTCCTTTAGTGGTTATGACTCCTTGTGTTAGCGAAAGGATGTTAAATACGTAAACCGACGTATGACTGATTTGTGAGCGCGGCGAAGTTCAGGCGATCCTCAGGACTCCTGAATATATGTTGGTATAAAAGCCACCCCTTGCAAACATTATTCACGATATTCAGTTGCATATGAACAAAAATGCTTTTGAAGGAAATGGAAAGACAACAAAGTTCCTCTAACGGCTTCTGTAAGGGAAACTTGGATCGTGTGATATCACATGCGAAACAGGCAACCGCACACCTGCTTTTCAGTTACGGATCCTCGTATACGTGACTGTCTCGTCGTTAATCAGGCCACGCAATTAAGAACGACGTCGCTGCCTCTAATGCGGCCGGTATGGCAGCAGTGTCGAATGACACGTTCGATGGAATCACGTGAGAGTGCGAATTTATTCTAGCTGGTACATGTTTAGGCTATACAAAAGAGACTCTACATTTTTGTGGATGTGAGCACGCCACAAGTTAGTCACTTTCTCAGGGTGTGCATGTTTTCGCGCTCGCGTACTGGCGATTTATTTTTTTCGAGAAAGTGATTCGCCATTACGTTAAAGCGCTTTTACACGTATGCCCTCTCCACTCGGATATGAGTATTCCGTTGCTTTTCACGATGCTAGATTTTTTTTAAAATTTTCGTTGTGTCCGTGCTCGAGTATTTACCGTTGACTACTGCAGTCAGTAAAACTTCGAATGTAATGTCTACCCCCGGCGGGTACATGTGGATTTTTTTTAAATCTATCGTCTTGCTGTTCAGTTTACTACATAGATCTTGTCGGCCAGGTGCTATCGTCGATGACATATTAATTTTTTTTTCTCTTGTATATTGTTCAATTGCGGTACTTACCAAGTGAGCTGAAGCACCTTACCTCGGACCGTCGCGGTTTTCGCATTCATTCGTGTACACCGCTTGCGCCGTTCCTGCAGAAACGGACTTCTTTCGTTTTAGCATTCCTCTTGATTTCATTTCCTTGCTCTCCGTGCATGTATGCCTTCTATCAAAATGCTGTGTATCAAGGTGGAGTTGGAAACGCTTCCGGCTTTTCATAGTGCATTGCAGTTTGAATCTCCATCAGCCGCCCGCAAATCACCACGTATCGGTTTCCCTAGACGCTGGCGTGCGTCATGAGTTCGGAAGCGGAGTTGCAAGCTGGGTGCTCGGTCACGTTTTCCCTTCGGAACGCCGTCCGTGACGCTCATACATTGGCGTGACACGCAATTTCTCCATGAGTTCCGCGTTATTGGCTGTTTTGGAAAACCTTGGGAAACACTTCCTGCTTGTATGTTGCGCATGGTGTGGTTTCACTTATCTGTATAGATCTACTACAGCTGTTTCAGCCAGCTTTCGTGGTGTCGGTCGAATTTTGTTGTCATCGTCACCGTTGCGAATTGAAATTGGAAGCAACGATTCGATTTAGCGGTATTAGTTAGCGGTATTTTCTTGCGACACTCAAAAGTTTCATTTTAGTGATCGCCTGCAATCCTTGTTGCTTTTGAAAGTGCACAGTCTTTGTGAAAAAGTTTCGCTGTCATTCTCTGTGTGAAAATATTCCGCAGCGTAAAAAAAAAAAAGAAAAAGAACGTATTGCGCTTTTAGGCACGTGTCAAAGTCACCCTCGACGCCACATAATAAGCTAGAAACTACATACAAACCGCAAAGTTCGGGGAAAAACCGAAGAAAGCTATGACAGCAACGAACAAACAAAATTTGCGTGCCTTCAAATGCAGCCCCCTTATTTTTCTTCAGTTTGGTGTGCCAAGAAATCTTGTGTTGAAATTTTTCATCTCTGCGAGGGGCTGTGTTACTGATTACAGATAAGCTTTTGGAGATATCTGGCGTTAGTGCTGCCTATTTTCCGATGCCACTATAATAATAATAATAATAATAATAATAATAATAATAATAATAATAATAATAATAATAATAATAATAATAATAATAATAATAATAATAATAATAATACAGTGTTCCCGAGCTGCATGTAAGTGATATATACATTTTGGAAGACGCATGCAGTTGTGATTTCAACTTTTCAAACTTTTCATTTTATGGTCACCACTCTTGGTGGTCATCATGTCTCGAGCCGCAACACTGGTCATCGCTTAAAAATTCGCGTTAAATCATGTACGGGCTGTGTTGATAGCGATAAAGTAAGCAAGTATTTCATGTCAATGCGTATTTTCAAAAAAGGCGTTTACCGAAGGTTCATTTGTTTCTTTTATCGGGCTTTACATGTTTATTCATATAAAGACTCGCAGAATTATGCACCGCTCATATATTTTTGACCAAGCATTGAAGCCGTTCTTTTCTTTTCCTTTTTAGAAATTTTGGTGTGTAATTTAATAGTTTTTGTATCACTTTATTCAATATTATGTCCTTTTTATTTCGAACTAAGCTTATGACTTGTATCGAAGACATAGCTTTGTACATTTTTTAAACATGTTTTTTTTTCTTTTGTTTTGGGCAAAAACGGTTTCAGAAAAAAGCAGAAAAAAACAACTTGTATTTAAATAGGGGTGTTCGAATAGTAAATTTTTCCACTCGGATACGAATATTTCAGAGGAACGAGTTACGAATATCGAATTGGATCTTCCCCAATTTCTAAAAATAAGATCACAATTTCGGTGACATTGGCACAAAAAGGGGAGGAGTTGGGGGGCTTGTCTACGCTTTCTTTTTTTGAAAGATGTAATGCCGTTAACTGCTGGGTGTTAAGTCAAATTAGAAGCTTTTAAATGAGAAACGACGGAAGGTAGGATCATGTCTGGTCCACCATGGCAATTACAGCAACGAAAAAAAAAAAAAAGGAAGAACGGTACAGCAAGTTCCCGGATGCATGCCGCGTAAAATAGTGCTTGTTGGACGTGCTTGGGGCATTACTATAGCACCGCGCATCGTTCTGAATGAATCCAAACGTGGTGAGACTGTCCAGACAAAACAGTAAATAGCCTTGCCTAAATTGAGACAGCGAAGTCGTAAGCTATGTAATGCGAGATATGCTTACTTAACAGCTGGTAACTATTGTTCGTAAGCTACATCCCCCGTGTGATCGTTCAGGAAGGGGAGGCCTGTGCGCAACAACTGCGGTTAACTTGCAGCAGAATCATTCGGAAGGGTCTCCACTTCCATATGTCTCTCTCCCTCTAAACTGCAAGAACTGTTGTTGTCGCTTGTAGTGTTCGAACGAAACGAATGTTCGACAATTTCCAATAGCGAGTTCTTGAATCGAATATTTATCGAATAGCTAAGACTATTCGTTTGGTATTTGGATTCGCACACGCCTAGCTTCAGTTTTCACCATCGTAGTTTAGTAGCTGGTTGCCTGTGACTGAAAAAAAAAAAAAAAAAAAGAAACAGAAAAAGCCTTTTATCGGTTCATGTCTTTGAAATAATGGGCCCCAGCGTTGAGAAAAAATACAAACATATTTTCATATGTTTAGGTGTATAAATGGCGGTTATTTTTCGTATGGATGATCTGGCAACATTTTACCGACATTGCTGGTGTCTATCTTGCTTTTCTACTATATGTGTACCGCGGCTGCGTACGTAATATGCTCAGGGGCACAGATTCCAGCTGAAACTCCGGTTGTTACCGCTCTTTTTTTTTAAATTATGTTTACGCTGCGTCGATCATCGTTTTGTTTCTCTCTCAGCCTATCAGTGTGTCTGTTTTCTTTGCGCTTCAACTTGAGTAATTAGGATCCCAGTAATAATGTGATTAACTGGGGGACGTCCCTCTGGATGTTCTGGCGCTTCTGACACAGCGCTTACTCTCAGAAGGCTTGCTGCGTAGGCAGTGCGTGCTTCGTTTCGACGCACACGCACATGAGTCCCAAGAGAACGATGGCGATATGCGCTGGGCAGTTACTTTTATTCTTTTTCTTTAGTGTGCATAAAGTGAGTGGCTGCTGGCGTCCTGTCGTTGTTTGAAGCCCAGTAATGAGGAATAATGCACTCCGGCTTGCGTGGCTTGTGCAGCGTGCCCTGATGACTTATTTTCCTTGGCTTTTTGTTCTTCCTGAAGTGTTATACGGTGTAATTGGCCTGTAACAGCGCATCTGTGCGTCGGCATTACTGTGCCGTAACTTTGTCCACGAGTCTTCCAACTCCAACGGTGATGAGGAGGTTATATAAACATGGAGATAGCGTTTATTTGCAAAAGCTCGTGGGCTGTTTTGACTTGTTGGCCTCTGCACGTGCGAAACCCTGGTCTGTACGCCCCTTTGCTGCGGAGCAGGCAACAGTGTAGAAGATTTTCTCTCTCTTTGTCTCTACGCGTATGTTGCATATTCTCTAGGGATTCGCGTCCGACGAGTGAATGCTTCAAATGCGAAACACAGAATACCTTATTTTCCAACAACCTTGTTGAGGGGTCCTCCTGGTGAAAAGTGTTGAACAGTTTGAATGTGGCGCCTTGAGGTCCTCGTACGGCAGCAGTACGATTAATATCCATACAAGATAAAACACACGTTAAGTACTCCTACCATGGGCATAAAACAATAAACATACATCCTATGAGACATTAAACTACAGTGTATACTTGCATAGAAAAAGATATTTTAAAAAATCACAGCATGCCATCAACGGGCTTGATAATAAATTAAAACACATTGCAATGCTCTATAACACAATACTTGAAATAAACTAAGTGTTAATGCATATCGCGCAGTAAACAATGTGGAAGAGAAAAACAAAACGAGTGATTTTCTTATTGGTGCTTACAAAGTACGTTATTTTTCTTTCGGGTGAGGGTGCTTATAAGGATATTTTCTTTCGCGGGTTTATTTATTTAAAAGTGAAGCTAACATGTGTGTTAGCGGCTGCATGAGGTAATTTAGAAGTTGAAAGCAATAAATATGAAAGAAAAAAAGAATTTATGCACATCCAAAGCACATTTTGGTACATGTGTGTGGCGAAGCTTTCGTGAAACGCTTTGATGAAATGCTACAAATTTCACATTTTCACAACGGCGTGCTTAACGTAAAGGAAGCTAAAGCGCTCGCAGCCGTGCTACGCAATGCAAAAATTGTTATATTAACTTGTATTTCTTCACTTCTTACGTATTTTAAGTGTGCTGGCCCTTTCTTGGCCGATCGCCCGCTGTGGGTGCGTGCAATAGTATGGAAATCACCATTGTAGAAAGCAAGCGAACACGCGTCTCTGCTGATGTTTGGTTGTGGGCATGTTCCGTAGTATGGAAATCGTCGCCATCATCATCGACACCGGGCGATCATCTCAAACTGCTAGTTGGCGTTGGGACGGTGTGCCGCCCGCATCTTGGCCGGTGCCACGTTCTGGGTATGGACCATAGTATGAAAAACATCATCATAACGGACTCACTGCGATAATTGGAAAGAGCTATATGTCGTTGGAACGATATAAATACACGCGCGACTTTGGCCTAATGGGAAAAAGACGAAGACGCCGTTCGATACGCAAACTATGCAACGATCGATCAGGAATGCGGAAATACGTGCTTTTGATAATGTACAAAATGTACGACCGCCCGAATTTAGAATTTGGATGTGTGCTATATTCTGGTGCGCCAGCTTATGAATTACAGCCTCCGGTTCCTTTGGAACGGGAGGCCCTGCGGCTCGGCTGTGGATTGCCATAATTTGTTGATAATAACGTGCTGCACCATAAAGTACGGTTGGCCATCTCTCGCCTGTAGATTTCGTTTTCCCACTGTTCTAACATTCTTAAAGAAATGTACGAAGCGCCGATCAGAAGATTAGAAAGCATTTTAGTTTCCCGGCCGGCGTTATTTCTTGGAGTTGATTGGCCCAGATTTCGTACACCTCAGGTGATCTTCGTATACATAGCATGCTTGAGCCTTCGAATGTACACATCAGTGAGATACCATCTTTGGACGGTGCGCGAGAATCCTAGAGATAATCGGCGATGATATCTATCCAGGCAATTCTCCTACAACATTTTAAATAGGTTTTTACAGGATCATTTAGTGGATAGTTTACAGGATCGTCATTGCCACACGTGCATCAAAATGTGATGGAAAGTTGGGTATTAGCATTCTCTCGCCTGTGTTTGATTGTTTTTTTCTCTCTTATAGTTCCGTACCGGTATTTCTGGCTTAATTGGCGGTTATATATTAGACTTGCAAAAACTAAGTACATGAACTTCATCAGAGTTCATAATAACGGATTCATTATCCTTCACTGCCAATAGTGATTCTCACATTTTGCATACATTCCATTCTCTATTACCTGTTCAACGAAACTGAATAAGACTAGTCTGTGAACATGGACAAAATGTATAATTCATGAAGGAAATGACAGATAGCCTGGCGAGAGCAGGCCTCGGTGGCTCAGTTATCTCGGTACCTCCAGCATCAACATTCATTTCTGCAGCTAGATTCAGGTGATATGCTATCATGCTTGACATCTTAAAGCCAGCTATAACTAATTTTGCAGAGTATCGACGTCTACTATTCGCGTGGTGCAGAAATTTCGTTCATACTCGTTACATTGCAGCAAGTTCCGATTATGGTGTCGCGAATACATTCCTTAAACTTTTATCAGCACAGCGTTGGTCTAGCTCTCTCTGGCGGAAGTCAAGATGAAGGTACTATGGCTGCCTGAACGAATGGAAAATATTGACATACGTGAAGCGCTTGAGTCATGCGGGCATACTAAATTAAAAAAAAAAACACCGCATATCCACGAAGTGAATGATGATGAGTGGGTGAAGCACCGGGGGATCATTCGGGTAACCGTGAACCCCCCCGTACATTGCCCACTCGAACATGCAAATGAGTGACAACACATGTGTACAGTATATACAATGTTGTTTTATTGGTCGTATATGGTATTGAGGTGCGGACCTCGATTTCCTTTCATTAAGACTGCTTTGTGATCAGTGCAGCAGCACGGCTGACGCCGGCAAGCGGACCCAGAGGTGGCGAGAGCGCGGGAAGCGGCCGCAAAACGCCGGAAGCGTTATCTACCTGGGGTGGGTGGCGCCGATGCTCGGTTCAAGCGCGAGCTTCGCGAGCCATCAGCTCCGGGTCCGCTTGCCGGCGTTGCCGTACTGCTGCAGTTTTGCGAGCCCTCAGCTCCGGGTCCGCATGCCGGCGTTGCCGTGCTGCTGCAGCTTCGTGAGCCCTCAGATTCGGGTCCGCTTGCCGGCGTTGCCGTTGCGCTGCAGCTTCCCGCGCCCTAGACTCCGGGTCCACTTGCAGTTGAGCCGCCACTCTCGCCTTTTCATCCATAGCGGGCGCGCCGTTATCAGGAGCGACTGTTATCATCCATGGCTGAAGAGAGAAAGAGCGCGCGCGGTCGGGAACGCGCGCCTATGTAGCCCTTGTAAAACCCCTATATATAAAAAGTAGCGCCAACCACTTCCCTCCTTCTCCGTTCCACTGTCGCGCTCGGCGCGGCCAGCGCGATCGAGGCGCGATATCGACAGTGCCGCCGCCTACGTCGGGCCTGCCGTGGCAGACGACAGATAACGCGCTACCAGAGGAAATCCACGGAACACTTCGATCGCGCCCTGCGGAGAAGTTTTTGAGGCGCGATTTTGCTTCGTCAGTCAGTGACCGGCCTTAATAATACCGTTTTGGAAGTAGCAACGCGACGATGCGAGACGGCGCAAATGCCAAGTGTGCAGCAAACGTTTGCGCTCGCCGGATGGTAAACAAAAAAAAAAAAAGTATTTTGCCCTCGCCTTGTCGGTTGCGGCAGCTTAAGCCGCAGCAGCATGCCAACACAACGAAGTTCTTGTCCCTAACACGTTTGATCCGTTTGTGCGTACAGCACTTTCGTCGCACAGGCCCGAGAATGGCGGTCGGGGCGCGCTGGAAAGAAAAAAAAAATACAAAAGCGCAACGCTTGCTTCCGCGTGGCACGGATTGGCCAATGGGGGAGCGGAGGAGGCTGGGGCGACAGGAGGCGGCGAGGAGGAAACGCTAGGGTGAGCTCGGTGGCGGCAAGATCTAAGAATTGCGCTACTTCTTATATATAGGGGATTTAAGCCCTTGTGCACCGCAGCGCCCCTAGCAGACTCCATGCAAACCAGAACTACGGACGACGACGATGACGAGGGGGGGGGGGGGGGCGACAAGGCTCGGCCCTAAGGTACTTCGCCCCTACAAGCTGCAGAAACTTGGAAAGATGTCTCATAGGGAACAGATGCGCACACTCTAGCAAGACGTTGTACTGTTGCTTGTTGATGGAGTTTGCGTCAGTGACATTCCACATCTACAGACCGTTGGCGGCTTAGAGAGCGTAGTACTCATTTCTGGCAGGCCACGTTATGTCTATGGTGCCGCAGGGTCCGGGCACATTCGTCGACACTGTCAGACGCCGCGCTGCGACCTGTTTTGACACTCGGCTGAAGAGTGTGTGGTGACCTACGCCGTGAAACTACGGAATTGCACAGGAGCACCTACCTGATGATGCTCTACAATACCATACCATTGATACTACAGAAGTGATACACAGGGCCACCTTCCAGGTATACTGTGGTTTCCGAAGCCAACACTGTCGAGAAGGCAACGCGTAGTGAGTGCACCGTCGCGATGCCGTCTGGCGACAAGGCGGGAAGTGCAGATGTGACTTTCCTCTGCGAGAAGCTAGCGTCCCTGGCGCCTGAGACAACGGCGAACGACCAAGAGAACCTCATCCGGGCTGCTCCTAGGGAAACTTTGGAAACGGAACCACCTAGTGCACAGCAGCTTCTTCCAGTACCATCTGCAGAGTGTGCGTGGCTGCACCGATATACCTATAGCTAAGCGCCCTGCATCGTGCAATACTGAGACGAGTGAGGGAACAAGCGGCCCTCTGCAATCACGTCGTCGGGGACCAACAACAAAGGAAGTGCAGGCGCTCAAGATCAAGGAGGCCTAGCGTTGGTACAGGGGAGAGTACGCCCCCACCTTCCCCGCCCGATCGCCAAATCCAGCTTTGAGGCAAAACATTTTGTCGCCATGGCACTGTCCCAGCAAATTAAGTTTGCAACGGTTAACGTATGTGGTCAGGGACTCCGGAACGTTTTTCGGAGTGCGGGGGGGGGGGGGGGGGGGGGGGGGGGGGGGGGGCAAGTATTGTCGTTTTTATGTTGTTTATTATTTATTTTTTTTCTCATTTTTTAAATTCTTGTTTATTTACATTACATTTTATTATTTTAGTAATTAGTTTAATTTTAATGACATCAATAATGTGTTAAATAATGGGTTAATTTATTTTAGTCGTATTAAATTTTACATATTTATGTCCTTGCTTATTCTGCATTGTTATACACTTTAAAAATTGTTGGAAATTTCAGAAGTAGTGAAAACCTGCGCAGACTGCGCGAATGACAAAACGGGTTCGAAAGCTGCGAAAAATTATTTTTAATATTTCTGCATTTGCTCCCGCAGTGAAGCAAATGTCAACTGACACAAGTACACAAATGTGATATAAGTAGAAAAGAAAGTAGGTACTAGGTACAAAGCTGTTATCGCAGATTGACGAGCTTCATGGCTGGCATGGCAAGAGGGCGTTGGGCAGGGGAGGTTGTCATAGTAGGTCGCTGTTCGTTCTGCCGTTCTAGACACGAACTCTTTCATAACGGCATCCAAGTGCAGTTCCGGAGTTCTCTTCTTGTGCACGTGGAGAAGAAGGTTCGTCAGCCTCCTCTGCGTCATTCGATTGCGCAAAAGTGTTTTTACTCGCCCCAGAGCACTGAAAGATCACTCTCCTGAAGCAGCTGACACAGGCACAGAAAACACGAGTTGCAGGTACCGGACAACCTCGTCCATCATCTTACGCATATCTGCAGACTTCCTCTGCAGAATTCGTGAAATGCGTTCACTTGCGGCCGGACGCTTGTCACGCAGGAGCGTTGGGGGAAGCACGACATGCGCTGAAAGCCTTCTGATGTCAAAATCTGCAGCGTGTACTCCTAAAAGCTCATTTAGGTCGTGTGCCGCAAACTTTCTACCTTCAGCAGCGTCAGTCAAAATGCGCTCGAGGCTAATCAGCTGCTCCATGCCAGGCTGTTCAAATCGCCGTCGGATCTCGCTGGTAATACGATCGATAGCGGCAAAAGTACTATTTTCTCTGTGATGACTTGCCATCAAGCGCTGCAGGCTCCTCAGGCTTGTATGTGAATTGAAGCCTTCTGGGTGGCTGCGAAACTCTAGGCACACGAGGTTCCTTTAGATCTAACTCTGTTGCTCTTGAGTTCGTCCGCTGCCATAGGACGTCAAATGAGGCGTCAAACCGTAACCTTGACAAGTGGTCACAAAGAACCTCTGCTGCTTCTTTTACTCCTGCAGCGCGGTAAACAGGGCTTTGAAGCACCCTCGCTAATTCCTCGCATGGGCGAAACAGGGCTATAGAAAGGTTGATACCCAATAAGGTTTCGAACTTCTTTAATACTTTCTCATATCCTTTTATAGCTCTCTTACTGGTGCCACTGAGCAAGCTTTGAACGTGTACCAGTTCCTGCCAAGTCTCCTGCACCCTTTCATAGTTCTCAACGAATTTGTCCATTGATGTCACTCTTACTGTCCACCTCATTGGATTCAGCAATAGCAGCAGGGTGTTCGCCCTGGAACAATCTTGCTCACCGACATCATTACCCGGGAGGAAGTACAACGCTCAATTACAACGCTTAAGTACAACAACAGTTTGCGTGTCAGGAGTAGTCTTTCCTTTCTTGTAAGAGTTCGGGTCAGTTTTGTTGGATCTTAAGAGGTAGTTTGGAAATATACAGTGTCCGGTGATTGGGCCTGGCTTGTATATTATTTTGTAGTGAAATGCCGTGGCGTGAGGGGAAATGTTTCTTATCCATTGATGTGTTGTTGTTCCCTCTCCGTGTGTAAGTCAATATTCCGCCAATTTTTGTGTATCTGTTTGCGTAGTTGTGATTTGATGAAGAGTTTTGTTACTGCCATGTTGATGGCGTGCCTTAATTTTTGGCTTCTTAACCGGCCATCATGCCACCGTTGTACGTCCAGTTGATCATCGGCCTTCTGGAAAGCATTGGACCACACTACCACCAGTTTGAAAATTTAACTATAGCTATTGTCGAAAATTTGATTTCAGCGTAAACGGTCGAAAAGTGGGGGGGCCCTGCCCCCTCTGGAAAAACGTTAGCTCCCCCCAACAGTGCTGAAGTGCAGTGCTCTCTCTTATACTTGAAAAGGCTCGGCTTGTTGACCCAGGGGCATCGAGAAACCTCTTATGTATCGGCTCTTATAGCCTCTGAACTCTCTTGTAAAAGATAACCTATTTCATTTTCAGACCACCGCATTGTTATCGCGCAGATTGGCAAAAGTATTCGTTCAAATGTCAAACCGAAGGGAGCGCTTTGGAAACTTAACTCTTCACTTGTGAATGATGGGACTTTACTGCTCGTGTGTGCTTGGCACTGAAAACTTGTTTGGCTGCTGATATGACTTTAACTACCACTTGGGATATTGTCAAACAAGAAGTTCGGATAATTGCTATGGAAATTGAATCTGTGAGGTCGTTTTAAAGAAAATTCGAAGAAAAGACTGCTGAAATGTCTTCATAACCTCTATGGCATAGGATGTGAGGCACCTGGCTGTTATGTGGACGAAATTACTAATGCTAAATGTGCACTCCAGGAATATGACGCAATACACTACACAGGTGCTCGTGTTCGATTGCGTAATTAACGCACTTTGCATTCTGAGTAAACCACGCGTCAAATTTTACTTGATGAATACCGCACTGCAAAAAAGCAGGCTTACACTAGATATTTATTCATGGTTATTCATTCACGTTTTTCACGGTCTCTAATACAAATGAAATTATGCCCGAATTTCAGGCTTACTGCATGGCATTGTTTAGCGCCCGTTCTGATAAACAATTGATGATATGGTAGCACGTTTTGTGTTCCTGTGACCTCTTTACTAAAGACAAGTGTACTGTCACTAGTAGTTCTTTCACTCAACAAGAAATAAGAAGTACATACTGACAGTGTCAAAGACGCCGGGTCCTGATGGAATTTCGGGTGAGTTTGCTAAAGCCTTTAAATCCCTACTTTGCCCCTTATTACTCGATATTTTGAGAGTTGGTTTTGATCCGGAGACCCTTGCGCAGACATTCACAGGAAGCCACACAGTGTTAATTCCGAAATACACCGACAGAGAGAACTGCAATCTATTGAAGCTTACCAACCTATTACACTGTGTAATGTTGACCATATATTTTTGCGAAGGTATTCTCAAACACACTACAATTTTCAATGTGAATTGTTATTGTTTTTCACCCGACTTGTGGTCTGAAAGGTCGCTCAATGTAATCAAACGCACACATAACTCGTACAGTACTGGAACATTGTTCCAGTTCTCACGACCAACTAGCAATGCTCCAAGTGGACTTAGCTAGGGCATTTCATTGGGTTCATCATTCTTTTCTGTTTCTTCTTCTCGAACATGCTAACGTCGGCTCCATTATATTTAAAGGTGTGCAACTGTGCTGTAATCATTGTTCAGCTAGTTTGATTAAGTATGGTCACCTTTGAAAACCTATCTACATTAGTTTCTATGTGAAGCAAGGTTTAACGCTGTCGCCTTTACTATTTGCCCTTTACCTACAACCACTGTGCTTATTAAGCGTAATTCACCGTAGCCATATTCATGGTTTCAGTGTTTTCGGAAGTGAGGTTAAGGTGCTGGCATATGCGGACGACCTTGCTTTCTTTTGTATGGGCAAGTTTAGTATCAAAATGGTGGCGTCCATGATAGAGCAATTTGTGGCCATCTCAGGTGTACGAATGAACTGTGCTAAAAGTTTGACGAGACTGTGGTTCGGTTCATAGATCCTTAACCCGGCACCGTTCCTTGACATAGAATGGTCTTGTGAGCCCCTAAAGTACCTTGGCGTTGCGTTGGTTGAATATAAGTCAAGTGAACATTACTGGAGAGAGCGTGTACCAACCCTAAAAAGTTACGCCGAAGCATTCGTTCACGATTACCTCTCGATCTGTGGCAGAGCTAAAGCGTGCAACTTATTTTTGGCTACAGAACTCTTCTATGTGCTGCAAATAAGTAATTGTTCTGGGGTTTATATTCAGCAGTTTCACCGAATATTTGCAACCTTTATTTGGTCACCAGGTTATCAGCCAATGAGGCGCAGACCGGTTAGGGCAGGCGGACATTAACGGATTCACCTTTAGTTAGACATTTAGTGTCACGTTTCATTTTTCGTGACTGTTTTCATGTGTTACTCATTGTTCTTGTAAGTAAATCTCGTTACCGTTTTATCAAATTTAGTAGTTTCGAGAAATATTGATTCGCATCTCTATGTGCAGTTATTCATGCATGAAGTGTATTTCTCAGTGCGCTTTGTGGTAGTTAGGCTCTCAAATGAATTTTTATTGTCCATCTCGCAAGAAATTGTGTATGCAGATCTAATAGATATGCTTTTTTCACCTCCGTTATACCGCCCACTATACCGGCTGTTCAAAATTAAGCTTTGCGGAATTGTTAAAATCGCCCGTGGCAGGTAGCATAATTCGTATCGTTGAGCTGGGTTATTCGGAGAGACGGACATTAGTAGCACGAGAAATTGAAACACACATTCAACTAATTAACAAAAATTGACTAATGAACTTCTTATTTAATTACTTTACGTCACATATTGCAATTTACGTATTGTAGCCGGTGAGTTTGCAAGACGCATCCACTTGAAATGAATTTCCAGGGTGACACCAGTTTCGAGATATTATTTCCCAAAGTGTGGGACAAAATACATGGGCGTTCCAGTTACTTTTGTGCTTCAGTGCAGTGTATTCTTGCGGCGAATTTGGTGGCTCATATCTCCAAACTGGTGTCATTCTAGAAATAATTCCAAGTGGATACGCCTGACAAGCTCACCGGCTACAATTCGTAAATTCAAATATGTGTCGTAAAATAATTAAC
The DNA here is from genome assembly GCF_013339745.2 of Dermacentor silvarum. NCBI lineage: Eukaryota > Metazoa > Arthropoda > Arachnida > Ixodida > Ixodidae > Dermacentor > Dermacentor silvarum. The sequence continues at coordinate 171,018,755 of NC_051155.1, forward strand.
TGTTGTTGTTGTTGTTGTTGTTGTTGTGTTGTTGTTGTTGTTGTTGTTGTTGTTGTTGTTGTTGAACTGAACCACGCTGGAATTCAAATAAAATTCCAACAATGTTACGAAATCTTCGCCCGTTACACCTGTGGCACACGAGAACTCTAATTCCCCATATTCCGTAATCTTTTCGCGAATGGCCAGGAGCAATCTATTGCGCGGCACAGAATAATGAAATTTTTCAATGTTAATGGAAAACCCGCTATAAGAACCAGGGTTCAAACCTTGTAAGGGCTGGAAAACATTCGAGGGCTTGCAATGACCAAGGGGTCACTTTTCATACGTGTTCGCCGCGAAAACCACGAAGAAAGATCTCGACTACTCTACTGTTTGCGGTATTTCTGCATTCGCTGAGTGGTAAGTGGGAAACGGAGCGTAATAATCGTTAATGATGTAAGGCAAAATGCTCCCAGTTGTCATTTACCACGCGGCTTTGAGCTTACGGGACGCAGCAAACTGTCAAAGCACTTCTCCCACTTGCTTTATGAAAGGGCTCATTCTATAGTTTCTTTATAATCGCGCAGAAAATTTGCTGCTGACAGGCAGTGAAATCAACGCGCTTGGTTAGAAGGAGCCTGCTGAGAAGTCGTTCGTACCATAAACCGTAGAAAGCTGGGTATTTGGGCTGTATGGTGGCTGTTAAAGAAAAAAAAATAATAACACCTAACTGACCACGTACTGTGCTCAAGTGCGTCCCAGTTTACGGCAACAAAGGCTGTCGGACAGAAGGACGATCGTGAAAAGGAGACTCAGCAACGCGCTTACTCTCGTTCGAGGTCCGCGGATGTCACAAGATTTTGCGCAAATAGGATGTAGCAATAAGTGGAATGGAAAATAGAGAACACACAGGAGTTTTGCGTGATCTCGTTATAGGTGTGTTGAAGAGGTTTATGCTTTGGGTGAACCGTCTTAAGTGTGTGTTGAAGAGTTCTCTGTACTGTGTACGAACGTGGCCAGGCTTGTGTTATGTATTGCTAGATATCTCACGGAGCACGTATGGGACGACAAGGTAGAGCAGCGAGAAGATGAAAACGAAAATGTCCTTTTCCCTTATGTGCGAGATATTTGTTGAAGGCCTTGATCGTGCTGAAGAAAAGAGAACGTCTCTATTCTCGTATCTTCGCTTTCGGGCGCTCTGTATATCTCCCTTTCTATAGACGTTGCTGTGACGAAAGCTTGGTGTCATTCATGCGTGCTTTCTTGGTTGCTCTTCCTACTTTCTTGTCGGTGTGGAGTATAGAGAGTAGGATTGACACCTTTCTTTTGTACTACGAATCGCGGACGCCTGATGTTGCGTTTGTATGGTTTCTAAAATGTCTTATTTGATGAAGGACCTTTGTGCTTACGCACATTTTCTTGCGACAGCAATTTTATGGACACTGCAATCGCATTTTGGCCGTCGCCGTCGTCGTCGTGGTCCGCGCGCCGCCGCCGTGAGGATCCGTTGTGTATTTTCCAAACGTTTTGAAGCAACTGCTTGTCATGTTTCTGACTCAGTAAAGTTCCTCGGTGGGGCCACTATCTGATTGTTTATTTTCACCCGAATCGCTGGCGGGTTTGCTCTGCTGCGATAAATTTGTTCTTGCTGCGCACACAGCTTGGAATGCAAATGTTTGTACTTTGTGGTAGCTTGTAGCGAAGACTTCATTATCGCTAGTCTCTCGCTTACTCTGTGGACCATCACGAAACGTTCAGCTTCCAACATTCGTGTCTTGTCGGTGTAGTCGCCGTCACTCATGCTTCGGCACATTGATTCAAGGGAGTGCCCATTCACTTATTGTTGATACGTTGTCGATAGGGTGGGCGTAAGTTTGCGTGCGAGTGTAGGGGTAGATGTGCGTAAATAACCTGCGAGAAACTTACTATTCTAGTAAGTGGCGCTACTTCTTTTTGTAATGAGCGGTACTCACTCTTAAGTGCCGACGTTCCGGAGTTGAAGTCCTTTCTTTGGAGGTTAGCTATACAGCGCTGGCGGATAAATTATCTTTTTTTATCCTCGAGGAAAGCCGTGCATCGCGAAGGGCCGGCAAAACAGGCAGTTCTTATGTAGCAGCGGCGACACAGGTTGATTCCGTTCCTTATATATTCCTTATATTCGCATTATTTATATGCGAATCACTATTCTTGCAGCTTCCTACCGCACAGGTCTTCCCTTTATCGTTATACATTTCGCAGCATGAATTGGGCATAGTACATTAGCGAAACCCAGTTGCATTTTCGACAGCTGATCGCACAGTAGCGGGGCAGAAGCAGTAATGGTTTCGTATACCTGTGCATTCGCTGAGGCAACGTATAAAGCGCCGTCTCGTTCCTCTAGAGCGAACTGCTCCGTGGTAAGGGTCAATAAAGTACAACAGCGATAAAATCGTCGCCGCGCGCCGTGCGCTGTGTGCGAGTGAAAGCGTGCGAGGGTGAGCCGGCAACCGCAGCTTAATCTCGCGCACGCGAGAGAGGAAGGCGGCCGTAAGCGCGCACTCTTCGTTCACTCGTGGGCCACAGGGAGGAGGCGACGGAGACGTTAGGGCTTGGGGGTGCGTTCTGCTCTTGCGGCTGCTGCTGACGGAGCTGCCGCGCGGGCACCGTATCTTGAAAGCGATCTGCTATGTGGCCGAAGTGTGCGCCCGCTGGGACCTCATCTTCAAAGCGATCTGCGACGAGGACAAAGTGCATGCGCCTAGTGCCGGTAGCTTCGTATGTGCTGTGCTTTCGACATTTAGTTCGCGTTGAAGGGAGAGCCAGTGCGAAGGTCAATTTTCTCGCTGCGGCTGGCATGCTTTCTCACTCCAGCGTTTTGTCGAGTTTCCGCGGTCATCGAGCGAGATGTGTTCATGTTTACCTGTACGCGCGTGACACCGTGCTTGTTTGTTTAGTTAGGAAGGTAATATTTACAACTTTATACGGCCGATAAAACTACTCTCCGTACTTCGTATTGCTGTCTACTAATTTTCTATCGCAATCGATGCTTTGCCTTTCGGGCGAAACTGCGACTTTTTTAATGTAATGCTCAAGGCTTCCATATCACAACAAATATAACCTGTCACGCCTGGATTAGAATTTTTGCCGGCTAGCGGTACTGGAAATTTCTTAAGTTGTTTATTATATCTGCGAATACCACGTCGGGGAAAAATCGCGTTTAAACTTTTTTGAAAGCCTAACGTCGGAGCGGCATTTTCGCTTATTCTGTGCTCTTCAATGCGATAAATTTCATGACTCAGCGGAAGACGTCGCCAACCGACTACGTCAGCGTTTCGCGAACGGTGGCGGCAGCTTGGGTTCGAAGCTTCTGAAGGGTGGCACACGTGCGTCATCCTTTGGGTGCTTTGCTTGGTGACTTCAAGCTTCTGGAACGTACGATTGACGCCAAAGCGGAGGCGCTTCTTGTCGAGAAAAGGGCACAAGCAGAGGAAGACACAACCGCGCCTATCCTGTCGGGCCAACTTCCGTGTCCGTGCGGCCGCGGTGAAAGTTGGGGCCGTATTCGCGACCCATCGATTACTTTCGGTAACGCGCGCGTTATCTACAGCGCGCATTGATTGGTTAAGCCGGCGTAACTGGATTGGACGAATGGAATGGCGTGCGCTTCCCATCTACGCTAGTCTACGGTATGTTCACGTCGCACGGTTGTTGAGCGTATTGTCAAGAATGTTCTGCTTTCATTAAAGCATCTTTGTGGATACTGCGTGATTGCAAAGTGTGTGTGTGTGAGAGAGAGAGAGGGAGAGTTAGTGAGTGCGAGACATATATGGCATTTCGGAGCGGTTATACTAGTGACAGGTTTGATGCGTTCTATTCTGTTTAAATGATGAGGGGTGAAAGAAAGTGAGTAAAAGAAACACGAAAACAAAAGTCACAAACACAAAATAAATACACGCTCGCCAGACGCGCTAACACAAAAGTTATTTACTGAGTCTCATTGGAGGCCTCTGTCCCTCAGGAATGCTATTGTCATCTTAGTGGGGCTCATTTCAGAACCAGGAGACTGCCGTGGTCCGGGAAAGTGCACAAGCGAAGTCGCAACGTTTTTTAATCGAAATCATAGCACAAAAGTGAGAACTTTACGTTCTCAAGAGTGCACTTTTGATGGCATGCGCAGTTTAACTTCAGTCGTCAGATAATAGTTGTTTGCTTCAGCTAACATTCGGAGCTCTGCCGTTCGCGGACGTCAAAAGCTAAAAATTAACGCCACCACGTGTATAGCATCAGTGCAAGACACTAGTGAGTCTGTATTGCCAACCGTGGTCATCGAGGCACTTTCTTTTCTCCTCACGACGGTTGAGGTCAGTTGGGGCTCCCGGGCGGATTCTTGGCGTCGTTGCTGTTTCGACTGCGCTTTCTAGAAGAACAGTTCGGGGTGTCGTTTGGCTTTACCGTATTCGAGCAGATTTTACGAAATTGAGAAAACTATAGTGGCGACTGGCTGTAGCCACAATTTTTCGGGAAGGCTGTTAGGTTACTGTTTTCGTTACTGTTACTGGTAACGTTTTCAGAAATTGAATTGAGCACATCAACGGCGACAAGCTTGCTCCCATGCATGTTGCTGTAAAATCTTTCTTGCAAGTGTAACCTCAAAAAAGGGTTATATTTCGCGACTCTAATGTGAGTTATCCATTTTATGCTATATCACAGAACATATGAGCAGTTGGTGCATCTGACAAGACAATACCACCATCCGATTTTCGATAAAGGGCATGACATCATATTTCAGTGGCTACAGTCTCATACAGGCACTGTTAGTAAGGGCTTCGCCAACGAGGCTGCCCGTTCCATCCATGATGGAGCCCGAGCGATTCTGACCCTCTATACAGAAGCCAACGCTGCAAGGAAACTTCTTCTTGGCTAGAAGTATGACACATCCTTGTTGCTATTTTTATAGCGTTTTGAACTGTCGTCTTCATATAGTGGATCCTTTCTTAAAGGGACACTAAAGAAAAATCAACAGCTGAGCTAGATCGATAGGTTATTCGCAGGAAGTCTACCGTCGGTTTTCTTTGCGCCCGTATCTCACATCGTTGTGTAGAAAATGGCTGTCGAAAGTCCAGCTGCTGCTCGTCAATTTGAAGCGCCCGCCCCTAAGGATGAGTTGACGTAATATCCGCGTAACATCCCTCTATCGCGCGCTCTGTTAATCAGCCAGTGCTGACGTCACGGGAGAGGTACCATAGCCCACAACGGTTGGCGGCACTCCGATTTTCCATTTTCGTCATTTCCTCGCTTAGAAAAGCTCTGTTCTCGCTACGAATTACGAATTCGTTATTGCAGAAGCCTCCATTTACTATAAAGGCTTACTTGTTCTTCATCGAAATGGGTGAGACGCGCATGTGCGACTCTTGCGGAAGTCAAGAGACTATTGAAGACCTTTTCTGCCTTTGTCGCCGATACGACGTCCAGCGTGGGCCTCTTCGGCCAGCAATGAGAGCGTTACAGTACCTCAATTCGATAGGTCTGTGCTATTGTTTATTGACTTGGTAAGCTCCTTGACGTGTCAGTGCTACCATAGTGCTCTAAATAGTGCTCTTTCTATTTTTCATTCTGTCTTTTCGTCCCTTTGTTCCCTTTCCAGTGTATTAAACCAGACAAACACGTGGTTAAGTTTTCCTGCTTTAATTACTCTCCCCTCTCTCTTTTGCAAAGTAAGAACACTTGGCCGACCCTCTGGTGGCCCGCAAGAAGTTTTATTTTCTTTAGGAGGGTATCAGTGGGAGCTAAAATATGCCAGTTGGAGTCGCCCACACAAATAACCTTCCCAGTTTTATTCATTTGCCTGTTAAGTCAATCGTGCTTCGATATTTCAATTTATTAGCCAAGTCGGTGCTTCGTCTATGCAATGTACAGGTTAACTAATCACAAGCTTTCACCTAGCATCATGACGACGGTAAGAAAACGCGAGACCATTAATCGATTTGACCAAGGTCACAACCTTCGGCAACGGAGGGCAACGCTGAACTCCCTTTGTGGCATCACGCTTTTTAAAGTGGAAAAAAAAATCACTCTTTTTTTCGTAAATTTCTCAGACCGAGCGAGATAAAAGGTTGCGTTTTCATTCGGAGCCGCTTTTGAACTTTCTACTCCTCGTGACATATGCTAATTAAACTTCGGCAGAAACTTGTCTTTATGAGAGCGCCGAGCCTTTTAATTAATGAGAGCGATATCAACCATTCATGTCATTCAGGATGGGGATGAAAGGCTCAAGGGAGAGTAGGTTTTAACTCGGCAGGTTTCCTTGGTCCTTGCTGATTAACCGCAGTAAGCATTCGAAGCCAAGTTTGGCCCTTTTCGTTTTCGAAAACGTATCGTTTGTAGGGTGATATTGTGCTTGTAAGAAATTGCCATGTATATCCCGGATGCGTTAGGCCTCTACCAGTGTTGTACACGTTCCTCTAAGACAGGAACGAAAGCTCGTTCCTTGCCAATCTTGAAAGGAGTTCCCGTTACGAGTTCCTTTAATGCGAGATGAATGCGTTCCAGTTACCCTTCGAACATTGGAACGTGTCGTTACACTAACCTTACATTTCATATTTTTAATTAAAGTATAGTGTCGGATGATCCTGAGGTGAAATATAGTGAGCAGTTGAAAGTCACATCGAACTGCGTATGTTATACGAATTTGAACATCGCCGGCAGCAGATTACCTGGAAATAAAAAGAATCCAAAGAAACGCTCCTAGACGAATGTGTTCAGGGAGCACCGTGCATACTACAGACATGTCTAAGTGCAACTTTGGTGCTCGTCTATTACAAGTGCAACAAATATGGCACTTTCCACTTCGGTCTTCAAATGCGCAATCAGGATACTGCGCTTCAGATGTGCAAATAGAAAGTTACTCACATGCACCAATATAAGGAAATTTCTTGCACAAGAAACCGCATCGAAAGGAACAATACATAGGCGTTTAGTGAATGCTGATTCAATATTGCAGTATGAGTAAGGAAAAACTTAGTAAAGGCCGTTGTTTGAACTCAGCCAGAGTTGCACCTCGATGCTGGTGTCCGACAGACGAAACCGTTTTTTTTTAACACGAAAGTGTTTTATGCCGGGGTCCACCAAGACTTCACTGACGTATTTCCGTCACGGAAATACGTCATAGAACATAATACAAAGAAAGAAACCAGAAGAAAAAGTTCCACAAACATGCAAAATTTGGAAATCGAACCCACGACCTCTCGGTCCGCGACGATAGATCGCCGAGCGTTTAACCCATTGCGCCACAAACGCATTTGCAGAGAGCTACACAGACGCGCCTTATATATCTAACACTCCTCCGTGTACCCGCGCTCTTGCTCGGGGCGGTGCCGCCGCCTACGAGCAGAAAAGAGAAGTACTGCATTATGACACTAACGCGCACCGACAGTGAACGCTTCGGTGGTCTCAGCACTACGACGCCTCGATGCCAGCATTCGAAGGGACGCTGGCATCAAGAAGCACTACCAACGCCACCTAGGTGGCGTTCACCGTACTCAGCACAGCGGAGCGTGGCCTCCGCAATTAGCTCTGAAAATGTTTCTGAAGTTGATCGCGGAGGCTGCAATTACGACGCGCTGTACGCGCTGATTTGACTCGGTGACGATTCAGTTACGTGCTTTGTCTTGCGCGTTGTATTAGTGTGTCAGCTACGTGCTTCGTCTTTCGCGTTGTGCTAGCGTGTGCAGCGTAGTGCAGCTTCCATATGCACGACGGTTGCTCATGGTCATCGACGTTGGTAGTCGTGATGGAGGAGACGTGCCACCAGGCGTCAGCGTGGGTGCATCAACGCCTAAGGGCGCTTTAGCCACAAAACACCAATAGACATTATATATCAATGTGCAATAAACATTACACTACTTCTGTGAAGACACGTTTCACTTTCGTGTTCTATACCGATTCCTATATAAGAGGGATCAACCACATTTTTTTTTTTTTTTCGTCAGCGCTTCCTTGGCAATTTTGAAGAGCCGTTCCATCGAAGGCGCTCAAGGGTACTGTCATGTTGTACTTGAGTAAAAGTTTGTTCAGTCACTCGAAGTTCTTTATCTGTTACAGCGGGTAGTCAACTGGTACCAGCAGGTACCATGACAGCTCATCGTGTTGCTCGGCTGGAAAGGTTTGGTGCTCGAACGAGACGATATCTTCGGACGAGGTGGCAAGATCTGCGCTGTCTGGTTTGGTCACCGCAGCCAGCTCTGTGTTTATGTTGATGGTCTACAGGAGGGAGCGTCACGTGACAGTCTTGAAGCTTAGTCAATAAAAATATAATAGAGAACTCACGAAAAAAAAATTCACCATATTCACGTGACAGGCAAGTGGTAGTTCTTCGCGCCTCACACGGTAAACCATCCGCCCTGCTTGATGTACTGGGTACGTGCGTGCGTCTGTTCAATGCCGCGGAACGTTTACAGAAGGAACGCCGTGCTCTCTGCCGTTCCTTTGTAAACATAACGAGTTACCGTTACCACTGACCCTTAATTGAATGGTGGCGTTCGTCCGTTCCTTCTAAAAGGAACTAGTTCCAGGAACGCCGTTCCGTACAACACTGGCCTCTAGTCACCGTTCGATGTAATCGTTGTTCGATTAAAACCGACTCTCAATTTCAAGCTGCATTATTGAGTGCGGTATAGGTCGTCACCTGTGGCCATTGTTACTGTTGTGTGCGTCGTTGTGCCATTGATAAAAGAAAGCTTAGGTGGATGAAAAGACACCTATGTATTTATGGAAGACGACACTTTTTGCCATGGGCGAATGGCTTTCAGTCCACCGCTCCGGCATGGTAACTTTGTTATATTCACTTAATTTTTCCATAATTACAGGGAAGGAAAGAAGGGGGGGGGGGGGGGGGTTATTATAGAGGGATGCACTAAGGCAAGACACTCGGAAGCCTGGTCTTACAAAGAAAAAAAAAAATGCAGGAAAGAGAGAAAAAAGAACACCTATTTGAAACAAAGAAGCAAAAAGCAAATCGGAAGTGTCGCTTGACCAATTCTATGGTTTGAGCGCTTTTAAAGCTGCTGCGGGTTCTACACGGTATTTCGGCTTTTTCTGTCGTTCTGACTCTCCCTTTTTCGATACAAGCCAAGGAAGGAAAATGAAGTTGCACAGCGACATCCTGTTGCTTGTTGTTGGAGAAAAAAAAAAGAAAAAAAGAAAAAAAAACGACACTAATTTTTGATTTAGAAGGTCCCTTTATAGCAATATATTCTTACAAATTTTTGGGCATATGTTTAAAGTCTTGAAAACGCAATGTTGTGCAACGTCCGTGTTTACAGATTGCACTGTTCATATCTCAGGGAATAAAGAACCGTTTAGACTTTCGCACGATTTCAGTAGAAGTGTCGGGCTAAGAAAATTGCTCTGCTGTGATTCCGCGCCGCGAACAGCTCACGTGTTTCAGTATGTCGTATAGGCTTGCCGAAAAGCATCTATCTGTCCTTGACATCACTAACTAATAACTCCAGGCGCATTGCGCAAAATAAACAACTCGTAGAAATCTGGCTTGAACCCCTAGATGCATTGCTCCTTTCAGACCTTCGTCACCTCTGAACTTTTTTCCCTCAGAGAGCGTGTCGAAGCTGTCCGAGCAAATGAATATTGCATAGTGCTTGCTGCTCCGAATACCCCATGCAGTTCCGAATACTCCGAATATAATCCGCTAAAAAGACTTTGATTTTATTAATAATTAAATAAATAATTTATTTTTTATTTATTCATCAATTTATTTATTTACTTATTTAATACATTTTGTATTTCTTTGTAATAATTTCTGCGCTACATCGTTTTGCCGTTTGCAGCGTGCAGGTCAATGAGTTCGTATGAGCTTGCCGTGTAGTAGCCATAGTTTCGGTGAAAGACACAGGTTTTTTTTTTTTTTTTGAATATCGCATGACTAATTTAAAGGACCTCACAATCGGCTATTTTTCCGCCGCGTTCTTGAATCTCGCCTCGATCTTCCGTATGGGCAAAGGCGGCGTCATTTCACATTTCGTAAAGTCGGCGTCGAAAGTTGGTGGACAGCAGAATATGAGAACGCGCTCAATTCCCCAGCAGTTTGTGAACGTATCCATCAAAACCGTGCAACACTATGGTCTTCGCATATACTACTACGGTCCGTAAATGCGAATGCGAGCCAGGACGTGCCCGGGTTGAAATAAATATTAAGCTTTATTAGGCTTTTTTTTTTTTTTTTCGCAGTTCCCAGTTCTGACGCTGACTGCTGACTCGCACTTCACATCATCATCAGCCTATATTTATGTCTACTGCAAGACGAAGGCGATCTCCAATTACCCCGGTTTTGCGCTAGCTGCTTCCAGCTTGCGTCTGCAAATTTCCTAACTTCATCGCCCCATCTAGTTTCATGCCGTCCTCGACTGCGCTTCCCTTCTCTTGGTATCCATTCTGTAACTCTAATGGTCCACCGGTTATCCATACTACGCATTACATGGCCTGGCCAGCTCCATTTTTTCCTCTTAAAGTCAACTAGAATATCGGCTATCCGCGTTTGCTCTCTGATCCACACCGCTCTCTTCTTGTCTCTTAACGTTAGGCCTAACATTTATGGCGTAACATTTATGTGCATAACTGCGCATAAAAACGGTAAATACTGCTGAACTCCACAGCTGGATGACTGACCCACTATTTCCGTGGAGAATTTTCAAAAAAATAAAAATAAAAAAAAAGAAGCTGCATTTACATTCTGCATATGGCAAAAAAATAGAAAAAAAAAGGAAATTTGCAGCTTTATTATTTCCAGCGTCAATTGAAATCTCTCGCCATCGAAATTTTCGCTTATTCGCTGTTTTTCAATGACTGTTTACACTGTAAGGCACTTTGTTTGCTGCCGTGAGGCAGGCAGCGGGGTGTTTTTCTCAACAAGGGCATCCTTCCATCTAGGTCTGACGGCGTGGTTTTGACAGCAGAGCGTATAGATTTATTTTTCTTTTTTTTTTTCTGTGAACTAACTATAGTTCCGCGAATCTCCGCGCTTTGCGTAGAGTAGAGTGCATGCGTCCACAAGCAGGTCTGCTCTTGACATGTGACCGATGTTTCGTTCTTTGAGAATGAAAAACAGATGGGGAAAAAAATTAGAGAGCTGATTTGAACGTATACATGTTATAAACTAAAGTCAAATGAAACCGCAATGATAGTAATGAAAGCAGGCTGCTCCGTGCGCTGTTGCGTAATACGGTTAGTCGTGGAGGTGGGAAAGAGGGGGGGGGGGGGGGGGGTCGTGATTTCCACATTTGGGAGTCAGCTTTTAATTTTCTGGCTGCCGCCACGGGCAATGTGCGAACTTTGAGTTTCTTGTGATGTTCTAAGAAATCGATAATTGCTCCTTTTGTTATTGTGCTTGTATTTCAGGTACTTTTCACAGCTAAGAAGAACTTTTGGCGATGGTGTCTAACGTTTGAATTCGTAATGTGTGCTATAATAGCGTGCGGTAATAATATGTGTCATGAACAGAAAGTCGTTAAACGAGCTAACGGGCTCGCTTCAATCGCTGAAAAACGACTTGACATTGGGAAGCCGACACACGTGTAAAAAATATTAAAAAATATAGGAATGTTTCATAATGCTTGAAACGCCTCCTAAAGCCTCCTTGATCGCCATGTATCGCAGTTGCACGTTAGTCACAACTCGGACTTCTAAAGGAATAATATATGTCGAGAGATAGAGAAAGATATAAATAAAAACTTTTATGATAAGCTGGATATATTTTTCTGGCATGCTACTGGAGGTGCTGGGTGATATTTATGGTATACACATTGATCACGTAAAAACACGAACAGCACATGCACTCACACACACGCACTTACATCATAAAGCCATTCTGAAAGTTTAATCTTTAACGCCTGTGTAGTCGTGAGCATCTATGACTGGTTGTCGGGAGAATCTCTTTGGAACTTCTCGGTGCGCGGATGTTTTGTTGAGCAACGACATTTGGGGCGTATAGATGTGCTGTGGTTTATTTGCGCGCAATTGACCTTAAATTTCGCCAACGATGGCGCATGGGCGTCCCAGCCACCGGCGTGAACTTCGTCGGAGGCGAGTGGCGCGTTGGTGCACTTAGCTTTGTTTTGAAAGGGAAGGCGCTACTGCAATTCATTCTTCCTTTTTCGTGGGTGACCGCCCGCGCTTCCTTGATTCCTTCGCCTTTTATCTTCGACGTCCCTGTCCTCCAGGGGTCGCTAATGCGCGCAGCCTCCATTGACGTCACAGGATTAAGGGAGTGCGAGGAATCCATTAAACCGAAGCGAGAACCTTTGAGTGTGCGGCTCGTTGTTGTTACTTTGCTCACATTTTGCGGATTTCTGTCGGAACTGTTAGATTCCGGGTTTCGCTGAGGCCGTTTTTGTGACTGTTTATTTTCATTTGGCCCCAGCCGAGCAAGGAGGCGCTCTTCTCTGTTGACCGCCTTTCATTTATATTCCTTCCTTAGCCTTTCCTACCCTTCGTTTCGTCACGGAGAGCTTACCTCAAAAAGCTTTCTGCGCCATACTGTAAACAACCTTCGTCGAACTCGCACTTGGAAGTTTCGTGTTTTTCTTTGAAAACAAGGGCAAACAATGAATACCCCCGATCTCTTGGTATCTTCATCCCTTCTGTACTTATACGCGTTTGCTGTCGTCACATGATCTGTGTACAATGATGAGCTTGGAGAAAGATAGTACACGGCTTTGGAGCCGCACAAAGCAGCTACTCGGCGCCGCCACTCGGGAGGCGCTAGCTCTTGTTTCATTTGCTTTGCTCGTTTCTGATTATGTGAACCTTTGCCTTACATTCTGAAGGGTAGGCCTCCGTCGTGGATACTTGCCCTGCGTTAGAGTACACAGCAGCACTATAAGGAAGCACTATACGGATTCTCACCCATGTGCGCTAAGTGCAAGTGCGAAGAGCCCATCGATCATCTTCTGTGCCACTGTGCTCGCTGCGATAAACAACGCCAGACTCTCCAGTGTGCCTTGAATAGGCTGTGCGATACGCAACTTACAGAAGCGAAGGTCTTGGGAGCCTGTCCTCACAGCTCATCAGCCCAGAAAGCTACTCGAGTTCTTCTACAGTGCCTGAAAGCGACAGACTCGAGTGCCCGACTTTAGATATGCTGCACCTGGCTTAATGCCTGGGAAAGTGCGATCAATACTCGTGTCTTCTCTCTCTTTCTTTCACTACCCCATCCCCTTCCCCACGTGTAGGGTAGCAAACTGGGCAAAGTCTTGTTAAACTCCCTGCCTTTCCTAGCTTCCTCCCTTCTCGATATCTCTCTCTCTCTCTATACGGAGCAGGACGTCTGCACCGTTTCCGAAACAAAGCGGTGGTTCGCACTAGATTGTGCACTCGTTGTGGAATAGCGAGAAAACCGTCCTGGTGGTGTTTGTAAATAGCGCGCCGAGCGCCTAACTTTCGATCACTTTTTTCTTAACTTATACACAGCGGCTGAAATGTCAAGCTATATAGCAGAGAGAGTGAGGGCGCGTTTACTTAGCACTCAGAAGAATTTCGTTATTGTCAGAAAGTTGAATTGCCGAATTTGCATACCTTGCTTTCAGAATGTAGTGCACAGTCAATACTGTAGCGTGCAACACGGACAGGTGTAGCGGTGCAAGACAGACTCCCCGGTACAGGCTTTAACAGCGTTGACGTTTCGAGTTACAACCGAAGGTAAGCTCGCAGCTCCCTGTTACACGAGTTCCAAACGCGTAACGAGAATCTGGAGGAGATAGATAGCCTCTGGCGTGGCTATTACGAGCGCTTTATCCTGGCTTCGAGAAACTCGGCTTGCCGGAGACGTCAGGGACGGAAGCTGACGGCTGCGGGCAGGCCAAGCAGCGCGCGCACCTTTACGCGGCAGCCGTTGCGTTTCCCATGCGAGCTGCGGTTTCGGTAGCGCCGGCGGAGGTGCCCAGGTCTCGCCACTCCTGGGCTGCCGGTGTGGCCACAGTGGGCGTTCGAGGTGGCAGGGAGTGAGAGAAGGCGGAGGGAGGGCACGGGTTCTTTAATTAGGCCGCGATAAATCGTGGCGCCAGGCGCAGCCGTTCGCCGTCAATACGCCACGGCGCTGCGCTGCCGCCACCGAGTTTGGCTTAACGACGGTGTCCCGGGGACCGCCTCCAAGCGTTGCCCTGTCGGTGTGTTTGTGCCTGGCTGTTTCCACGGTGGCTTGCTTGCTCGTCTACACTTGCTGGCACTTCCTTTTCTATTTCCCTACGTGGAAGGCCACACTTTTGTGCAGCTGCTCACTCGGATTTCTCGGCTCTATAAGGGTGTTGTGAGGGAAGCTGGGGTAACTTTTGTTTGGCGCTGCGATCTAAAGACGCGTGGCCAAGAGCGTGGTGGGCGCTGCTCAATCACAGGTGGGGCAGTTTTTCTTTGGTCACACCGTTCTCTTCTTAGTCTTCGCTGTGCTGCCGTCGCTGCGCCATGCGCAGTAGTTGTGTACACTCCGTGGTCACAAGGGCCTTTAGCTACTCGGCAAGGGGGGTGGCCGCGTCCGTGGTCTTCATTTATTTTCTTGCGATGCAGCTAGGCGCTTACATCGCAAGCCGGAGTTTTTCCGTGGCCGCTTGCTTCTTCTCTCCCCGCGGAAGTTCGAGATAAAGAGTAACTTCTCGGGGTAAGAGTGAGTTTCTAAGGTGTCGTTGTTTCTGGCCTTTCACGTTCCGCGCGGCAGCGAATTAGCACTTCCTAGTCCTTTTCTTGTCGCCCTCTCATTTTTTTCCTGGCTCGGTATCGCTATAGCCTTTTTTTTTCTCGCTATTCTGCCTTCATTTCCTCTCTCTTTTGGTTTTATTTTTTCTATTTTTCTGGTTGTTTTTAGTATGCAATGCGTGTCTGGCGTCAGAAAAGGTGGGGGAACATTCGAGGCTGTAGTCGTCCCTCTGAAAACCTCGTGATTACTGACAGCTAACACTTTTCTTTTTATGACAGTGGAGTGTCGTCCGCCTTTTTTTTTTTTTTTTTTTTTTTTTTTTTTTGCGACTTAGCGTTTCAGTTGTCCCTGGGTTGCGAGCTTCACCACAAAGACGTTCCTGACGCGCCGTCTTGCGCCGTCTTCATCAGTGCACTAACTTGTGCGTGACGATAAGGCTGCAACACGACTTCATGCTGACACATTCTCAATTACAATCTTTCTCCTGTGACGATGACCCCTTGGATGTGTCTTGGATGGCTTCGAATCTGTGTGCTTGTTCCTGAGCTATTGTCAGTGCCTTCTCGCTGGAGTGACGTCTAGTGTTTCTGCGTGGTTATGCGAAGCCTCCGGTTTTCGTGCTATGTATACGTTTGAGATGAAGCTCAGCTCCAATCGAACTCTTTCTCTCCCCGCCTCTCCTTCTTCAGCTCTTTTGTTTCTATGGAAGATTAGGGAAACCAGTTGCCGTCACGCTTCGTTCGCGCTCTATTTAAATTCGCTAGTAGCTGTTTCGCAATAGCCAGCCGCACTGTCCGTTGTGGTCGTCTTGTATCTGGCTGGAAATTGAAGCCGGGCGTTTAACGAACGCGACTCCCGCTTACGGAGCGGCCGATATTAAGAACCTCATAGAGCCCGGCTAGGGCCATTACCGTTAAGCAGGCTGTCGGTCCGGGCCGGTGTAATATATGTGTACTGCCACTGTCGTTTCTGTCGCGGCGCCACGCATGACGTGTTCGTTTATGGCTCGCCGCGCGCCGCGAAATGAAGGTGTGCGCGGGTGATTTTTTCCTCTTTCCGCCTCGTTCGCCGTTCTTCATCGTTTGATTCAGCAGTGGACGGTCTCGCCGGTGTATTTTCTTCCCCCGTGTCCCACGCACATGTGCGCGCGTGTTTGTGCGCGTCCCGAAAGGCGGCCCGCGTGCTCGTGTTGGACGCCAATCTGCCCCGCGCCTTCTCCCTTTATTGCGAGAGCATCGGGTGGCGTGCGTATTTCCGGGTCTGTTTATGAATACGGTCTGACGTGCGCGGCGGAAGGCGTCGCCGAAGCGACCGGCGAATGGCTATACCCATCTAAATTGGCTTTTGCCAGCGCGAGGAAAGCGGCTCTGCCGAAGCTTCCCTCGTGTAAACCTATACCGCTGCTCCCTAAGCGCTCGGCACACATCCTGCAGCTTGGCGCTCCCTACGGTCCCGCAATTTCCGTGACGGCGGGAGGTGAGTCTGTGCGTGCGTGCGGGCGCGTGTTTGTGCGTGCCTTCTCGGCTGCGCTCGCCCGGGCGAGCTCATTATAGGGCTCGGGCTTTCCTGCAGCTCCAGTTTGTTCGTTACTTCATCAGTTTCTGTCGCGCCTCCTCCTTCCCCAGTGTCGGGCGGGGCGGCCTCCGTCGTCCCATCGCGTCGCGGGCTTTTCGCCGCGGTCGGCAATTAAGCGTGGCCGGTCGCTCTACGACCGCGCAACCTCTCCCGACTGTCTGCGTTGTTCGTTTCCAACCAGTCCCTCCACCCAATGCGCCTTTAGCGTTGCGTCCTACGTGACGCGCGCCGACTCGCCGTCAGCATCCATATGCCCCGCCGCGGCGCTCACGTCCTATAGCCTGTGCTGCTCGTAGAGTGCGCTTCGTCCGGAAGGCGCTTCTAATGAAAGTCTTCACGCTGGCTGCCTTTCGGGGCGCTCTCCTCTGCTCTCGCGCATTCCTAACAATGAGCGCGGAGCCATCCTCAGGTGGCTGCGCGCCTACGCTCGCGACGGCGCGCTCCCGTTTGCGAAAGTCGTCCGTCCCGGGTTTCTGCGCGTACCTGGCTTTCCTCGACTGGCGCGTTTAACTCGGCGTAGGGGTGCGACAGGAACGTCGCGCGCTGAGACGTCGTCCGCGACGTGCCACCTTCGTTGGCATGTGCGAAATTTCCTCAAGTGTGGCCTGGTTCCGTCTCGGGATGGAGTGTTTAAGTCAGGTTCTTCGGTATAGAGCGCCGGGGGCTTAATTTCTCGCGCCTCGCTGACATGCGCGCGTGCGCGCGTGCCTGTGTGTGTGTGTGTGTGTGTGTGTGTGTGTGTGTGTGTGTGTGTGTGTGTGTGTGTGTGTGTGTGTGTGTGTGTGTGTGTGTGTGTGTGTGTGTGTGTGTGTGTGTGTGCGTGCGTGCGTGCGTGCGTGCGTGCGTGCGTGCGTGCGTGCGTGCGTGCGTGCGTGTGCGCGCGTGTGTGTGTGTCACTGTGAGTGGGCGTGCGTAGACGCGGGCTTTACGCGCTTCGCACGTGTATTTTTGTGTACTTTCGATTTCATTGTCTCGGTGGTCCGGTTCCGTCGCTATGTGCACTTACTTGTTTGTTGCCTCGATATCTTGATAAATGCTTGTGTCGTCAAAATTTTCAATGTAATATTTCGCTCTGAAGAGAAGACTGAAGTTGAGTTCTGCGTGGAGTAATTTTCGTATTTAAATTTTCGATCGTGTGGAAGGTTTGCGTAGCATCGGCGCAGCGTAATTAGCTGCGAAGGCTCATTGCTGCGCATTTTTTGTTCGCGTTTATAATTGGCTGCGCAATGTTGTTTTGGACGGTAAACTCCATTAATCAACTGAATCGATACTTTAAACTAACTTTGAAATTGTGCGAACTCTGAAACTGTAGTTTTCGCAATTTAGTTGGTAGTTGCAGGTGGGATATTTCCGTAATCGAAAAGATGATTTTGAAAACTTTTAATGCGTTGGCATTCTTAGGGTTGTTCATGCACCTTCCGGAGGCTATGTATGTATGTATGTATGTATGTATGTATGTATGTATGTATGTATGTATGTATGTATGTATGTATGTATGTATGTATGTATGTATGTATGTATGTGTGTATGTGTGTGTGTGTGTGTGTGTGTGTGTGTGTGTGTGTGTGTGTGTGTGTGTGTGTGTGTGTGTGTGTGTGTGTGTGTGTGTGTGTGTGTGTGTACACGAGGGGTACGCAAAAGTAACCGCAATTATTTTTAAAAAGCTATTTGTTAATTCATTTTTTACATAACAACCTAATCACCTTTAAAGTACTCTCCGTTACACTTACTACACTTGTCCAATCTTTGATTCCATGCTCTGAAACATTTTGCAAACTGGTCTGTTTTGATGGCTGGTAGCTCCTGTCTCGTTTTTTTCTTCACCTCTTCTACGTCGTGAAATCGCACTCCTTTCATGATCTTCTTCATTCAATGAAACAAAAAAAGTCGCATCCAGCGAGATCAGTTGAGTAAGGGGCGTGGGGCAAGGGAGTCATGCAATTTGAGTTTTTTTTTTTTTGAAGTATTGAAGCGATTGCGTAACAGTGTCCAAAAAAAAAGTCTGATTTGTGGAAGTCGGGGGCTGGTTCTTCCACCACGACAATGCACCCAGCCATCTCGTTGCGGCAGTTTTTGACAACAGAAAATAATAATAATATGACTCCCTTGCCGGACGCCCCTTACTCTCCTGACCTCGCTCCGTGCGACGTTTCTTTTTTTCCCTTGAATGAAGAACATGAAAGGACTGCGAGTTTACGACATAGAAGAGGTGAAGGTAAAAAAACGAGAAAGGAGCTATAAGCCATCAAAATAGTCGAGTTTGCAAAATGTTTGGAAGAATGAAATCGCAGATTGGACAAGTGTAAGTGTAGTAAGTGTAATGGAGAGTACTTTGAAAGTGATAAGGTAGTTTTGTAAATGAATAAATAAATAAATAGATTTTTAAAAATAATTCCGGTTACTTTTGGTACCCCGCCGTATGTATTTGTATGTAACCGTTTTCCCGTGTACTTGAGTCGCTGGGTAGTCACGTGGTCGAATGGGTAGCGCACCGGGCTGTTGTGTTGAGGGAACAGAGTTCGAAACCAACCGTCGCACCAGCTTGGCTCACTGAGTATGAGGCAATGTGTACATAGTGCCGCTCCTCAACCAACTCCGGAAATGACGTAGCTGCCTTGTTTGTAAACATCGCTCACTGCTAGGGGTGTAGAAGAGGAGAGATTCACAGTTCCTTTTTTTTTTTTTTTGCTTTGCAAACCAGGAAATTAACAGTGCCGATTGTTAGATATACGAAGATTCTGAACATAAAATGCTATCTTAATGCAAAACTTGAGCAAGAACGGAGCAATCGGTAAGCGCGGAATCCATTTTTTACGACTTTAAGGGAAGAACGCATGTCTCTGCGTGCAATGACTTACGTGCACTTGTGGTTGTCGCATGTGTTACCTGTTTTCGCTGGCTTCCCAAATTCTGAGCAAGCAGCGCAGACAACTGGACTACGGAATCAACAACACGATCGCCAGTCTTGCCGTCTTTCCGTAGTCCTGTTACCTGCGTTGCTTGTTGCGTGTGTCGATGTTCTGCCAACTAATCCAAATTAGCACTCTTGTACGGTATACTTCTACATTGAGCAACACGAAAACAAGGTGACAGCAGGATCCAACGTTTAAAGATCCAATTCAATATGACGAGCAACACGAGCACCAGGTGAAAATAGGAGCCAACGTTTCGACAAGTGGACTCGTCTTTTTCGAAGCCCTTTCAGTGTCTTTTCAAGGCCTTGAAAAAGACAAGTCCACTTGTCGAAACGTGGGCTCGTGCTTTCGCCTTGTTCTTGGTTTGCTCATCATCTTGAATTCCCCATCTCCCGCATTCCCGGTGCTTTCCCTATACTTCTACATTGTCATTTTCGGGCCTAGACAAACGAAGGCCTATTTCATCTCTGCTTAGGCTCGAGGGGTTCTCAGGTGCGTAGAGATAGTTCAGACATATGCAAATGGCGGCATCGTCGTCCTTCCATTTATTTATCGAAATGTTGTTGCAGTAAATACGCGGTTTTCCGAATGCCAGTGTTATGAAATGCGACGTCTCCCAATGGACCAACTAGACTGGATCTCGTGCGCCAGAAGTCGTGCAATAGATCTGCAGGACTTATAAGTGACAGGGAGCGCTCGTTAAGAAATGGTTATGCGAGCTACCGGGGAAAAAAAAAAAATAGAATGTTTTGCCTCCCCTGCTAAGCAAATTCAAGCGCCTACTTGTTGCGTATTAAGGGAGAGCAGTAAGTAGGTAAGTGCAAGTGTGATGGAAAGCTACCACGAGCGCTTAGCTACTTAATTCAACGCTTGCGGTGTTATGCCCGTTCTTGGAGGCCAGAAGCTGGCAGTTACTAGCCAGCTTCTTCATTTATTTCTTTCCTTTCCGTTGTAGGTGTGTTTGCAAACCGAATAATAATAATAATAATAATAATAATAATAATAATAATAATAATAATAATAATAATAATAATAATAATAATAATAATAATAATAATAATAATGAAATATTATTTCTATGGTAGTGCCCAGGAACAGCTACGCGGCCTTCGTACTGGTGCACTTAAAATATTATACGCGAAGCAAAATGTACAGAGAAGAAAAATTCGGTAGACAAAACGATGTGAGATAGAGAGACAAATAGGTAAACAGAAAATTAGGAGGCGAGCATAAAAAGGGGTTAGTCATACAACATGATTATCTACATGTATACATAACACAGAAAATGAATTCTGAAATATATCAATACAGGCAGAATACTCATTACCTGTTTTTTTTTACAGCGAAGCCGTTAGCCTCTGGTTGGTCGGGAGTTTTCGTCGGCTCGTGCTCCTCCAAGAACAGTACCGCCACCTAGCGGCCCGGTCACTCTGACAGACCTCAGACGGCAGCTGCAAGAGGGATTTGTTTTTGGGTTTCCGCGTAACAGAATTATGTTCTCTCGTATGTTCGAATTGCAGTCCGAAGCTATCGTGTGTGCAGCTTGTGTGTAGTAAGTCGTACTTTACGAATTTTCTGACGCAATTGACTTCGAAAAATTGAATTAGTGCAATAAGGCACTTGCGCTTATCGGTGCACCTAGAGGAGTGAGCGTGTATATGCTGCACTTCCGCACGCGTGCGTCCGCGCGCGACGAACGTGTACACACAATCTCACTGTCCTTGATGCGTGGGCGCTGTGCCCGTTGCTTCTGTTGCACAGCGTGTGCTGCGGCCGTCATCAACATTATGGCAAAACACTGTCAAAAAACAGTACCGCCACCCAGGGGGACCGTCCACTCAGACAGGCCTCAAACGCTAGCTGGAAAAGGGGGCGTATGGGCTGACGCCACTAAGCAGAGCACCTGCAATTTGCGGCGTGGGGATTGAAGTCAATCGGTGCAACCCATTTCCGAATAATAATAATAATAATAATAATAATAATAATAATAATAATAATAATAATAATAATAATAATAATAATAATAATAATAATAATAATAATAATAATAATATAATAATAATAATATGATGATGATGATGATGAAGGGCGAAGACAATAGCACAAAACTTTATGAATTGGTTCCATGTATGGTCACTGCTTTCTTGTTTGGAAATGCCTCCTGCTCTCTTCGCAATTCGTGAGGTATAGTTTGCCGAGGAGTATTTTTGTTTGGGGCAAGTTGGTACTTGCCCTCATATGACAGCTGTCTGGCCATGCTACGTGGTGCGGACCAGTTTTCTCCTTCACCGGCTTGACCGACAGATAGTAGTCGCATCCAACTTGCGTATTTTTGAAGCGCTATAAATTAGTCTGCCAAGGCGTCTACCAGGAGTGACTATGAGGTAGCGCGCGCTGGCAAGCGTTAGTATGGTCTGACCTCAAGTTTCGTGCGGATCGAGGCTAGTTGAGCGTTCAAAAGTAGTCGAAATTGGCGAAACCCGACGGCTGCGACACCGATAAAGCAGGGTGGCCAAAGCTAACTTCCTACGCGTGCTGCTGCGGCCCAGCGCTAGCAGACGACAGTCGGCTTCTTCCAGAGGCACGTAAGTATTATCGAAATTCGAAAGCACATTTGCGCTTACTTCAGCCTGTTTATTGAACTTCGTCAGTAAATATACACAGTAACAGTAGGAAGAAGCACACTGATCCAAGCACTCTTTTTGATTGACGTCAGTTATGGGCCAATTGCATCCGCGTATGAGAATCCGCTATATGACGAAATACAGCGTCCAGAAGAGAGCGAAGATCTGGCTTGTGTTGCAATGAGATCGTTTGAGAGAAAAGTGACTTCGCGCTCCGCTTGCGAGCTCCACAGGCCGCGCACGAGTGCAAAACTTGGCTGAGGTATTCACAGCAGCGTATGCCATCCGCGGACTATATTTTTCACCCACGCACACCCAGAACTTCGTCACAGTGTTTGGAAGCTGGTATGCTAGTAATAAAAATAGAATCCCAGCATATCACCTCCCGGTGTTCCTAGGCATCTCTTGTCCTTCTTTTTGTGCTAGGTACCATGGCACTTCATTACTCTGAGAGAGCCGTCGCCGAGGTAGAGAAAACGAGGTTATCCGTGGAGTGTACGCCATCTGTTCCTTTTGAGGCCTCGAAAAAGTTTTGTGTTGCCGTCCGTGACAGCGGAACAAGACGGGGTTCGGAATTGTCATGAGCCGTTTCAGCCAGCTCACGCGCCGTTTCACAGCCATCGATTCCCTTGGGAAATTGCAGCCTACGCAAGACCGCAGTTTTAGCGCTGTAGCTTCAGTGAGTTATTTTAGGACGCCAGAGATAACCCGGCCTTGCGTCTGTTTGTCTCTGAGGGGAAATTTTAATGCAAATAAGTGCCACCAAAAAAGATTGTTGTGGCCGCTCATTTTGTTGTCTGCTTGGCGGGTTGATAAAGTTGGTTGATAATAAAATGGCTAGAAGATCCGATATTGTCGACAGCGAGTGGCTTTTGCAACTGGCATGCGTATTTTCTTGCAACTCATTCTTCTAGGCACTCCGCCAAGCTGAAGTGCCTTATTGAACTAATTCAATTTTTCAAAGTAAATTGCGTCATAGAATTCGTAAAGTACGACTTACTACACACAAGCTTCTGACACGATAGCTTCGGATTGTAATTAGAATATACGAGAAAACATATTTCTGTTACGCGGAAACTCAAAGACAAAGCCCTTTTCCAACTGCCGTTTGAGGTCTGTCCGAGTGGCCACGGCCGCTAGGTGGAGGTGCGGTTTTTGAATAGTGCTTGGCGCAATGTCGATTACGGTCGCAGCACACGCTGTGCGACAGATGCAACGGGCAGAGCGCCCATGCAACAAGGACAGATACATTGTGCGCACACGTACCTTACGCGCGCACGCACGTGTGCGGAAGTGCAGCGTACATCCTCATTCTTCGAGGCCCTCCGACAAACGCAATTGCGTTATAGAACTTATTCCATTTCTCAAAGTAACTTGCTGCGTAAGAAAATTTGTAAAGTACGACTTGCACAAAGCTACAGACGTTGTAGCTTCGGATTGTAATTCGAATATACGAGAATAACGGCATCGTCATGTGACGATATAGCCTGATGATGTAATCTGACGACGTCATCACGTGAAACATGACGACATGCGATGACGTCTTCGTCGAATGATCATCTCACCTGATGACGTCATATGTACATGCACCGCGTAGTCGACTTGCCCGTTCCATGGTGCATTCCATTGGAGCAACAAGAGCACTCAAAAGCGTCTCTAAGATACTCTCTCAATAGTAGCTGCGTTCCAGTGAGCGAAAAGGAGCCGGTGCGCTGTGATCCAATAGCAGAACAGGAGCAGTTTGGCGACTCCGAGAACCGTCGCGAGCTGCTCTCGCGCTAAAAGGGGAGTACGAAAAATGTCACGTGACGCAAGCGCGTCGTATCCTTTTGCTTTGGTTGTTTCCGTCGTTTTGGTTCAGTGTGCGGCAGCAGTCGTGACTGAGAAGCGAAGTTCTCGTTATAATCACCGTTGGAAACGACTCCTAGCTAGGAGGCCTGTGTACTCGGCTTTATGACGTCATGCTACTTGGACCGAAATTTCCATTGCCAAGCCCGGCTGACGAAAGCGGTGACGTCAAAATTACCGCGGCTTACTCGGGAGCATGTCCATTCGATTCTATGGCATTCGAGAAAGGTAGCATGACGTCATGGATCGAAGTGCACCGTCCTTGTGCTATCTAGGAGGCGTTGGCTCCGCTCCTAACTGACCCTTGCCTCTGCCCCGGTCCTGCCTATGGAATGCGGCATTAGTCTACTCTCTCCTTTCGCATTAATGCGACTGGCATTCCTAGCGCATTCCTGCGCTTTTCGTGGATGCGATCGGCTACAAGTGCAATTCGATGTGTCACTGTCGCATTCATGTAGACGCGGCTCATAAATTCACGGGGACACGGCAGTACAAACAGAATTCCTACCCGAAAGTAGTTTGTTTCGCTCCTTTTGCGAATGCCATGGCAGAAGGTCAACGCAACTAAATAAACTAAGAAATTATTTGAATAAAGAAGGTCGTTTCATTGAAACAAAACTATTAGTATACACCCTGTACCATTACATAAGCTTACTAATTTGTTTTTGCAAATTATTATGTAATTCTTTATTTATTATGCGGCCTTCCCGCCAAAAACTTTGGAGTCCCCTTTTGGGATTTCTTGTGAGCATGGATAGGTGGCGTGTGTATCGAGCGCTCCTGGGCCACTGCTTTCGGTGCCTCGCGATAGATGGAGCCGCTGCCTCGAGGCGCTCCTCGTTACGGCTCTGTTATGTTGGTTCTCGGCTTTTCTTTGTTTCGTACCATCATTTTTTTTTTCGCTTCGCGTTCGGGCGGGATCGATCGCGGTTACGCCGCTCTCCGAGGGATGGCGCGAGTGCTGCTGCATCCTTGTATCATGGGTGTTTCCAGAATTTTGTATAACTTCCCATCTCTTGAACTTTTCCTGAATTCACTTTTTTTCGTGCCGTTTTTTTGCTCTGCGGCGATGTAGAAATCGGTTGAAACATGTCGTTTCAATTTTGGTTCTCTTTTTATACTTAATTTTGTATACTGTTTGTTATATAATGTATTTAGTTTTGCATATACTTTGTTATTTTATGCATTTAACGCATTACAAGTTATGTATTTCTATAGGTGTGATTGATATGTCGTTGATGAAACCATTCTTATATGGTTTCGTGGCTAAGTGCTGGGCCGCTGTGCTTGGGTTGCGTTTGCTTTCCCGCGTTGGCAGTATTCGCAAGGCGGAGTACCCTTTACAGGGAACATGAAACATTGGTGGGTATATCACTATTTTCGGACAAGACTAATTTACTCTCGTAGAATAATTATTGCGTGAACGCACGTGGTTTACAATTATGAACCTGTTTTTTTTCTCTCATAAGGAGGTAATAGAAATGCATGTTTAAATTTTTTGTTAGAAGCAATGTTAGCGGATAACCGCAAGGGCTGTTGCGTCGATCATCGCGAGCGTGGTGTGAACTAGAGGTGTTATAGGCATTTTCGCAAGGCGTCTGACAAAACTTGTGCACAGCGAATAATAAACTTTTCTTTTAATCCTGGAACTTGGGGCCAACATTTCGAAGAGAGGATGCATCTTCGTCAAGCTGCCTTGTTGAATCATCGGCTCCGAGCCCAGGCTTTTCTTGTTCACTCGCTGTTACACGTTTCGAGTCTCTGTTTTCTATGAACGTATCATCTTTTTTACTTTTTCAAGCGAAGCTTGTATACGCTAGCCTATACGCCGGCGTTGTAACGCAGAAACTATTTTATCGGCAATGGCTCGAGCGTCGTCGTTGTCTTCCACAGCAGGCATGTGGGCGCCGTTCTGCGCAACCGCGCGAACGCGCTCGTCCCACTGCTCCCGCGTTCGTCGTCGTCGTCGTCGTCTTCCACAACTGGCTCCGTTACCGCTCATAGCATTCCAGCGTAGATTTTCACTTCTCTTCTATCGTTGTAATGGGAAGGCCGCGTTTACGGGGGTACGAGCTATTGCTTAAGGGGGTATGAGCCATTTATTGTGCGCGTAACCACTACTATAAAACGTACATGTGTAGATTTGACACTTGCAAACTCCTTGCAGTATACCGCAGCGATCTCAAGGCTACCCTGCTCACTTTCACAAAATTGACCGGTGAAGTTTCCGATGTTCAATAAACGTAAGGTCAACACAAGCTTCGCATGGACGCCAATTCACAGTAGCGAAAGGGCGGTCAATTTTTTTTATAATCTTTCTTTTATGAAATTTGAGGGTATAACCGAATAACATGGATGATAAGAAGCAATATGTACTTGTATTTTTGAAATGTACCTTTTTTTTTCTTTTTTTGCCCTTACAATCGTTATGCCGCATTATTTGCGCATGATCTGCTATCCCAAAGTAATGCTGCCCCTATGGTACGTTCGTGCTAGCTTACGCTGCCCCTCAATAGTTGTCGTCGCAATTCTATAATGGCATAAAGTATTACCATAGTTTCTTCTTGGACTAATTTCTGACACGGGCTGATTGTTTTGGTGCCATTTTGTCAGTTTGTATACCGTGCTTCTTAAGGTCTCTTTCTCTCCCGGTGTCTTTTTTTTTTTTCACGCGATTTCTCTTCTTGTTGGGTCCTCATAGTCCCATATTTATACGCAGCGTTAGTTAACGTGTCGCGCGCTGTAGCCAACGATAGTTAATACGTTTTTCTGCATTCCAACGCATCGTGCACTGCTTGTGGGCTTACCTTACTATTATCTTGTCGTCGAAGTGCATTTAGACTAGGAACGCCAGCGTCACGCCTCACAGAATTGTTCTACGAGTCTTTTATGAAGGCCCGGGGCTCTTTCTAGCGTCCTTTCTTTATGTTTATGCGTTGGCCAGTTCATTATGGGTAAGCTGGGTGTATTGTCGTAAAATTGATTTCCGCCACAATGCGTGTTGCCTTTAGTCTCGTGTGTACATTCCTCCAAAGTGCGTTATATATGAATATGCATGTATTCTGCGTTGTTTGAAAGTCGAATAGTCCGGAATCATCATCATCAGCCTATATTTATGTCCACGCTTTTCAAGTATGATATCTCCTCCATCCGTGATTAAATCGACCGTTATTCCATCTTCTCCAGCAGCTTTCCCCCTGGTCATGTCGTTCAAGGCCCCTAACTTCATCGCTAGTTATAGAAGGAGCCTCTGTATCCTGTTCATCACTACTTCGAATGAAAATAGCTTGGCTGCTCTGGCAACTGTAGTGGTCAGTATAGAATTCTTCCGCTGCTTTTACTATGTCATCGAAAATGCTCATGATATTACCCGGCTTTCAGTGCATACATTTTGCCTTGTCCTATGGCAAGTTTTCTTCTCACTAATTTCATGCTGCGTCCATATTTTACTGCTTCCTCAATCTTTTCCACGTTCTAATTTCGGATATACCTGACTTTCTTCTTGTTGATCACTTTCGACAGTTCAGCGAATTCTATCTGATCTCTCGAGTTTGACACTTTCATGTTTTGCCGTTTGTTTATTAGGTCGTTTGTTACTTGGGAGAGCTTACCTACTGGTTGCCTTGGTGCCTTACCTCCCACTTCAATGGCTGCTTCTGAGATCAGCCTAGTTACGGTTTCATTTATTACCTCTATGTTGTCTTCATCTTCCCGTTGTAAACCTGCATATTTGTTTGCGAGCACCAGCCTAAGTTGGTCTGCTTTTACTCTTACTGCGTCTAGGTTGGCCTGTTTCTTCTTGACTAATTTTATTCTTTCTGTCTTATAATTGAGAGAAATCCTAGACCTCACTAACTTATGGTCACTGCACTTTACCTTACCTCACACTTCTACATCCTGCACTTTGCTGGAATCGGCATAAAGTATGAAATCTATTCCATTCCATGTTTCTCTATTAGGGCTTTTCCAGGTCCACTTCCTGTTGCTGCGCTTCCTGAAGAAGGTATTCATTATTCGGAGCCTATTCCTTTCCGCGAACTCTACCAACATCTTTGCTCTAGTGCTCCTAGAATCGATGCCATAGTTGCCAACTGCTTGCTCGCCAGCCTGCTTTTCCCCCCACTTTTGCATTGAAGTCGCCCATGACTACAGCATACTCAGTTTGCACCTTTCTCGTCGCTAATTCAACATCTTCATAAAACTGTTCTGCTCGGCAATCTTATTGTGTAATGTTTTTTTTTTTTTTTTCAGCCTGAATATTATTTTTTTTATTACACCCTAGCCTGTACATGGGCTACGCTCCCTTGTGTTATCACGCACTGTTTCGCGCCGTACCCGGTCTCGACTGCCTACAGCCGCATTTTTCCTAAGCAGCAGGAGGGCCAACTTAGCCTGCGCCCTGTTTTCCCCATCCGAGGTAATTCGCTTTCCCAGTTCGGCCGTCGCCGAGAGTTAGGTCACTATCCTACCGTCTCTCTCTCTCGCCCGATTTCTCGTTCTCTCTTTGCTTTTTATGTTACCGCCTTTTTTTTGTTTTGTTTTACACAGTACTCGCGCCTTCACTACGGCAGCTAAACGCGGCCCCGACCTCCTCCTCCTTATGTTAGCGCTGCCGGCGGCGGCACCACCAGTCATCAGCATGCGCTAGGGCCAAACTAGTCGGCGGGTCGCCATGTATAATAGATGAAGGCGCGGAAGGCGCCTTTTACGCCCCTTCTTCGACAAAGACAGGATGGATAGACGCGCGCGAGCTGCGGCGGCTCGTCACCGCCCACGTGTGCGTAGCTAGCTCTTCAAGCGTCGGCCCTCCTCGCGTTGGTTGCTGCGTCGTTGGCTTTGCCCGCCGGGTGCTGAGCGGAACGCCGCGACGTGGGTGATCTGGTTAAGCGAACCCAGCCTGGAGACGTTCGCAGCCCTCGAGGGCCTCGGCACGCGACTTCGCTCGAGTTCGGGAGCTGTGGACGTGCATTGGTTTTTTTTTTTTCTTTCGCAGATGGCTTACGTACCAATTTAAGCTCTTCGGTCTAGGGTTACGTAAAACCTGAGGCGGTCCTGTCTTTTTTCCCCCTGTTTGAAATTCTTCCTAATTCTTCTCCACTGGCAAGCGTATGCTACAGCACGGTGCCGTACGCTAAAACCGCTGAAATCTGCTTATTTTCTACGATATATGACTTGCCTGACACTGAAAACGGAGGCTTACTTACAACTCGGCTTCTTAGTTGGTGAGGCCTGCTATTAGGAAATGTCATCGGATGTTGTTTAGCGTTCGTTTTATTTTTTTAACACGAAAGTGTTTTATGCCGGGGTCCACCAAGACTTCACTGACGTATTTCCGTCACGGAAATACGTCATAGAACATAATACAAAGAAAGAAACCAGAAGAAAAAGTTCCACAAACATGCAAAATTTGGAAATCGAACCCACGACCTCTCGGTCCGCGACGATAGATCGCCGAGCGTTTAACCCATTGCGCCACAAACGCATTTGCAGAGAGCTACACAGACGCGCCTTATATATCTAACACTCCTCCGTGTACCCGCGCTCTTGCTCGGGGCGGTGCCGCCGCCTACGAGCAGAAAAGAGAAGTACTGCATTATGACACTAACGCGCACCGACAGTGAACGCTTCGGTGGTCTCAGCACTACGACGCCTCGATGCCAGCATTCGAAGGGACGCTGGCATCAAGAAGCACTACCAACGCCACCTAGGTGGCGTTCACCGTACTCAGCACAGCGGAGCGTGGCCTCCGCAATTAGCTCTGAAAATGTTTCTGAAGTTGATCGCGGAGGCTGCAATTACGACGCGCTGTACGCGCTGATTTGACTCGGTGACGATTCAGTTACTTGCTTTGTCTTGCGCGTTGTATTAGTGTGTCAGTTACGTGCTTCGTCTTTCGCGTTGTGCTAGCGTGTGCAGCGTAGTGCAGCTTCCATATGCACGACCATAGAGTTTCATATTACTTATTTAGAAACTCTATGTGCACGACGGTTGCTCATGGTCATCGACGTTGGTAGTCGTGATGGAGGAGACGTGCCACCAGGCGTCAGCGTGGGTGCATCAACGCCTAAGGGCGCTTTAGCCACAAAACACCAATAGACATTATATATCAATGTGCAATAAACATTACACTACTTCTGTGAAGACACGTTTCACTTTCGTGTTCTATACCGATTCCTATATAAGAGGGATCAACCACATTTTTTTCTAGATTTGCATTATTTCCTTTTGCAGTTTTGCGAAAGGAACAAGCTAATCGTATTGAATGAAGACGCCCACCACACGTGTGTCTATTTTCGTCCGTGTACGTTTCGCCCGGCCGGAAGTTAGCACAACTAACCCATTCCCTCACTTTATTTGATATCCCTTCTCTCCCTTTCACGTCTCCGCATACTTAACAAGGGCGGCTACGTTACTTAAAAATAAATGACAGTGGTCATTTTCATGCTTCTCTTGTGAAAAGGAACAGCCTGAGCCTTCTCTCGGCGCTAACGTCATCTTATTTACATCAACAACAAAATCCAGGCGTGCTACGAGGTGACTTCGTTCCTCCCGTTTCATCATGCTTTCATCACGTGTTGTCATCGTGTTTTTCCCTCGCGTGTTACTATGACTTGACGCGCATGAAACGAAGGACGGCAGTTTTTATTTTTGGAAATAATCATGGAAGAGAGTTCCCGACAAAATTAACAGAGTTCGCCATAAGCGATAATAAAGTGGCCTCACGAAAGGAAAAAAAGCAAGACACTCGTAGTTATAATAGTTGCGTTTAGATGTCGCAGCGCGTTTGCGTCCGATGACATTGAAATCAGGGACTGAAAGGAGGGAGCATCGAGCAATGCTACTTCGATCGATACACACGTCAATTCCAGTCGTCGTGATTCCCGCCATTCAAATAAATATTCGAAGGCTTTTTTGTGCAGGTGCTTCAAAAAATTTGAAAAAAAAAAAAGACAAGAAAAACGCTCATTGATGTTACTATTGGACGTCTCTCTCCTGGGGACGCGAGATAAATATTTTTCTTTTCTTCCTTTAGCTCACTTTCTCATTCTTTCTCTGGCTCATCTGTGAGCGTCTTTCTGTCGAAAACGTTACCAGGAAAGAAATGAGTGGAAGAGCCTGTAGCTTCAGAAAGGGGCGAGTAAAAATAGAGAGGTGTTGAAAGGGGAAAGCACGAAATGCCACGAAGCGTCTCTTCAAGGCTCCCGAAATTATGGCAGCTGCTGTTCCGGCGTACTGTTACCGGTTCCTTTGTCGCGTGCACTGGCGCGTGTTGAATTTCGGCCGACAGACGTTATCAGGACGCCGCCGCCGCCGCTAGACGTCTTCGCTATCTGTGCGGGCGGATTTACTTCCTCTAAGCCCTAATTTCGAGTTGCGTCTCCTCAACTTTCTTGCTACTTGAGTGTCTTGCCTCCATTTTCCCATGTTTCTGCGTAGGCGCAGGTTCTTCTCTTTTCTGTTTTTTTTTTTCCCGGTCTCCTCCCTTCTTTATTGTTTCCTTCCAGTGGCTGTGGAAGAGGATTGAGAGATTATTAATGGTGACTTGTGTGCTTTCGTCGCCAACGTCGAGTAAGCCCCCCCCCCCCCCCCCCCTTTTCTTTTTTTTTATTTTACGACGCATCTGTGCGACTAAAATATGCGGTGTGCTGTACTCTCTTTCGCTGAGAAGAGCCACTTCCTCCTGACTGACGCGAGTTGCGGCGTCTTACACTCTACGAAGTCAGCTATGCTGCCTTCCTCATTTTAGTTTTCTTACGCTGTAGTTTTATGCGAGGAACTTGTGGTAGGAGCGACTTAATGCAGTACCGCCAGGGCGAAGCGGGAGCTTCTGCTGCTTTAAAATGTAAAACAGTTTTTCTTCCTTTCTTTACGGTCCGCTTACGTCTAACCCCTCCTTTTTAATTTGCCAGAGAGGTCATTTTTCCTGCTTGCATCCCAGGAAGTTTAAACGTTGGAGAGCACTCATGATTATGTTGACTTATTCTCGCTTCAGTGCTGTCTTTCCGCGTTCGTGCTAGAACTTGAGATCAGTATGTAAATTTTGCCTTTCGTATTACCAGCTATTATTTTCCTGCCTTTTTTTCCCCTGCACAACTTTGCGTCAAGAGCGTGTCCCTAACTTGTTCGGACGCTAACGATTCATGACTGAAGCGTAGTTCTTGAAGGTCATATCATTAGCGATGCAGCTGCATTCAGTGCTGACAAGGCACAGATTGGAAATCAAAACACTCTTCATTCACCCCCCAATCTCCTTCCGCCCCGCTTTATTTTTAGCCGTGAAAAGAACCCATAACAGGGTGTTTAGCGACCGGCAAATTCTGGAAATCCCCGAAATTTCAATTGCATGAAAAAAAAAGCACTTGTATTCAATTATTTATGTTTAAGATTGTCATTGTAAGATAATAGAATGACAGTGAACACAAAAATGACGTGTGTTTGACGCGTTCACTGAACCCTAAGAGCCGCCAAGACAAGCTGTCGCTGTTGGAGTCACCGCTTGAGTCACCTTTGGGGTTAGCCGCGTGCGTGCTGACCAGCCAGCTTCAAAGTTTAGAAAGGCACATTTGCATTTGAAGTAGAAAATGAGTTTACCATTGTACAGCTAGAGGTCGTATGTATCTGTTTCATTCGCGTTATACGCGAATGAAATAGACGCACATATCTGTTATATTCAATAACGACAAATACTGAGTTAGTTCTTGTCGAAAAGTGTCCCTGTTACAACTTAAGTATACCTGACATCGCTTACAGCCGATGTACTCCAAATTGCTCCTGCAGTCCCCTCGCTTTAAGATCTGGCGTACTTGAAATTTGCGTCAAAGGTCCGGTTTTCATCATGAAATAGCAGAGTAGCGGCATACAACAAGACGGTTTTTTTTTGTATTTTTTTTTTTTTTGCGAAATCCCCGTTTGCAGACGCGTGCGTCATCGATTGAAGAGTCGCGTGTGAGATGATGTAATTACATATTACGTAAATTATACAGCGCCGATTTGCGATCCGGAATTGATTCCGTTCAGGTGTTTGAATATTACTTGTTGACTGATATGAAATTGTACGTGCATCTCGTTCACGTCAGACCGCACAATCTCAATATGCCGCTATGGTATAACAATGGCCAAATCCGGCGGCTTTCGTTTTGTTTTGTTTGCCACGGCGCCTGTGATGTTGCTGGAACTGCGCTCATGAAGGTGCCGCTTCTTATGTGAGTTGAGGCTACACCGAGCCGCTCACCTGAATGCAGTGTGCGAAGTGGAAAAAAAAAAAAAAAAAAAAAAAAAAAAAAAAAAAAAAAAGCTTGGTGTCATGTCCCCATTTCGCATACGTGTTTGTCGTTATGCATCGCAGGTCGATAAAAACCGCAGCAGGTCGAAATTAATCCGCAGTCCCTCACTATATGGCGCGCCTCATAATCATATCGTGGTTTTCGCACGTAAAAGCCCATAACTAAATTATATATAATCGCAAATCGATCGTCCACACTCCGCCGATGGGACTCTTTTCTGCCCCTCTTTTGCAACCATCCTGTATATATACAGTACGCAATTTAATCCATCGCGTCCTTAAAACGAGCTGACCGGTAGCTTTACGGACGCTGCAGTGTGTCATTGTCATTTTTTATAATATATTTGCGGCCTTGTGTTTTGTGTGCGCGCGTCTTTGCTTTCGCGCGTACTTCCAGTGTTTTAATACTGCGACCTCATGGCAATAAAGTAAGAAAACGAAATGCCACCTAAAATGGGCAGTGCAATCGCCTAAGACGATTAGTTGAATGGCCATTGCTGTGGAAGCTTCTTTATTAAACTTCCCGGCAAGGATATACAATACGCGTCACACCGCTCTGGTCGTACAATGCATTGGTTTACGATGCACGTCGGCGAGCCCGTTATCGTTATAGTAGTCGTCCGAAAACTATTTTGGTTTTGCAATTACAGTGCCTTGGCAGCTATCTCGTTACTCGGGGTTTCGGTAACCCGGATGCTTTTCACTCCTTTGTGTAGCACGCGCTTACGCTCCTCACTTTATTGCACATAGCGCAGTTTTCTTGTGACGCGATGAAGCCTAATATTGGTTGACCCCTTTGGCGTGTTTAGCGTGTGTCTCGAGCAGCCCATGTAATCTTCCAAGCAAAGGTTAGGCTTTATAGCGCTTTACGCGCGCAAACACTGGCATTCTTGCGGGGCAGCTGTGTGCATGTATACCGCACCGTGGCATACACGGTGGCCTGAGGGGAACGGACAGTTAACGTCAAGCTAAA
Organism: Dermacentor silvarum; assembly: GCF_013339745.2. Lineage (NCBI taxonomy): Eukaryota > Metazoa > Arthropoda > Arachnida > Ixodida > Ixodidae > Dermacentor > Dermacentor silvarum. The sequence goes on from NC_051155.1 coordinate 171,052,626, forward strand.
CGTCAAGCTGAAGCTATCCAATCAAGTCGTTTGGCGCTCACAAACTCCCGTGGTTTTCCCTCGGTCTTATCTCGTCCACAGTCACGGTGGGTCGCCTGGAACGCGCCGCTCACGGCGATTTTCATCGGGCTAGCGTTGCGAGCTGGATGGATGGATTGATGGATAAAACTTTATTTCATCTATTTAAATGTGGTTGGGCCCATATATGTCCGGGAGCCCCCCGGCCGACATCTCCAGGCAGGCCCGGTCCACCAGCCAGAGCTGGTCATACGAGCAAGTGGCCCGAAGAGCGGCCTCCCACGTGGAAAAGGAAGGGTTGGGAATAGGTTGTACCACCATGGGCTTGGGGCAGCTCCACAAACAGTGGTAAAGATCTGCCCGGGGCGCTTGACAGCTGGTACACGGTGGATTATTGAGACCAGGGTAAAATAAATGTGCCAGATATGGGGAAATAAGTGCCTTGGTCTGGATGTGGCGCCAGATTGAACTCTGATGGGGGGTAAGGGAATGGTGAGGGGCAGTTGTCTAGTGTTTAGAATTGCAAATAGTTGCTAAACAAGAACAGCGTATCTCACAGCGCGTGGGATCCGCGCATTTTTAATCTCTTTTGTGCAATGTAATTATTACGGGGCATAATGCTAAATAATGAAATCTAATTCCATTAATAGTTTGTGTTAGGCTGTGGTTGTCTTGTCGCGCGGTAGTACAGAGCGTCTGAAGCTGAGGAGCTGGTGTGTGTGTGTGTGTGTGTGTGTGTGTGTGTGTGTGTGTGTGTGTGTGTGTGTGTGTGTGTGTGTGTGTGTGTGTGTGTGTGTGTGTGTGTGTGTGTGTGTGTGTGTGTGTGTGTGTGTGTGTGTGTGTGTGTGTGTGTGTGTGTGTGTGTGTGTGTGTGTGTGTGTCAGGTTTTTCGTCGTAATTATTCACGTGTCATTTCCTCGTTCTCATTGCGCCTTTGGTTTGTTATATAGCTCTCACTTATTTTAGCGTGATGATTTGTGTGGTGGCTTGATAACATATTTGCACTGACACTACATGTATGATTGCGGTATGACCTCTCGCGTGGTATCACTCTGAATGACATGTCATCTTGACTACGCTAGAGTATATTACCACTGAGTCTTCCCCGTGGTCGTTGTTTCGCTTTCACTCCAGTGGTTGTGTCCCTTGTGCAATATTCTCCCTTTTTTTTTCGCTCTTTTCACCGTGCCTCTGCTTCTTCCTCTGAGTTATCGAGAGCTTATATAGAGGTATCATTAAGCTTATACGGGAAAGCCTGTCTTAGCCAGTAATGACCTGTCGCGCCATAATACATACCAGCGCATAGCCATATTGATTCACAGACAAGTTTGCCTTAATGTATGGTTCAAATTTAGTAATTTTCTCGTCTTTACCCATACGGGTGCTGATAAAAGAAAACGTAATGTAAAATAAATGCTTTCATTACTGCTTTAAGTTGGCGCTGTAAGACGGCCCAATTCTCTTTCCATGCCGCGAAAACAAGCAACATATTTATTAAAATTAAATAATGGGCTTTTACGTTCCAAAACCGCGATCTGATTATGAGGCACGCTGTAGTGGGGGTCTCCGGAATGCTTTAGAGCACCTGGGGTTCTTTAACGTGCGCCTAAATCTAAGTACACGGGTGTTTTCGCATTTCGGCCCCATCGAAATGCGGCCGCCGTGGCCGGGATTCCATCCCGCGACCTCGTGCTTAACAGCCCGACACCATAGCCACTAAGTAACCATGGCGGGTAGCAATATATTAACGGTTGGCAATCCATCACCGATCCTCCGATGTAATGTGTTCCTGTATAAGAAAGGAGAAAAGAAAGCTAATGATAAATTCAAGAAAAAAGGACGAAGTAGAACAGAGGGTTGACACTTCTAAACCTTGCTGGGCTTACATCGACACTTACTGCATACACTAGATCGATTTAGCTAGGTGATCAAGTGGAGAGGTTGGAAGCGTGGGCTTTCTGCTACTCGATCCATTTCACTTCTACACTGGCGAAAACGTTATAATTGAAGATATACTCCTAAAGATGTTGTTATGTTCTAATTATATTAGAATCAGCCTCTCCGCGTTTTAAATATTGTTACAACGCTGGGAACAAGATGGAAGAAGAAGGGCACGAGCTGATATCGGACGACAACAACGTTAGGGACTTGCCTGCACTGCCTGTCTCTTGTAATATCAGCTGTAAATAGATTTCACTGTTACTTTCATCCTTGTGTCACAATATTAGTGTTGTTATTGTTTTCAAGTTCTGCTAAGGGAACTCATTTCCTTCGCCTAAGAATATTCGCGTGTTTGTTTGCTCGGCCTTCGAGATTCTAGCGTCGCCAGGCTTTGTGACATCGTCTTCTGCTTTGTTGTGCATTTTTGTTCTTTTAGTGTTAGCCACCGAAGATGCCTCCCGGTTATTCAGGTGGCTAAGGGATTGATCGTATTATTCGCATTCGTCATGTTTGGCGAGAGCTTTTTTTTTTTTTTTCTAGAGCCGTATTTCTTTCGGTGTGTGGAAGTGTTCCGGCGGGAGCAGGCATCGCATCTTGCGGACTGAATAATTTAGTATCGTGCTCCCAACTCGACGCCACGAGCTCTTTGTAAGCACCGCGGGCCTAGGACTTTCCTGAAACGAGTCACTTCCGCGCGCATTGTTCTGCAGTGGCCATTTGTGGCGATCGACACGAAATCTGGCCGCCTCCCATAAAATCCGTGTTTTGGCAGGAAGACAAACTACTTATGCGCACTTCTCCGCCGAATCGCTATTTCCTGTCTCTTCTCTTCCCATGTGGATCATCGCGCTTTTAGCCAAAGATGCAGCATTACTCACATGCCCGTTCAGCCACCCTTACCATCTACAGTTTTGCATTGACTGCGTGGTTCTTGCACTTTTTACTTGCAACTGTCTTTGTAACCTGATTCTAATGTTTGCTTTTTCGACGTTCGAAATTTTTGAAAGAAACCTTTTTGGAGGATTGCGTTGGTTTCGCAATACAGGGAAGAGAGAGAGAGAGACAGAGAGAAGTATGGTGGTCCGTATAGACTGTTTTACGGAAGCGTTGGAGTTACGCCACAATGGGCTGTTAAGGCGGGCGTTTCCTAAGTTATGGCGGCATACGCGCGGTACTGCGGCTAATGCGGTACTGTGGTTACGTATAGTCTATTAAATACTGTGTTTGTGGTCTTTACTCATTGATTTCGAACTTCTGTTTATGCTCTATTGGAAGTAAGGCCATGCTGGGCAGTATTCGCTTCTGCCGACACTTTCGATGAAGCTTGCATTAAACGGGGCTCGTGTTGCTAGCACCGTTGCCTACTTGACCCAGTACCGAAGACGTCGTGATGACGGCATTACTTTCGGTATGACCCACGTATTAGGCAATAGCATCCTCGATTGGTATTATATCTAGGGTTCGCGCGCTAGAACTCTTTGCTAGAACTACCGCCTGCCAGTCTTGGTAGCTAACGTAATATTATAGGTAAGGTGGTCGACCAATAGCGAGAGCTTCTTACGGTCTAATTGCTTCACGAACTCGACCCGAGTTCACCATCAGTGCATGAATTTCGAAGTATGCTCTCGTACGTGGGCCGCTGTGGCGAAGTAAATATAACATGCACAGAGTAACCTTGGCCCCTTTTAGAATACATTGTATTGAACCTTCAACGATAAAAATGTGGTTGATCCCTCTTATATAGGAATCGGTATAGAACACGAAAGTGAAACGTGTCTTCACAGAAGTAGTGTAATGTTTATTGCACATTGATATATAATGTCTATTGGTGTTTTGTGGCTAAAGCGCCCTTAGGCGTTGATGCACCCACGCTGACGCCTGGTGGCACGTCTCCTCCATCACGACTACCAACGTCGATGACCATGAGCAACCGTCGTGCATATGGAAGCTGCACTACGCTGCACACGCTAGCACAACGCGAAAGACGAAGCACGTAACTGACACACTAATACAACGCGCAAGACAAAGCACGTAACTGAATCGTCACCGAGTCAAATCAGCGCGTACAGCGCGTCGTAATTGCAGCCTCCGCGATCAACTTCAGAAACATTTTCAGAGCTAATTGCGGAGGCCACGCTCCGCTGTGCTGAGTACGGTGAACGCCACCTAGGTGGCGTTGGTAGTGCTTCTTGATGCCAGCGTCCCTTCGAATGCTGGCATCGAGGCGTCGTAGTGCTGGGACCACCGAAGCGTTCACTGTCGGTGCGCGTTAAGGCCTGACCACATTCGGCGTTTTCCCGGCGTTTCCTGGCGTTTCGTCACCCGGCGCCGCTCAGCGTCGACGCTGAGGGAGGCGCCAAGCCGAAACGTCGTACTCAAGGCACACCAGAAATCTCGGCGCTGGCGCCGCCGCCGGAAGCGGCTCGATGAGCGCCGACCAATCAGCGCATGGCCGCGGCCGCGCTGCTGGCAACTTTTGCAAGCGACTTCCGCAGCAACCATTTCGCGTGCGTGCCACCATGTGGCGCCAGTGTCTCGTCGGCGAGGCGGTGCCGTCTGAGAAAGCAGTCGCTCGTACCTTCGAGCGCGCTGCCGGAATGTTTGTGTGTGTGTGTGTGCCGCAGAACTATAAACAGGGCTTAAAAACCTTAATCGGGAACATTACTCATAGTTCACTTAAATGACATTGCACACTGCTTCTGGTTAAATCTGTCTGGTCACATTGTGCGACGCTGGACTGGCGCTGTTTGCGTGCGTCTCATGTGGCTGGGTGACCTCTCCGGCGCCGTTGATGCAAAGACGCCGAGAGACGCAACGGCAGGAAACGCCGGTGAAAACGCTGAATGTGGGCCGGGCTTCAGTGTCATAATGCAGTACTTCTCTTTTCTGCTCGTAGGCGGCGGCACCGCCCCGAGCAAGAGCGCGGGTACACGGAGGAGTGTTAGATATATAAGGCGCGTCTGTGTAGCTCTCTGCAAATGCGTTTGTGGCGCAATGGGTTAAACGCTCGGCGATCTATCGTCGCGGACCGAGAGGTCGTGGGTTCGATTTCCAAATTTTGCATGTTTGTGGAACTTTTTCTTCTGGTTTCTTTCTTTGTATTATGTTCACTGACGTATTTATGTATTATGTTCACTGACGTATTTCCGTGACGGAAATACGTCAGTGAAGTCTTGGTGGACCCCGGCATAAAACACTTTCGTGTTAAAAAAATGTCACAGTTTCGCCCGAAGGGCGAAGCAATGAATGCGATAGCAACACAGCAATGTCATACGAAGTAAGGTGAGCGGCTTTGGTAGCAATATGAATTGTAGTAAACATGAGCTGATTAAGTAAGCAGGTGTGCTGCGGCGTAAGTAGACCGACATGAAGAGAGACTCGATGACCACGAGAAGGCGCGTGTGAAACGGTGGTGCTGATGAGAAGCGCTTCCCGTGGGCAGCGCGTGCGAAGGGACACACCTGTAGCGCTGCACTGCCGTTCCGGGCAGCATTGCATGTGTAGCGTGCGTTGGAAAATGTGGCCCAACTATTACTAACTGAATGAACAAGCGTTGTGTGAGCGCGCACAAACAAACATGAATAGATCACACTGAATGACTGCAGACAACGACCGTCAAAACGCTGGCAGCAAGCGGATACGCCGCAGCGGCGAAGGTACGTGCGGTCTATCGCTTCAACGGAAACTGAGCGGCGAATGCACGGCGCGTAAAGGTCAGAGCCGTGTGGAGATAAGAGACGGTGCGAGCGAGCGACGAGCGCGGTTGTTGGCAGAGTGGAAGTGCGCCCCCCCCCACCGCTCCCTCCGGCGCTGGCTTCCCGCTTCCTTGCTTGCGCGTGGGAGATTGAGTGCGTTCGCTCTCCGTGATAGCGGCGCGCGTCCCCGCACCCACCCTTCCGCTCGGGCATACGGCACGCGGCGAAGATGTTATCTATAGGGAACCTCACGGCGACGACGACGGCAGAAATCCGGTTTAAGTGTCCATATAATTGCTATCGCAATAAAATTAGCTAGGTTGCAATAGACACCGTCAACATCCACGACGTCACAGCAAGCTGGTTCTGGAACATCAAGCTGGCGTCGCCATCTTCCGTTTTCAAGTATTTTCGGGCTAGTTTAGCCTCGATCCTCTTGTTAAAAGTATTCTTTGGTTTTAATTGTAGAAGCGTAATTAACTAATGCAACTCATTTAATATCATTTTGCTTTCTGTGTCTCCTTAATAAAAGCGCGCCGAACAAACTCTACGCTTCATTTCGGGTTCGCCAAAGGCGGCAGCGTCAATCCCTACGCCTGTAGCCCAGCGCGTGACGAATGCGCGCACACCCGCCCGCGTATATGGCGCATAACTATACCCGCGCGTTTCGCCTGGTGTATGTATACATACACACACTCGGGGCGCGCTGCGGGCACGGTCGCCGAGGAAGCGCACCATGCAGCACGTCTCGCGGGGGGGGGCAGGCCACGGCGGTCGTGGTTCTCCCGCCCTGGGTCGGTGGTGGTGGAGGTGGGGCTGCCGTGCCGCTTATCGCTACTGCACAGTCGCTGGGTTTCGGCGCATCATCGCCCCCCCCCTGCCTCCGCCATGCTCTCCCCTGGCTGGGTGCCGGCACCGCGCTTCCTCCATCCCTTCGGGGCCAACCGCCGCGGGACGCCGCGCCGCCGTTTGCGCTACCTACCATATAGCGGTTGTTTCCAGGTCACACCTTCCCCTATCCCACCAGCCGCTCGGCCGTTTCCCGGTTTTATACGCGAGAGTGGGAAGGTGTGCCAGGGGAACTCGGTCGGCGAGCACGCCGTTTTTTAACTCGGCCCTCGGCGGCGTTTTCCGGCTTTCCTGACTCCGGGGCACTTTGTGTGTTGCGCGGGAAGGCTTATTATTGCTGGCGAATGACTTTTATTGCGTTGCGCGGGCGCGTATTTATGGTCCGACGGCCGGCAGCGGTCGCGCTTTCTTCGCCGCCTCTAGGATGAGGCTACTGGTGTTCGCTTTAGAGAAGGAGTTCGCGCATGCCCTTGTTGGCCGCCGTTGGCGCTCTTGCGTGTCGTTGAAAAGCTTGGGCGGTCATGGTTATCTGAAGCTTAGAGATAAGGATCGCTTCAGTTGGGCACCCTATGTGTTAAATGTCTTTCGTGCACCCACTGCAATCAGCTGGAAAGAATGGCACTGCTAGAATGGAAGTCGTGCGCGTTCCGCTTTCCGTTGAAATGTTCATCACCCGTCTTTGAAGGCAACTCAAACGTTTTTGTAGATAGCCTTAAAATTTGCTTCAGGCCAATATATACTTTTCTGTTTAGGTAAAACTAATGATGTGTAACTTTAGATCGCTTCAAAAAAGATAAAAAAATACAGAAAAAGCAAGAACGAAGGAAAGAAAGAAAAAATAAGAGAAAAAATATGCACCTCGTTAAAGGCGTCCCGCTTGGGGAGTGTCCGCGCTATTTATTGTGTACGCCATATTGAACCGGTGTTCTACTGGTGTCTTCCGTGAGGAAACACGATGGGTAAGACAGCATTCAAATATGATCGCATCAAGCGGCCTCGAGGCATTTTTGTTTCTTCTTCTGGAATCACGGATAGGATGAAAAGGGGCGGAGGTGTATCCCAACCGAACGTGCGGTCTATACACTACATGCAAGAGTGAGGTGGTGTTTCAGGAATAGGCCGGGAAAACGAACAAGGGCATGAACAAAATTTGTAAGGTGTGTCACTATGAAGAAAGCTTCCAGGGCCATATGTAGCCAAAAAAAAAAAAAAAGCTTACGAAGCATCGACGCCCGATCGAATCTCCTAACACACTTTCTCCATGGTATCTGCGATTTTTGCCATGAAGACGCGACGAAGATGGCGGTGGTGAACGTCGACAGCAATAACACTCTGGACGCGAGGAAGACATCGGTACAGCTCACCTTGCACTGCACGAATGGGGGCTGTTTTACGTATCAAGTTTACTCTGCAGGACCGCCCCTTCGGTCATGGCGGCCGCATTCCGATGGGGGTGCACCGCAAAATTCCCAGGTGTCCTTAGCTATCGCCTAGGAGACGCGAAGGCGAAAACCGTGTAAAGCCTACTGTAATTCACCTTAAACCATCTTAATCTTCCTTAATCCACCCTAATCTACCTTAATTCTCCTTCCTCCACCTTAATCGCCCTTAATCCACCCTAATACTCCATAATCCACGTTAATCCACCCTAATCCTCCTTCATCCACCTTAGTCAACCTTAATCGACCTTAATCCACTCTAATGCACCTTAATCCATCGTAATCCTCCTTCATCCACTTTAATACACACTACACTATTTTTCTCGTTGTGCTTTGCTTTCACTTTACTTTGCGTTCATTCATTTACACATTAACTACGGAATAATCGTTTGGGGTAACACATATCTATGTTATTTGTCTTCAGTTCAGCATATACAAAATCAAGCAATGCGTATCATCCACCACGGTTCACTGCGCTCTAATGCTATCGGCCTCCTTGAGCAGTAGAAAATTTTATGTATAAAAAAGTTAAAAGTTATTCATTTAGCAATAATGTTTTATAAATTGCTTGATTCCCAGCTGACTTTCCAATATATTAAAAGTAGCTCCCATAGAAATACTTAACCCCACTAGGTTCGCTTCCAATTATAATTTTTTTTTACCATGAGTTCGCAATAACTATGGTAAAAAAAGCATGTACATTTGCTACCATTACACTTTGGAATCGTTTTAGTGCTTCACTTAAAATACTACCCACATTTCAGCGTTTCAAAGCTTCACTAAAAGATTTTCTGCTAACCTCTGATAATTTACCCTAATAAATTTTTGTATTTTCATAGTCACCTAACTCATAAGTATCACCTGTTCTTTTTTCTTTTTTTGCAGTGTTCATACTGCGCCACTTTTCTTTTCCTCGTTGTTCGTTCTTTTTTTTTTTTCGCCTTTAGAAACTAGATAATTTTTGTCACTTCCGTTGTTATTTCTGTTACACTACATTGATTAGAGCATTGTTTGTTGGGTTTTCTTTTATTATTATGATTTGCTTTTTTTTGGAACTCATATTATTATGCTATCCACTGTTACGCTGCCAACAAGTTTATAATTTTGTTGCAGTTTCTAACCGAGGATCCCGTTTTCACTATTAATACTCTGGGACCCTCGTCTGTATATCACATTGATGTAACTATGTTTTGCATATAAATAAACTTCAACTTCAAAAAATACACCCTAATCCACCTTAATCGAGCTTAATTCACCTTATTCGACCTTAATACAATCACTAATCAATCATTAATTAACTTTGCTAATCATTAATCATGTATTCTTATTCATGGCAGGTTCGCTTCTGCCCTTCTTTGGGTCACGTGACTTTCTGTACCTCACAACGCGACCTTGAAACATAGAGATTTAAGGCTTTTGCCTTAAAAGCCCTCGTGTATACCGTGCATCGGGTGCACGTTAAACAAACCCCCAGGTGGTCGAAATTAGTCTGCGGTCCCCGAATTCGGCGTTCCTCATAATCGGATCGTGGTTTGTCCCCTAAATCTCAAGAATTTTATAGTAATAACAATAAATGACAGGGAAGGATGGCATAATTCGGGCAAGAGGGGTGGAGTGTCGTTATAGCCCGCGAAAGCACGCAAAATTGCCGCGTTACTGGCCGCTCGAGGCACTTCACGTGTATTCGCGGGCTTGTTTTACGCTCGAAAAAACACTTTTATGGTAGCATGTATATAGCAACAGAAAGCTGTATCGGTAGTTTTTCATGTTACTCTACAATTTTCTCATTCACACCTTTCGTCTAATTATAATACTTGAAAAGTTGAATAATTAATTAAGACTAATTATCTAATTAGGCGGAATGAAACGAATAATCTGAGTATCTCCAAGCGACGGCAAACAACATTACCTTGGTTCTGACGAGCGACGTACCATTTGCACAGTTTTAAAGTTTGGCCCAAGTTAACTGAAACACCCTGTATACGCCCCTTTTGTGTTCCTCCTAACCGTGAGAATGCCATCTGTTACGAGAATGTTGTGTGCCGGAAAGGCGGTTTCCGCTGATTCGCTTCGAACCGCGAACTATAGGAAAGGCACAACAATATATAACTGACGGTACAAGCCTGCAGCAGTCAGCGCCGTTTCGGGGAAGTCATTATTTTTGTGTCTGGCACGAAGAGCTTCCTTCCAGAGAGAAGGACGCTGGTGTGAAATCTTATGCGCGCCACTCTATACAGCTCTACTGCGCTCGTACGCGTATCCGTGCGATTGCGAACGCGTTCATACGTGCTGACAGCCGCTGTCGGATACAATATACAGTCTATACACTCAGGCGCTGTGCATACGGGCGGTGTGGGCTGTGTTGCTGACTCTATATGGTTTTTATTAGCCGCTACGCATCGGATATTTTTCTGTCTGCTTAGACGTCCAAAGAGACTGCGCCGCTAGCAGCCGACCTTTTTTACCTATAGTCGAGAATATATATATATATATATATATATATATATATATATATATATATATATATATATATATATATATATATATAGCCCCGCATGGAGCGGTACTCTGTGTACGTTGAAAACCCGGCGCAAACGAAAAAGACGTGGCGTTCCGATTTTTTTTTTTTTACGCGTCCACGGCTGTTCTCCTCAGTACAGAGAGAAGAATAAAAAATAATTCAGTTGGCTGCTGCTGCTGCTGCTGCTGCTACTGCCTGCGCATATCTGCGTGCACGCCATTTGCATAAGTAGATGCGTTGTAAGAATGCCATAAGCATATTTAATCTCGGCCTCCCTGTCGTCGTCCAGTCTGCGACGGCTGCGGGAAGAAGACGGCAGAGCAGGGTTTCGCGTTCGCCGGCTTCTTTGCTCGCTACGGCCTGCCGTGTATACGCATACTGTATGGGTTTGGAGCAAGTCTTATTGACGATGCTGGAAGCCCTCGCGTGAGCAGCCCAAGATTTCCGCCTGGCACACGTTAGGAACGCAAGCATCTTCTAGCTCCGTTTGTTTAAAAGTGGATCACTGTGCTCGTTATTATTCTCGGTGGCTGCCTAGCACGAGGACGCAGGTTCGGCTCTCGGCCGCGGCGGCGGCCGCCTTTCTCTGGGAGAAAAAAAAACAAATAAAAAAACATAGAGATAGAGAAAGTTGGTAGACTTCGATTTAACTCTGTAAAGTGTTAACACTGTAAAGTGTCAAGACTTCAATTGAAGCGTATAATGAAACCCAGGTGATCTAAATTAGTCCAGAGCCCTCCACTGCGACGTCTATTACAGCTCCTGAGTTGGTTTGGGACGTTAAACCCAATCAATCAGTCAATCAATCAATCATCAATGGGCTCGTTCAGTAAACGGGTGTTACTGATATTATCGTGTTATCCCGTGAACAGTGCTGACGTGCGCCTCTTGCAATTTGAGAGACAAAAGGTCGGTTTTTTTTTTTTTTTGGTGGTTGTATGTGTGTTTGGGGGGGGGGGGGGGGTAAATGCTCGTTGCGTATACAGCTTCTGTGCTTTGTTTTTTGCCTGTGAGGCAGGTCAGCGAGTCAATTGCCTGATGCGCATTTGGAAACTTCTGCAGCATTCCATTCAAGGCAGAGCAGTGGTGCAGCAGGGATGCAATGACGAGAGAACGGTAGCTGCATAGTGCTTGATCTTCTGTTTCGCTTCTGTATATTACATGAACACATCTCGTGACACTTTAAGGAGATACGCGGGTTATAGTGAAAATAAATAGGATGGGGGAATAACTTTTTTAACAGCGAAGCTGTTTAAGCCAGCCGTAATTTGTGGTGCGTGCCAAGAAACTGCCGCGCCGTAGCCACGGCAACCCAGAGGAGGTGGAGGTGAGCGCGTGCGTGCGCACGCGGTCTCCTCCTCGCCAGTTCCCTGCCTTCCTGACCCCCGCCTCTCTTCTCTCCGCGGCGCGCTGAGCCAGGAGAAAAAAAAATAGCAGTGGCTTAGCTCTGCTATCCCAGGATATACGTAGCGTGAGCGAAGGTTCAGCTGGTTATTCTTAGCTATATATATATATATATATATATATATATATATATATATATATATATATATATATATATATATATATATATATATATATATATATGTATATATAGCTAAGAAATAATGTATATATATACCCTACTGAAAAAGCCCCGTATTCCCCATAACTCCTATATCCAATAACATGATATGACATACCGGAAAAAACGGGTTCTTACATGCGATCCTGTATGTTTCATATCGGATTATTGGATATGGGACTTAAGGGGCATATGGATTTTTCAGTAGGGATATATATATATACATGTGTCACATGAAGTAAGCATGATAATCAAGCTAATCCTAGACAACGAATACAAAAAAATATATATATATATATATATATATATATATATATATATATATATATATATTGCTCAACGTCTGGTTGCTTCTCCATTGCCACAAAGACGGCTCGGTGCTCAGTGTAGTAACACGCTGCCGTCTCTATATCCCCAACGCAGTATTTTGAATTGATTGTCTGTCTGTGATACACAAGATTAATGGCGGTTCCCAATTGGGTTGTCTGTACAATTGGAACACTGGCTAAGTCCAGGTTAAACGTGTCCTTCAAAGGACCACCAAGAGGGTCTGGAGCACGATTGAAGTCACCATCCACCACACACAGTTCACTTGCCGCATGTAAGGAACGAAGCGACTGCGCGTCCGCCGGTAGCGGTTTATTGAACCGACTGCTCAAAGATGGCGCTAGCGCGAGCCTTTTTCTCACGCGTTCTCTCCTCTTCGTCGTCTTCAGTTTTCATCACACTCCCGCGGCCGCGCTGCACGTGTGCGCCTCCAGGAGGTAAAGCCGCTGTATGGGACGTCGCACTTGCTGGCCGTTCGATAGTAGTATCAGGAAGGACCGCGCAATACCGTCTCTTCCTTGAAACGCCTTAACGACGCGGCCCATCTTCCATGCCATAGGCGGAGTGTTTATGTCCTCGACGACGACAAGATCGTCGGGCTTTAAGTTCGATGACGGCACAGGCTTGCTGTGGTGAGCAGAGCGCAGGAAAAGAAGGTATTCCTTCTTCCACTGCTTCCAAAGCCTGCGAAGCAGCTGTTCCCGATGCCGAGCTCGTCGTCGAAGGTCAGGCGCGTCAGCAATAAGAGCGGGGTTTTCTTGTTCTGTTGGCAAAGTGACGAGACGCTTGCCGACTAAGAAGTGTGAGGGCGTCAAAACTTCTGCGGATGTGACGTCATCCTCCAAGTAGGTGAGCGGACGGCAGTTAACTGCCGCCTCAACTTCAGCAAGCACGGTGAGTAGCTCGTTGTAGCTCAAGCTGCTCCGTCCCAGGCAACGCTTCAGTGCATCCTTAATTGTGCGGATTACACGCTCCCAGAAGCCTCCCCACCACGGCGCACATTCAGCAATAAAGCGCCATTGGATTCGGTGAGAGCTGGCATAGTCTTGAACGTTGTCTTTGACAGGGGAGCACAAATGCTTGGCGCTGCAGCGGAATGTTTTCGCGTTGTCAGAGTGCACGATAGCAGGAATTCCACGTCGTGCTGCAAAGCGTCTGAAGGCTAGCAAAAATGCTTGCGCTGTCATATCTGTGGTGAGCTCCAGGTGTACTGCCCTCGTCACAGCACAAGAAAAAACAACGATGTACACTTTTACAGTGGATGGTAATTCAGCACGACAATAGAGTGGCCCGCAGAAGTCAATTCCCACCACTTCAAACGGTGTTGCTTCACTAATTCTTTCCCTTGGCAAGGGTGCTACAGGGGCAGCTTCGGGAAGTAGGCGCCGTCGGCGGCATGCTAAGCACGCTTTCAGAACGCGCTTCACTGTGCGACGCCCCTTGAGGATCCAAAAGCGTTCCCGAAGGTCCAGGAGGGTGAGCTGAACTCCTCCATGTAGGAGCCTTACGTGTGTTGCATCAACCAAGAGGTCGGTGAACCGGTGATCTGAAGGAAGCAAGATCGGATGCTTCAATTCCTCTCGGTCGTTAAGCTGCTGCAGTCGGCCTCCTACACGAAGTAGTCTGTCACGGTCGAGAAACGGCTGTAGCGTCAGCACACTGGAGGTGTTGGGAACTCGTTGTTCTTCCTCCAAGGCCTTGACTTCGATTGCGAATGCGGAGTGTTGGACATGCCTCAACCAATACATCTCCGCCTGGTGCAACTCTGACGCCGTAAGTGGTCCGGTACAAGATGGCATGTTCTGCGAAGCGTTCCGACGAAACCGCATGATCCAAGCCGTTACTCGCAGTAATCGGGAGAGGCGTCCAAAGCTTGCAACCTCAAGCAATGGCTCGTGTGGGGGCGACGAGAGTACCACTACTGCGGTGGGGCAAGCGGATATCTCTTCACTGGTCTCGCTAGAAAGGGCCTCCGGTGAAGGAGCAGAACAAATATTCGCAGGCCATTGCAAATGGGGCTGTGACAACCACGTAGGACCGGTCCACCAGCAAAACTTGCGCGTCAATAACTGGGCTGCTACTCCACGCGTGAGCAAATCTGCTGGGTTGTCGGTGCCTGCACAGTGCCTCCAAGAATACCCCGAAGTCAAGCGTTGGATTTCGAGAACACGGTTTCTCACGAAAGTCTCCCAACGTCTCGCGTCAGCAGCAATCCAGTGTAGGGCTATCGATGAGTCGCTCCAAAACACGCCCTGACAGCTGGATGTCTCTGGAATTCCTCGGAGGTAGTTCCAAAGCCTGGCAGCCAACAGGCACGCAAGCAGCTCTAGGCGTGGCAGCGAGGTAGTCTTCAGCGGTGCGACCCTGCACTTGCTCATGAGCAGCTGAACCTTAACTGTTCCTCCTCTGATCTCGTAGCGCATGTAGACGGCTACGCCGTATGCCAGTGGGCTTGCATCGCAGAACAGGTGAAGTTCAAACGGTGAAATCTGTCGCGGATTGTGACAGATGACGCAGCGTGGAATTCGCAGCGAGGAGAGCGTTGGTAGTTCGGATGTCCAGCCTTCCCACTGTTTCTCGACGTCTTCCGGTAATGGCTCATCCCACGGTGAGTTCCTACGCCACAGCTGCTGGAACAATAATTTCGCTCGAATGATGAACGGAGCCATAAGACCTAAAGGATCATAGATTCTTGCGAATGACTGCAGAATGGTGCGTTTCGTGGCTGAGTGCGCAGCGACATACTCGGAAACGGCTTTGGTGGTAAGCACGATATCGTCAGCTTCGCGGTCCCATACTAAGCCAAGCAGCTTTGTTGTTGCTTTGGCTTCTCCAATGGTGTCGAGAGAAGTGTTGTCCTTCAGGAATTGATGGCAAAGAACGCTGGAGTTGGAGCACCACTTTCTCAACTCCATACTTGCATCTGCTAAGATGGCTAATGCAGCACGGTAGATTTCGAGGGCCTCTTCTTCAGTGGAAGCTCCTATGACGAGGTCGTCCACGTAGAATGATGTCTTTAGGCGTGTAGCTATTATTGGCTGAGCCCTTTTCCACATTTCGAAGTGATGCTGCAAAGTAGCAGATAGAAGGAAAGGGCTAGACGACGCTCCGAAGGGCACACGAGTCATTCGCCATTCGACGATGGAAGGTATTTTCCCCTCGTCGCCGGGCAGTCGGTCAACCCATAGAAAGCGGAGAGCGTCGCGGTCTTCAGGTCGGATTGAAATTTGAAGGAAAGCCTTCCGGATGTCCGCTGTCAGGATAATTGGGTTCATCCTGAACTGTACAAGCAGTTGCAAGAGCTCGGCACCAAGTTTCACCCCTTTGTCCAAGATATCGTTGAGCGATGACTCGCCCCGTTCATGGGAAGAGGCGTCAAACACTACGCGTATCTTCGTAGTGATAGCTTCCCGACGGATGACTGCATGGTGCGGAAGGTAGTAAACCGTCGCTTCGGGTTCTCGAGAGGTGTCGACACGTTCGGCGTGACCTTCTTTGAAGTACTCACTGATGGTGCGGTCATACTCCTGGAGTAGCTCCTGTTGTCCGTCGAAGCGCTGAAGCTGGCGTCTGAGCCGGTTTTCGGCGACACTTCGATTGGTGCTAGTCAGTCTTCCCTGGTGCCTTATCATCAGAGGAACCACGTAACGTCCAGCTTCCTTGTGCACGTACTGTGTGAACTGAGTCATTGCCGTTTGGTCACAAACTCCAGCGGTATCCTGAGGGTCGGTTATCCCTATTGCATCGAGTCGCCACATCTCCGTCGGGTCAGCAATGTCAGGTTCGGCTTGCCCATTCCGCTCACACGCAAGGAATAGGGCAGATGCGCTGCAGTTCCAATTAGGCAAGGCATTGGCGGGCCTTACTGGGTAGACGCCTTGCACTAGCCAACCGAAGACCGTCTCAACCGCGCATAGATCGCTGCGTAGACGTTCTATTCTTCCGGTCACTATGCGCCAATAGCAATCTGATCCTATAAGGACACTGATTGTCGGTATCGGCCGATCGCCCAGTCGATTATCATCTGCGACAAACATCTTGCGTTCACGCAACTGTGCGAGGAGATCTGGTCCGATGGCTGGAGTCTTCACGGTGCAGACTTCCGGTACCTCCAACGCATCTACGGTGACGCTACGTGAGTCGAACCGACTATGAAGTTCGAGCTTGACACTTCGACAGCTGTAAGGGCGGGAACACTTAGAAGTGCCAAACGTCCAGAGAGAGAGGTCTTCTGTCCCGAGGGAAGGCAGGTCGAGCCTTTTGGACAGGTCGCGTCGAATAAAGGTTCTCTGGCTGCCGGTGTCAAGCAGTAGTCGAACTAACACGGAATTGTGTTTTCCGGACGCCCAAACTGTGGCCGTTTGCATCAAGACAGGTGCAGACATATCACTACTAGCTGGAGCACTTGTCACTGGCGGCTTGACACTTTTCGTTGGATCATGGTGGACAAGTGGATCCCTGCTCTCCGGAGACGGGTAGTTGCGATCTTGGTTCCATATGGCGCAAAGTACGGAAAGGTGACGTTTCGAGCATAACTTGCACTTGATCCACGCGGCGTTGCGGCACATTCGTGCTACATGGCCCTCTCTGCCACATTTAAAACAACAGTTCTTTCCAGCAAGCCGGCGTCTGATCTCGTGGGCTGACAAAGTGGCGTGGCAGTCCTTTATGGTGTGGTCACGGTCATCACACAGTACACAGCAGGGATGCTCGTTCGATGCTGATCCTGCGGCCAAGGCTAATGCTGACGGTACCGGCGGTGGTAGACAAGGTCGGCACCGCCCTTGTCCCGCGGAGGTAGTTTTCGGTAGGCACCTTGAACGGGAGGCGTGGCTCTCTTCTCTGCTCTCGACTTGCACCTGCAGGAACTTCATGACCTTTCTCACCTCCTCTTGCCGCGACCTCGGAGTAGCCCCGTCATCGGGCTCAGTCTCCTTCATGCGTTGACGGTAGAGAATAGCGATATCTTCGGGAAGCGATCGCATAAGAACGCGATGAAGGATGACCGCGTATTCTGACGCTGGAACGCCGAGGCTGTCGAGGCAGCTTGTACGAAAGTGCACCTCTTCGTAGAGTTCCCGCAGCTGCGATACTTGAGAAGAGCGATCAATGGGCGCAATGGCAAGTAAACAGTCGATGTGGTCGTCAACGAGGGCGGTATGACGGCCGAACCTCTCTTGGAGCAATTTCACTGCTACAGCGTAGTTCGCTTCCGCCAGACGCACACCTTCGATTGCACGCTTCGCTGTTCCGGTTAAGTATGATCTTAAGTACGAAAATTTCTCGATGTCGGACAGCTCGCGGTTGTTATGGATCGTGGCCTCGAAATGTTCCCAGAAGCCCTGCCACTCGCGAAGTTCACCGGAGAAAACGGGTACCTGTAGTTTCGGTAGGGCAACTCGGTGTAACGGTGCTCGGGAACTTGCTTGAGTGGAGACGCCTTGGGTGGCGGTGTCGCTCAGAACGCTCTGTGTGGCGCTGTCTCCGGCTCTTGCAGCAGAATTCAGAATGAAGCGGACCCGGCTCATGGTGTTGCGGATCTTGTCGTGGTACTCCAGAGCGACGGTGGCTTCCGTCTCATACTCGTCACCATCGTCCATGAGGTCGGCAATCATCTCGTTGAGCGCTGCTAGTGCCGAGTCCTTGTCCTGCAGGTCATCCAGAATAACTTGCAGGTCGGATGGCGAAGGATGCTCGGCTTGTAGCGCTTCGGTAGCGGACGAGATGAGCCTTGTAGCAGCGGCTCGAAGTACGCCTCTGCTGCGTC
The DNA here is from genome assembly GCF_013339745.2 of Dermacentor silvarum. Classification (NCBI taxonomy): domain Eukaryota; kingdom Metazoa; phylum Arthropoda; class Arachnida; order Ixodida; family Ixodidae; genus Dermacentor; species Dermacentor silvarum. Next base: position 171,070,747 of record NC_051155.1, read on the forward strand.
GCAGTCGATCCATCGTCGGTGCAGGACGCCAGTCGTCTCCCGGGTTTCACGGCACCATAAATGTAAGGAACGAAGCGACTGCGCGTCCGCCGGTAGCGGTTTATTGAACCGACTGCTCAAAGATGGCGCTAGCGCGAGCCTTTTTTCTCACGCGTTCTCTCCTCTTCGTCGTCTTCAGTTTTCATCAGCATCGCCTCCGAGATTGCTGGCGCTTCTGCATAGGGCACCGTTCTTGTTCGTCGCGGGCTATTTGAATCGGTGGAAAACGGCGCCGTTCCTTCAACTGCGATTTTGTCTGCAAATATATTTGTGAGAACGCGTGAGATAGCCATCTCCAGGCATAAACTCCGGAAGGTTAGTCCAACGATTTAGTCAAGAAGTTTGCTTATATTACCCCCCTCAACGTTAAGTTGGTTGCAAAAGAAGTAATGCCTATCCTTGGAACATGCATCATAAGAGGTCAGTTACTGTAACAGAATGGGCACTTGGAAATGCGAAACGCCGCCAGGGGCGGGCAGCCGTAAGACGCGTTGGAGGCTGTTGGCGCTAATGTACACCGTGTACTTTGGAGACACGGTGATGCCACGGCTGGGGATGAAATTCTCGCGCAACAACGACTTCATTCATGCGACTACCTTGCTGTTCGAAAAATTGACCACACAGACCAGGCTGGCGGCATAGTAGTCACATTCTTTTAATATTAGCAACCATTCGCTGCAGTGTCTTTTCGCCTTCCGTTGCAACGCACCAGCAGCTTGCGCGGCATTCCTCGCCCCCTCAATGTCGTTGACGTACTACTCACGGTGTGGCGCTAGCTGTCCACACCCTAACTCATTTCTCTACCCTGTCCCTCCCGCTCTGTACTATAGCTCTCGCATTTCGTAAAGCCAGAGCACAGAGCTCACTCGACTGGTAGAAGTGTCTCTCGCCTTTGATTCCGTCTCCCATGCCTGGCTCGCATACCTCGAATATTGCAAACCATGCGCGGTGCCTCGGCGTCAAGCTACATCCAGCTCACTGTGCTTCTGATCACGCCGGCTCTCAGCCTCAGCGGCGGTAAGCCCCGTCTTTCTTTTCTAGGCCAAATCGCAACAATTTCGTATCCGCCCAGCATTTCCTTTGAGCAGCAAATCAAGGCACCCACTGCTATACGTCATGTCGATGCCTACACTGTTACAGATGCGCCGCAGATTCAACCGTTCGCATTCCCAAAGGACCCTCGAGCCAGTTCAAAGATCGTGATTTCCTGCAATGCCCACGTCGGAACGGAACCGATCAGTTTCGCCTGGTTTAAAAACGGAGAGCGAGTGCGTACGGGGACAAAGGTTCAGACGAAGGTGCTCGGCGAGACAGTCAGCATTCTGACGCTACTGGAAGTGTCGGCGGAGGACGTCGGCAACTACACCTGCCAAGCCGGCAACCGCTTCGGCACGGATAGTGTAACCGCGGAGCTGGTGCTCACAGGTCAGTGGATGAGCGAATGAAAAATGTGATATCCTAGTCGACAAACGTTGCGTCGACTAGGATACGACTACACGTTGCCCCCCACGAGGATGGCCTACAACTCGGCACTTTTGACAGGGTGCGTAACACGATACACAGGGTGAGGTTGGGGTGATCGCGCTCAATTTTGCGTAAAGGTACCATAATATGTCATCAGCAAACTCTACAGTACGTTGCTGGCTTCACGGTTTCACGCCACCAAGAGCGTTATTCTGTGACTTCTCATTAATGCGTGTACAAGCGTCTCTGAAACCTATAGTGTTGGAGAAAATCAACCGTGCACGCGGTGCACTTAAATTGATTTCGGCCGGTACTATAAAAGTGACACTCGTTGCGGCTGTTCTGTGTTGCATGTAACTAATCACCCATGGAAGTTAAGCGAATATTCATGCATTGACGTGGATTGTGCATACCTATTTACGAAGATCCTTCAGGCGATACTGCAAGCTGTAACTATCACGAACCATCTTTAATCACCAACTGCCAGACAGTACAAGGGGCCTTCCTCGCTCTTATCTCCGACTCAAAAACCATAAGACTGACTCCTGCAACCTCAAATGTTGCACCAAGAATGCATTTCCGGTCGAGCACGCAGCATGTGAAGCAGGGAGAATGCAAAAGCAGGCCTCCGCCGACGACAACGACAGCTGAGAAAGCTACACAATATTCAATACGTTCTAGAACTAAGAACGTTGTTCGTTCTAGTGAATTTCGCATCCGTGTGCAGAATTGGCAGTGGCCTGAGCTGGCACGCAGCGCACCAACTGGCACGGTGGCGCCATCGCAGCAAGCGAATACGAAGCGTCAAACGGACGACACAGAAATTTGCGTTTCGTTCGTAACGACCCCGCTAAGTGGCGCCAGTTGTCCGCGGCACGCCAATGTTTGAGCACCACTGCGCTCAAGAGAGGATGCACCAGAATGTCCATAGTAGTAGACTGCGGCAGGTCCTGCAACCGACTGTTCGTGAAAATGGGGATGGCCAACCCTTGTTTGAACCAAGTTTTCATTTGTGCCTTGACAATATCGACCACTATCAGCGGCGGAGAGTCAGGTGAGGCTACGGCAGTCCGTAGAAGAAGCATGCGACCTCGAAATTCAAACGCATATGCAGTAACTGCGCTTCGCGTCATTTCAGCCGAACCACCCAAGATCCAGCCTTTCACCTTCCCTACAAACCTTCTCGGGGCTAGGAAAGTCATCGTTTATTGCGCGGTGCTCGAAGGCAGCGAACCGTTCGCTTTCGTCTGGACGAAGGACGGCCGGGAGCTTGCAAACGGCGGGAGGCTGCACATCAAGCAGCTCTCCGAGACAGGGTCGTCGTTGACGATCGCGACAGTGGGAGCTGAGGACATCGGCAACTACACGTGCACCGTCAGCAACGTCGCCGGATCGGACAGTGCGACTTCACAATTGCTGGTCAAGGGTGAGTCGGATTGTCTCCGCACAGCACGTGTTTAGAATTGTTCGTGACACACGAAAATATAGACGCCTAGCAAGAAACCTCTAACGAGCCTCCTAAGTGACCCGTCGTGCAATTCTGAAGCAATTTGCTGAGTTCTAGAAGATATGCTCCGAATTCGTAGCAGAATGCACACAGTCAATCTTTATCGGCATCTCGTGCTCTCTGAACTTTAACTTCCAACTCTACCCGACTTCGTTCTCACGCTTTCAAAGTGAGCGGCGGGGTGTCGATGGTTTCTCGAACAGCTACAGTGTGGCGCCACCTGCTCCACGATTCGCTCAAGACTTCCGGAAAGTGTGATATCGACGAGGCGACCAAATTCGAAGCACTGCATCGTCAGTTGGTCTTTCGCAGCGGCAGGCTGTCGAACACACCTCGAAAGCGTCATGCTAGCAGTCATCATCGCAATCTCGTTGCTCGCTCTTCGAACAAGCTGCGAACAAGGTAGGAGCTACGTCTCATCGTTCCTCGCAATACGCGAACGGACTGTTTCGGATACAGAAGTCGTGTCGACTTAACGTCGTCGTTACAGATGCTCCCAGGCTGCAGCCTTTCAATTTTCCAAGAGAACACCCGCCGGGGGAAACCGTCGTAGTGACTTGCGTTGCCAGTAGAGGCTCCCAACCAATGAAATTCACGTGGCTGAAGAATGGTGTTGACCTCAAGCTGGGAAGCAGCAAGGCGACGCCGAAGATGTTCACCGAGTCCGTCTCGGCGCTCACCATCCCCAACGTGAGCGCGGAAGACGTGGCCAACTACACGTGTCGTGCGACCAACGCTGCGGGAAGCGACAGCTATACCGCCGAGCTAATCGTGACCGGTCAGTTGCACCTGCATTTGATATTTTAATCCTTTTTGCGCGGGTGATGAAAAATCCTCGTTGCTCAGTTGGCAGGTGTTCTATAGGTTCAGAAGAAGTTGATTAATGGCCTCCAAGATAAAGTATCGGATCCTTGTTCAGAAGAAACTTCACTGGAATACTTGATATTTGCCGGAGGTATTTAATTCTACGACTTTGAATGCACGGAAAGTTGGCGACTAGCTAGTACGGCTTTACGCAACTGGGCTGTGAATGACGTCACAGTGGAATGCTAGAGATTAAACGAACACAACGACAAGCAATAGGTCGCTCTAGACTGGTAGAGTATTACCTCCAAACTTAATTTTTATTTACTGGCCAAAAAGAAGAGATAATGAACGGCGAAGTTTCTGTTTTTCATTTCGAATGCCGCTCGCAAATCTCCATTTCACTCAAGGTCGAGTGACTGAACGGATTTTATGGGCGCTTTCGCTTATTCGAGCAAATTTCTGTGCACGAAAAGTTCAAGAAAGTCAGCACGTTGGGACCTTGTTCAACTAGTTAGGTCCAGTAGCTGTCAAGATTCATTGCCTAACGTTTATAGTTGGTATTGTGACAAGGTGATCGCAAGGTGGCGCAAACACTTTTTCCCCGTTTTCGCGCCCTTTTTTACTTGGCAGGCCTGCACTCACGATAAGAGCGGCCTATCAAGTATACCACAAATGTACTTTATACAAACCTATGCTGAACAATTTTTTTTCCGAGCGCATTTTATCCTGACGATCCGAGGACATTTGAGATCGTTTTCACATGGCGGAAACTCGAAGCGAACTAGTTTTTCCTGATATGCGCGTGTATACGGAACGAGTTCTCACGCCTGGAATTTGTACCGTTTTATACTAGGGTGACGCTATCCCGTCTCCCGAAACGTGACGGTATATTCCAGCCCAAGTCATCACAGAGCTGCAAAATAAGTGCGCAATCGCAGTGAGACCTCTACGGCACGCGTGAAGCAGCACATTCGATGATTCGCGTATCCAGTCAGCACCTTGCGTTCCCTGTGCCGACCCGTTTACATCAGACAAAATCACTTCGATTGGACGAAACGTTAGTCGTGGCTTGTGTACACAGATATGTAGAAAGCATGTGTATAACCAGTATAACGTACGCAGAGTGTGGCCGATATTCAAGGTGATCATCTAACTAGTATTTTACTATCTATTACAGCTGAGATATAGCATGGAAGCCTGTAAATTATTTATGTATGTTTACCGAAAGAATTATATCAGCCACTTATATATATATATATATATATATATATATATATATATATATATATATATATATATATAACTGAAAAGGCGGTGTAGCTGCCTCTAAATTACCAATTATGCGCGCCCTTCTGGCGTTGATTATACAGTACGATGATATATACATGTCTTAGCCAAGCAATTTCATTACAGCCTCGTTTTCCAAGACGTACCTTCTTTTGTCGTCATTGAATCGTCAAGAAATATTCCGCCACTTGGCTCGTCTTCGATAACCTCCACCATGCGGCGTTGCTTGTCCGTGGGAAATGGGAGAACCTTCCTTTTGTCAGAACACAACCTTCCCGCTCACACGCGCAGCCAGTGAGCATCGAGCATTCCTGACGTTGCGCGCCCATGCGTCCACGTCCCCAGATCATCGCTCCACTAGTCACCGCTTCCGGCATGCACCTGTGTCACTACGTGGTCGCGGCACTTCTAAGCAATGTCGTCACAATATCTGCACTTTCTTCAATAGGTGAGCCGCTTTCTCGTTTTCGGATGCCTCATTTTGACCATCCCTCAGAAATTCATCGAAAGGAACGTGTTTCTTTTTTTTTTTCACAAAGTATGTTAAGAAGCCGGCTCTCAAGTTGAACTTGTCCGTTACAGAGGGCCCGAAGATTCAGCCGTTCTCGTTTCCAAACGACGCGCAGTTGGGCAAGGACGCCGCGGTGTCGTGCTTCGCGGTACGAGGCCACCAGCCGCTCCAGTTCTCGTGGCTGAAGAACGGGGTCCGAGCCGACGGCATTTCTAACGTCGAGGTGGAAGAAATCGCCGGCAAGATTTCAACTCTGACTCTACGGAAAGTTTCAGCCGCGGACATCGGCAACTACACCTGCCATGTTGCCAACGCCGCTGGAACCGACGAATTCACAACGTCTCTCGTCGTCAACGGTGCGTGCCATCAATTGCGTATTGTGGGGGGCACTGTCAGCTCAATTGTCGCGTGCTCAATAGATGACGTCCACAACCCACTCTCCAGGGGTTTTAATTCTCCACTAACGGCTCTCTTGAAGTAATAGAAACCATTCCCGAAAGCTACGCTTTGCCGCATACAGGTGTCGCCTGAGGCGACCAATGTCATGGCGGCCACTTTTCTGACGCCACCTATTGTTCTTGCGTGAGTGCAAGGACAGCTTCAATGAGGAAGCAGACTACAGGCATCATATTTTGAAACGAGGTTTCTGAAACAGTCACTTCGGGAGTTGTGACTATCACTGCACTTTGATTGGCGAAACGAACGGAAGGGGACGTGATCGCTATTTCCGTGTCGCACAAATCTCAAGCTATTCCGCATGCTGTCGTCGCTATAGCGAAGTGCCGTGCTCGATGTTACTTGAATTAGGTCGCGCAAAATCGAACACATTCCGGAAAGCATCCGATCGAAGATACGGCCCCTTGTTAGGTGTAGCGAGCAATTCTAATTTGCCACTGACTAATTACGAAAAAAAAATTATACCAACGCGCGGCCATACCGATATTTCTCAATTCGCGGTGGCGTTTAATGTCTGCCTCTAGCATCTCACAAGAACCAGATCTATACTTTTCGCATTTAGCGCCCACAACACAGTGACCTTGCCGTTTTCGCCAACACGCGGCGCTAGTTGTCCAGCCCTCAGGTCTTGCATTACCAGTCACACTTGGGGGCGCGCGCTTTCCACAAGATCGGCGAACTCAACATGCACCACGCCAGTATCAGCCGTTGACAAGAGCTGTGTAGCGCAGTCGTTCGCCACAAGCATGGTACCGGTGCTAGCCTTCCTAGTATTTGCGGCTTCGCTCGGAGGGATTCAGAGCTCAGGTGAGCGGCATTCGTACAAACTCACCATGAATGTCCCCGCTATAGTCGATTATCCGTCCACTCATTTTCCAGTCGAGCCGCCAAAACTCCAGCCCTTCAGTTTTCCGACGTCGAAGGCCATGCCGAAGAAAGTCGTCGTCCACTGTACTGTTGTCGAAGGCAGTGAACCTTTTGATTTTTCCTGGGCCAAAGACGGCGCCAGGCTAGAACCCAATTCAAGGGTGGAAGTCAAGCAGCTCTCGGAAACTGTGTCTTCTTTGGCCATCTCCAAAGCCGGAGCCGAGGACATCGGAAACTATACCTGCCTAGTGACGAACGCGGCGGGCTCGGATGCTGCGACCTCCCAGCTTCTTGTCACCGGTACGGTGTCACCTTCATCGTTCAATCGCACAGAACGTTTTCTGTTTTGTTTTATTGTGCACGATAGAACAACTTCACTTCATCATTTCAATTCCCCTCAGCAACCTACCCTCTGCGCTTGGCTACGGTCTATACCTGCTGCAACCAGCGCTTTGCAGCGACCACATTATCGTCCGCTCGACACAGGTTCGTTGTAAACTAAACTTTACCAGAAAAAAATTACCTATACTCTAAATAATGCCAGGTAATACTTAGCCCGCGCAAGACGACCTCTGTATATTGCATGATCTTAAATGCTTAACGACAGACTGAACTGAGTGAAGAGGCAATTAAGAAATGCAGTGTGAAAGCTTACAAGATCGATAATGCTTCGAGGTACGACTACAATGATACAGTTAACGTTAAAAAGGTTTTTTTCAATGCTGGCACTGCACCGGACGAAATCTCTACCATTTACTTCTAAGTGTAATTGGGTTTGTTTATGATCTCAAGGCCTATTCGTCTGCCAAGTTACGTACACCAGGTGACTTCTGTAATGGAAGCAAACTTGTTATTTAAAAAAAAAAAAATCTCCAGTGGCAGCGAGCGCAGTATTGTCACGCACGGATTGAAATCTGTCACATTGCTGGATTACTTGAAAAGGCGGACACTAATTATTGCACCACATATTGCCACGCGAGCTAATTTTGTCAAGTTTCGCCTAGTAACTTCGTAATGATTCACTTTAGCGCGCACGTTTCGAGATGAGGGATTCAAGCCGAGCACAAGTTAAGTCGTGTGTCGACTGCAGGAAAAAGCACCAGGCACTCGGGATACATATCGTGCACGAGCACGGGTCAACTCTTCCGTTTGTGGAATTGGTAGCGAGATGGGGCGTCTGGTTTCTGCTAGCGTGTCCATAATTGAAGTGTACGTGGGGAGGTCAAAACACATCCTCACAGTTTTCCGTTCAAGGTGTTCTTGTTTGTTTGGGAGAGGCCATGCATGGACAGGAAGGCTGTGCTGAAAGATACTCTTGCGCTGTATACAATCAAAGCAGGGACTCGACATAGCACCCTCGAGGAAGTATCACTGAAAAGGGTGCAGAAGATGTCTGCGAAAGATGAAAGCTTCTCCTTTAGACGTTGTATATGTGGTGGCCATGGCAAATGTCTATCGTTCGTGACGCCCAGGAATTCGTGACTGGTTACATAGCCCGCGAGTAGTAATTATAGTCGGCGAGCACAATCGTATCGGCCGCCCTAACCTTCGGGCGGGACACAAAACGGTGAGAATAAAATGAACAGCAGAATGAGAAGGGATTGAAATGTGCACAGCGAATATCCACGCATGTCAAACAGCAGTTTACTATATACTTACAGTAGGCAGTATAGGATGTAAGCGGTGGATAAGATGGAGTCATGGGCGAAGTTTGCAATGTTGTACGTTTGTTATACGTTATGTATGCCTGGAGATCTGGAAACCCGACGTAAAACGAGGTTTACGAGATAAGGTTAACACATTCGCGCGACACCGACAGCGTTGACGGTAATATATTTTGCTGTTCAAAAAGCGGTCATAAATACTGGAGCCTGACGGCACAGCCATAACCACGTCGTTTCAATATACGAAACGCAGGGTTGCGGTGTCTTTTCGCCTCTGCACCAGCGGCTTGCGCGGGCTTTCTCGCCTGTCCACGTCGTTGCCGAACTACTCACGGTGTGGCGCTAGCTGTCCATGCCTCCGTCACCTTTCACTACCCTCTCGAAAACTTCTACCATAACTCTCTCCTCGTATTTTGTAAAGCCAGAGGTCGGTGTTGCGCGATTGCGGAAAGTGTCTCTCACTTTCGACTCCGTCTAGCATACTTCGAATCTTGAAACCATGCGCGGTGTTCCGGCGTCAAACGTCATCCAGCTCTCCGTGCTTCTAATCACATCGGCTCTCGGGGTCAACGCCGGTAAGCCCTCTTTTCACGCGCAAATCGAAAACAAGCTCGGCTCAGTCCAGAGCTTGCATTGTGCGATAAGCTATGACAGTCACTACTGTACGTCATTTTGATGCCCACACTGTTACAGAGGCGCCCCAGATCCAACCGTTCGCCTTCCCGAAGCAACCTCGCGCCAACTCCAAAATCGTGATTTCCTGCAACGCTCACGTCGGAGTGGAACCGATTAGTTTCGACTGGCTTAAGGACGGACGGCGAGTGATTTCGGGGACCAAGGTTCAGACCAAGGCGTTCAGCGGAACGGTCAGCATCCTGACGCTTTTGGACGTGTCGTCGGAGGATGTGGGAAACTACACTTGCCGAGCCACTAACCGCTTCGGCACAGACAGCTTGACGGCAGAGCTTGTGCTTACAGGTCAGTGAAGGAAAACGACGACGACCTCATAGCTTAGCACTGCTTAGCTGCGCACACACAAGAAACAGGTACGCACATGTGACGGGGCGCATAAGTTAGGCCCAAATCAGTCCGTGTGACCCTTAGAAAGGCTCAGTTACCCATTTTATCCGTTATCCTCAGATGTCCTTGTTCGAACGGCACGGTCGGAAATAGTCGATAGAAACTTAGAGCGCGGCTAAACTGAGGGAGTGCTCTGAATACGTAGCACGTGGCCATTTTGTTAATCCATAGTTTAATTTTTCGTATACGTTTCACGAGGCTGCAATTGTGCAAAGATTTCGTTCTGATTCGCTTAGACTTCTTTGCTGGTTTGGCCTGGTTCGCGTTTGTGGCTGGTTGTGTGATGTCGCTATGGTAACCGATATCATTTTATGAAAGCAAACTCATCACTAGCCGCAAAAGTAGCGAACACGCCGAAGCGACGACGCAGTTTGTGCCAGTAGCTGATACTGATGTTCAGCTAATGTACGCACTGTCGTGATCCCAATGTCTGTGCTGGTACACGTACTTTTACTGTTGTATTCTTCAAACGATTCGGAACGCCAGTTGTTACAACGTGAAATATGCCACACGGCGCAGAGCTAATAATCCCTCATCAAGGACGCGGCGACTACTGCATCAAAATGGCTGTGAATGCAAATATGTCCTTGAGATAACCACAGTTGCGATACAACAGCACTTCGGCTGTCCACGGTGTAAACGTGATACCAACGGAGAACGCAATGTGTTGGGACGCAAACCATAGCTTCAAATATGTGGCGCGTTCAACAGTTTCCGATTGAGCCGCTATGTGGCGCTAGCAGCCCGCACAGAGAGAAATACTTTTCTTCCCTCAACTACCGTCGGTGTTACCGCGCACTCATTCTGCAGTCGGCGCTCGCTGTGCAGGGCGCAGTCAACGTTACGTTATTCGAGCTCTTCCTGTGCGCTTAGTCCGAGTGATTTTGAGCACCGAGAACTTCACATATCCGCTACGAGATGACGCAGACCGGGTGTGTGCTCCTGTCTCTGGCAGTAGTGAGCGTTACTGCGGCTACGAGCTTTGCCGTGGGTAAGTTAGCGGCAACGATTCTGCACCTTTACGTTAATAGAGCGTCAAACAGAGGCAAACTCTCTAGTCTCAAATTTGCAAGCCGGTTACCCACTGCTGACGAACAGCAGTCCCTGACCAAATACGTCCGCCGATTTTCGACAATGCAGAGGCTCCCAAGATACAGCCGTTCTTCTTCCCAAAGAATCACCCCGTCGGAAAAGACGTTACGGTCTCCTGCTTCGCGTCGGAAGGGCAAACCGCCGCTGTCATTTTCGTGGCTCAAAGACGAAGTGAAAATTGCGAGTGGCTCCAAGTTCGCCGTCAGGCACCCGCTAGACAAGATGTCTACGCTGACAATTCACGAAGTAGCAGCGGCGGACATCGGCAACTACACCTGCGAAGCGAAGAACGACGGCGGAAGCGACAGAACCACCGCAAGTCTTGTAATAACGGGTAGGTCGACGTAGCGCCCAAACTTCACAGAATATTTGCACGGTCGGTCAGCCACGACACTGTCGCCACTTCCGAACTTGCGCTGCTTGTCAAAACTTTGAATGGCTGAAGGCTCTCCACACGCTAATTTATACAAATGAACGAATGATGAGCTATCTTACTCCAAGCATCGCGGAAGCAATGCTTTAGTGCTGGCAAAACGCTCCCGTGCCCCATGAAATTGCACAAGAACATTCCACCTCATGTCACTTGAAGTTATTGTCATCATAGTAACGGGTTCTGCCATCACCACAACCCCCCTCACCCACCCCCACCCCCCGTTGCAAATTCGCTATCGAGCACACAGAAGATAGCGCGGAAGGTGCATGGTAGTCTCGGCGTTCTATCGTAGCGGATTGAGTACCAATCGGCCAGAAGAGGTAGAACGGCCCTTTCAATCACGTTTTCGCATTTGTCCTGGAGGCATCGACACTTTTGCATTATCCTTATTGGAATGCCAACATGTCGTGCTTCGCGTTTATTCCAGCTAAAAAAGCCGAAAGTTCAGCATTTGAGTTTATTTGCGAACAGCGTACTGCACCAAAGAAGTGATCGTATACTGCACAGTTCTTCATGGCAGCGAGCCGCTAATGTTCGCCTGTACGAAGGACGGCCGACAGCTTGCCAACGGTGGAAGGCTATCGACCAGGCAGCTTTCTGCGACGGTGTCCTTGCTAACTACTACGTGAGGTGGCGACGAAGACGTGGGCAACTACAAGTGCGCCATCAGCTATGTGGTTGAGTCCGACAGCGTTACTTTGTGGTCAAGGCTAAGCCCATCTGCCTGCTTGGGTTTCTATTGTTTGGTCGCTCTGTCTGATGCAATTCTCGGAGACTGCGTGGACCAAACAAATCCCGGCATGTTCCCTGCAGACTGGCTAAGCTCACGGTTTGTTTCGTCGGTTGTGCCGTACACTACCTTGCCCTAACCTCTTAATCTTACGCCTCAAGAGGCGAGGCCCTAGTGATTACTGGCTTCTTGTAAGATGGATAAATTATGACAGCTTATGAGGTTTAGATGCTGAAACACAGAATAAGTAGGTCATGTTTCTTGGTAACATGCCTGCGCTACCCGACTGTGCTTCTACGTGTGCCAGATATCCCCAAACCCTGCATTGCTCTTAGCAAGTTTCAAGAACAGTGGCGTTACAGGCTCATGTGGCGCAATGAATCATCGTTACAGAGATTGTAAGAAACTTGCCTCATGCAAAGGCACCTGGTAGAATGTTCCATGTTCTACCATCACGAACTGTAAGGCGAGTCTACCTGTGATCATAACAAGCAGTCGGTCATTTCTGCATTCAAACCACGTTCTCATCCAGGCCTCTGGTGGTGTAGTTGCCTGAACGATCCATATGTGGCGCCACTGGTTCGAGAAGCGACCTGCAACAGGAATAAGGCGAAGTGCACGCCTTGCGGTTACACCCTCCGCCGCTCACTCGGGCAGTGCAGTTCTTAGAGCACTCTTGCGGGTGTAGCATCGGACGGAGTTGCACCGTCACCGCGTGTCATTCGGGCACGATGCTCACGCTCATCTTTGGACTCCTGACGCTCGCGCGTGGAATAAGCGGCAGCAAAGGTATGAGGGCACCCAGTTTCCACATTTCTCCCGCGTGACGTCATCTACTAGTATCTTCGCATCAACCGTGCCACGGCTTGCGTCGTGATTTCAGACGCACCCAGGCTGCAGCCTTTCGTATTTCCCAGAGAAAGCGTGCTGGGAGAGGCACTGCTGGTCACCTGCGTCGCCAACAGGGACACTCAGCCGATGCACTTTACCTGGCTGAAGGACGGCGTCGCTCTGATGAACAAGGGAAGCAAGGCAACGCCGAAGATGTTGACCGAATCTGTATCGGCGCTGAGCATCCCCAACGTAGGCGCGGAGGACGTGGCCAACTACACCTGCCGGGCAACCAACTCTGCGGGAAGCGACAGCTACACTGCGGAGCTTGTCGTCACTGGTCAGTGTTCAGAGAACTCGCCATGGATCTTTCATTGTAACTTGTATCATTGATGAAGCGCCGACGCGCGGGTTATGATTGACACAGTAGAGACGGGGAGATTACGGACCTGACAGATAGAGTGCACTAAATGCGGAAGGCGAAGCAGGCTTTGCAGTTGTGTCGTTTAACAGGTGGGGCTAACGGATTCAGTCCTTCGAAGATGGTTATGAGCTGGTATTGATTCTGCCAATTACTTGTTTGTACGGTAGGCACGATAACGAGGACCCGTAGTCAGAAGAATTTCACCATCATTCACGCGCCGAAATTGGCTCCTGCTATCGTAAGGGAGCACGCAAAAATATTATCGCCCTAAAGTACCAGTATTAGTATATTACGGGTGTTCGAATGGCACAGTTCTTGCTATTCGATTTGTATTGGATTGGAAAATTCTACAATCTGTATCTTGTAATAATCGGTTCTCGTTGAATATTCAGTCTGTGTCACAATACACATGCCTGGAGACTTCGAATAGCGTTGATTATTTTTTTATTACACAACTCATCGCGAGTTATACTACCAAATTAGCGTCACACAGGAACAGCAGGGAAGTTTCGGTTTCAGTATAAATCTAAGTTGCGTCTTACTTCCAACTTGGATATGCATGAAAATGCATTTTGTCTCAGTATATGCATGAAGGGCAGAACAGTGTGAAATACTTGATGTACTTACGTCATTTACAGCAATTCTACATACACCGATACTAAAAACGTTAAGTCCTCACAGCCGGCCTCACTTAAATTACTAAAACTACAAACAACATGCCTCAATGAGTTTCACAAGACGACGCGCCCGTGCCAC